>NC_080638.1:57603344-57908999 GCF_027579445.1 Ammospiza nelsoni | reverse complement strand
CCTGGACTGACTTGCATCCTGCAGAGCATGAAGGGTGCCCAGTAGCAAGCAGTCACTGTGAAGGATGAATGTATTTTGGCTAGGGATAATGCTGAGAGGGGAGAGACCCCTCTTGTTTGGAGCATTTTCTTTGCAAAAGGACTGCAGACTAAATACTGCTGCTGAATACTGGCCAGCTTCCTGCCACCTTCATGGATCACACACAGCTCCTGGTGTTGGTGAGGGTACAAAGAAGACAACCTCTGTAGATCACCTAAGTGACAGAACTCACAGCAGGAGATGGAAGAATCTGCTCCTGTGGAGGTGCAGAGGGACCAGGACAGGGACAGAAGAGGGAATGGGGCTAAAACTGTTTAGCCCAGCTTGTGTGCACAGCAGAAAGCTGTGTGAGGGAAAGAGCTGGTGTAGAACAGGCTGTTATCTCCCCACAGGAGGGGAAATGGGATGGGGCATTGACTCCAGGCATAAGTTTGGTCTTGTAGGGAGGCATTTGCTTTCTAACCTTCCTGCAGCCTGCTGATAACTCCCTGCACAATGCAGCTGCACAGATTGGCTTGAGAGGTTTTTAAGGAACTGCTGACCCTGGTACAAGCAATACTGTTTGTGACCAGGGATGAGGCAGAAGAGAAAAGAATGGCATTAGTTATCTGAGCGTTAAGACTTAGGCTGCAAGTTCTATCAAAGGAAATGGCAATTAAGACAGAAAACAAAGCACTTGCAATTACTTTTGTGGAAGTGCAGGGAGGAGGCAGAAATGTGGGGTTTGCAGGAAAAAGTTTTCTGAATCTTCTGGGTTATTGGTTGCCAGGAGAAAGACCAGGAGTTGGTGAATGGTAGAGCAAAAGGTTTAAGCAGAGAGGGGAAGGAGTACACTGGGTACCCCTTGGTCTGTGACACACAACTTGTACATCCACCCATGAAGTGGTTGTAGAGACACCTGAGAAACTCTGTTCAATTTCCATTAGAGAACTCTGTGTTGTGTGGGCTTGTGTTGTTAATAACCAGCTAAATAATGCAGGGAAAGGAATGAAAGCTGACTCACAAGAAGCATGTCCAGCTTCTTGGAGGCTCTTGAATCGTGAGCAATGTGCAGCACTGCTTGCAGGAATATTTGGTGAAATATGCAAGTTCAGTAACTGAATGAAATTCTGCTAGCAAAGCCAGGCCCAATGGTGGAGGTGATTGTGTATCATCTAGTTACAAGGTGTTTCTGGGGGAAAGAGGCACAGAGCCTTGGAGGGTAACCTGAGGGGGTGCTGCTTTGTTTCCTTCCTTTCCCCCATCTTAAAAGGCCACAGTTCATCTTGCCAAACTCTATAACATAACTATCTGCACGAAAGACAGTTCTCCAGACTCCTTTCATAGTCACTGGAGAGGAGCACACGCTTTTGAGCCATGATTCATCCACACTGGGTTGGACATCTAAAAATACACTGGACAAACTGCCCTAAAAGTGCCTGTTCCTCTCCATTGTTTCTGCTGAGCTCAAACAAAGAGCACTTACAGAGGTTCTGCTCCTGTGGCTGTTTAGTGTCTGGAGAGCTGAATCTCGGCCAAAGTGTCTCATGTCCCAGCAGAGCATCTAGGAGGACTCTGAGTGTCCTCATTTCCACCAGACTCAGTGTTGCTTGGGCAGTGTAAGGCATTTGGCTGTACCTGAGCCTGGGAGCAGGCAGCAACATCCAGTTTAAATCCACCCTTCACCCCTGTCAGTCCCTGGACTCAGACAAGCTTTGGGCAGGACCTGACAATCTGCTCTAAGTAAGAGGCCGAAGGGGATTTGCAGAGCGGCGTTTTCAAGGTCGCACATCAGGTTAGTGCAGAGGTGGAAGCAGTGAGGACACTGTGGGCTCCCAGGGGTGTGCTCCTTCCCCTGCCCGAGCTCCTTGCAGTTTGCTGCACTCCTGGGGATGAGGCTGGCACTGGCTCTCAGTGGTGGACAGCACCTGGTAGGTACTCACTTCATCTGGCTGGAAACCTTCTGCAAAATTACATAGGCTCATCCTCCTTTCCCTGTCCTTTCTGTGGCAAAAATCCATAGTTCAGGCACAATGCTGAAGTATTGTACACCACTAGGCTGCTGAGTGTGACTGTGTGTGCTTTCAGTCGCAAGCACCTGAACCTTGGGGTGAATGTGCAACAGTTCAGTCTTGTCATGGCCCAGGATAGCAGGTGTGGCTGTTCCCTGGTGGCTGGGTGATGTGTGGAAACTCTTTAAACAGACACATCCACAGCATGCAAGAGATAGATCTAAATGCAAACCTCAGGGAGCCAGACCCTGGTCACCTCTGAGGTGTTGCCGTCATTGTGTTACTTAGCAGTCTGGAAAAGCAATCACCAGCTCTTGTAGCAAAAGCTGTCTGTGGTGGTAAACCAGGTAGGCTAAGGGTAAAATTCCTCCTGTGTGGAGAACTAGTTTACAGTAGAAAGACTTCTTTTGCTAAGTGAGCTGAATGTCGAGGGAGAGACTTTGCTGAAGAAATTTGCTTGTGTAGCAGAGATACGAAGCACAGGCAGGTACTGAGTGTTATATGGATCCTGTAAATGTCTGATTCTAGACAAATACCAGACTATTCTATTTTTTCTGATACCTGAGAAAGAATATGATAGCCATGAAATAGAAAGAACGTGTTGTCTGAGCCAGAATTTGATTCCTAAAGTTCTTCTTAGGGGGTCTGTGGGTGAACTCCAGGAGGTGAAACAGATTGCAATTTGATCCCAGAGAGAGCAACTGGGGAGAGGAGGGAAAGAGCAAATTATTAAATAAGAGCTGGGAGAAAAGCCAGTCTCCAAAAATAAACTTTAAAGATCAATTCCAGGTATTTCCTGGCATTGTCATCCTGTTTCTTCAACTGCTCAGCCTGTAACAAGTGGTTTCACAGTTAAGGCTGACAGGTTTAGGGTTGTTTGGGAAGCTTTTTTAAAAAGAAAAAAAAGAGTGTATGATAAACAGTTTGCAGTGTTGTTTCTTATGCAAAACTGGGTGGAATGCTGATGACGAAATACCCCTGGGATGGAGAAAGCAGAGCTTGTTATTGTAAGAGGGAATCAAGAGCAGGACTGGCTTTGTTTTGGAGAAGTGAAAAGTCTGAATTTTCTTCCCAATTACATGTCCAGGTCCCCTCAGGAGTTCCTCAGGGGGTGGAAGTGGGTATCTGTGCAATTCAGTGTGAGCAAACAGTGCTCCTGCAGAGCAGCTGTGCCATCCTGGTGCTGTAGGTAGCCTTGGAATGCCTTTACAGATAATGTAGGTGAGCGAAGGCATCACCTTTGCAAAGCTCAGAGGTGACTCTGAATGTGTTCTTCTTGCAAAAATTCTGAGAGAAGCCAGTCCAGGAGTTCACTGCTCTGAATGCCAGTGTGTGGATTGTGAGGAAATTGAAGCATATCCTGTTCCAAGGGCTTGTGTTGGTGATCACACGCCATCTCCCTGCTGAGGTTTCATTCTGGACTGCCAGAGTAGTGTCCCTAAAAACTGTCCAGAGGCACAGACACACCTCAGTGGGCTGGAGCTGGCTGGGGCTGGGGCTGGCTCATGTCTTTCCTCACCTGCTTGGCCCGGGACAGGATGGAGCAGCAGCTCTGCTTGCGCAACACGGCCTCTGCTGCTTGACTGGGCTTGTCTGAAAGGAACTGTGGTGTCAGTAATGCTGCTCCTGTCTGCCAGGGAGATGCACGGGGCTCTCGGGCATCTCTCCTGGTTTGTCTGCGTTGTCAGAACTCCTGATTCTCAAAGAAAGCAGCCTGGGCACCCCGTGGTTCATACTTGGATGTGAGGACTCTTGTCACCCCGAGTGTGCAGAAGTGGAATGCATGATATAAGTAAGGCATTCTTTAATCTGGGCTGCTTCTAATTTGGAGTGCTTGGCTTTGCAATTGCGCTTGTGTTTTATTTTTTTGTTTTGTATAGCAAGAAGAGTTTATTCTAGCAGTTTACTGTGCAACACCAAGTTCTTTTTCTTGAGCTGTCTATGAGCCCTTTGGCTGTTTGGTCTTCTCTGGCATCAGCACTGGCAGGAATAGCAGTGTTTGGCCAGGTTTTCACTGCACACCAGAAGTTACTCTACAAGCTAGAAACAATGCTATAAATCAGAGATGTATGTTTGTGGATTTCTTTTCTTTCCCCTAAAGCAGCTAATTCCTTAAAAGCAAAGACAAAGATATTTTATTTGTCATAAATGGTAAAGTAAAGTAAAGCTTTTCTTAGTGGAGGAGGTCCTGCACAGGCTGTGTGGGAGATGCCACTGTCGAGGGGCCCCTTTTGTATGTGCAGAACCAGCCCAGGCATGTGAGCATGCAGGCTGTGCTTGTGGAAAGGCTGCTCTGCCCACAGACCTTGAAGTACGTGGGACAGAAGGCATAAAACAAACAAACAAGACTCTGAACTATCACTTTGAAGAGAATTTTGAACTGAAAGAATTATAGGGACGTGAAAAACTCATTGTTTGGAGAGGCAGCCCCTCCAAGTGAAAGGAGAGGTGTGCTGGGGAAGCATAGTAGCTTGCATTGCTGTAGCCTTGATTGGACATGCTTGAGAGAGAAGCTGATGAATTCACAGCTGCCAGGCTAGGACATATCATTTAGATTGTAATTTGCCCTTCAAATTTGGCAAGCTTCATTTTCCATTTGCTTGACAAATCTCTCTTTTGTGTTTTTCTTCTGCCTGCGTAAAACAGTGAACACTGCTGGAGAGAACTACTTGCAGTAGATTCCTTTTCCCTGCTATATTTAGCTGTCACAACAAGTTTGTGATCCTTGCAAGAATACTGCCAAAAAGTAGACGGGTTTAGCTTGAGACATGCCCTTTTTCTTCTCTTTAGGCTCCCAAATCCGCGGTGCAGTTGACTTTCCCCCCCTTTCCTGGCTCTGTTGTGCAAACATAGCTCTGCTGCTTCCAGGGATTCTGCTCAGTCACAAGTCCCTGCCTTAGTGGAAACTCCCGTGCGCAGATTGCCACTATCCCTAGTGGCCTTCTCTTTTCCTAACTTCCTAAAAGAGCAGGTTTCTGCTCTTCAGGAAGGTCTTTCTGAACAGTGTTAGGATTTAAGTTAGATACTCCAGGCCTTTTATTGCTTAGGAGAGCTTCACTCAACAGAATAATGGGTTTGTTAACCATCTGATTGTTTCCTTTATTTGGGGAAAACGGGAATAGGGAAGGCAGTGGGAAGGAAACATTTGTATTCCTTCAAAGGCAGAATATTACTAGGAGCCTGTTTCTCATGAATATCCTGCCATTAATGCCAAGCAGGTGTAGTTGTTATATATTGCTATTTTAAATACCTTTACCATGTAAAGTGGTTCCAGCGTGCCTGTGAGTCTGTATTAAAACACTTTCAGTTGCAATTCAAGGGAGGGAAATAAGAGTAACAACTTACTGCAGTGCTTCTTGCTTGGTTAGCGTGGGCAGTACAGTCCAGTCCGTTCCTATCAGGCGTGAGAGCCTTGACTCTGTGCGATTGCGGCCATTCCCGCCCCCTTCCCGTCCCTGCCCTACTGTACAGCCGGAGCCGGGCCAGGAAGCCGAGGAGGGGCTGTGGGAGCGGAGCCGTGCGCTGGGAACTGCCCAGCCCAAGGTCACGGGCCTGTCTGGGCCCCGCGGCGCTGCCCGGCCATGCTGCGCCCTTTCCCCTTCCCTCAGGAGGCCGGGCACGGCGTGGCTGCTGCGTGGCTGCGGCCTGAGCCCAGCCAGCCGGGGCAGGCGGCCAGTAGGGCTGTCTGTGGTGAGAGAGGCTTGGAGGAGTGAAATGACAGCGATTGTTGTCTTGCTGCCCTGTGAAATGACAGCGATTGTTGTCTTGCTGCCTGCGTTCCCAGTTAGCCCAGCTCCCAGTTAGCCCCGCATAGGAGGAGGTGCTGTTTGTGTACTTAATGCAGTTCCCAGGTACAGCACGGATCTGGAGCCAGCCCGTGTTTTTGTGTTGTTTTTGTGATAATCCTTCCCCACAGCCCCGTTATCTGCGGGAAGCGGCCTTGGAGCTGCTCTGCCTGGCTGGGGAGTGCAAAAGCAACTCCTGCTCTGGAAAAGCTTTTCCAGTCTGGGCTCACAGCAACAGATAAATGGCTTTTTGGACATGATTGGAGGTTTCTGGGCGTTGCACAGGTAGTTTTGGGCTGGGATGTGCTCATGGTTTTGTGTTTTGGAGCCCTTGACGTTGATGGAAGCATGAAGTCACCATGGTGTTTTTGGCTTCCTGCATAGCAGCGGACCCTGGGCTGATCAAGGTGTATGGCATCAGCCTCCTGAGCCTCCAGGCATTCAGCACTTCTCTTTTTTACCTTAACAGCTGTGATTTAAAGTCCTGAGCAGTTCTTGTGTTCATTGACAATATGGAAAATCTTGGAAACCAGTTGAAAACTGAATCGTTTCTGCAGTTTTAGTCAGTGTGCTTTGGCACTGCCTTCCCACTTGGGAACAGATAAATGTGAGATAGGCCCTTATTCTGAGGGCAAGTAATTGCATCGTGCTCCTCTGTGGGTCAACCTTTGTGACTGTGTGAACAAGGCTTAGCTCTGTTAATAAAAGCATTTCTCTGTGTGTGTTAACATCAGCATGGAGTTAGTGCAGTTTTCAAACTGTGTAATTGTACCAGGATGACTGATATATTACCACCCCCCCAAAAAGAGAAAGGGTCAAGAAAGACACTTAGCTAACAGTGTTTTATAATTGATTAACACCATAAGAAGATCCATTGTGCTTCTGTAACAGGAACTGTTACTGATGTGTAAATCAAAGACAAACTAGCAACGTTAGCTGGCCTTAAAAATGGTGTGGCTTTTGTATACTCATGTGCTTCTCCTGGCTGATTTTCAAAAACTATAAATAGATCACTGGGAAGTCCCTGTATAACAAAAATGTGCTGCTGCTGCTTGTCATAAATAAACTTATAAGAGTTGCCTTGCTCTTGCAGCTCTTCTTTTTTGGAGGATTCCTTACTTGTCCACTTGGTTCCAGAGCATCAGACCATATGAGACAACATAATTTCTGTGGCAGTGGGGTGCAGCTTCATGTCCAGCTCTGAATCCCCTCAAGGTCTTATGTTCTCCAGGCTTGGTGTCTTGCAGATCTATCTAATGCTCTCTTGGCTTGGTCCTACCTGAGCAGAGCTGTTCAGTCTTTTCCAAGCTTTTGTCTTTTGGATTCCTTCATCTCCAGCTACTGATAGCATAGGAGTACCCAAGGTCAGGCTTATTTCAACTTTATCCCAGGCAATGCAGAGTCTCTCTGATGCCACATGCACTAATACCACTTATTAAAAGACTGGCTGATACCCATCTGATGCTCTTGGGTGTTATGTAGGATCAGGAGGCTGTAGCCTCTTTTCTGTATCACCTTCAAAGGGATGGAAACCTAATGGAAGCCCTTTTCTTCCTCCAGGGAAGCACAGAGAATATGTCATTATTGCATATTGGATGCTAACAAATAATTATTTTTCTGCCAGACATGGGGAAGTTGTGAGTTCCTCAAGAGAGGAAGTCAAGGCAGATGTGTCGATGCTGTCCTGATTTTTGCCATCCTGAGGAGTCTGACTTTGAAGGGAGGGGGATCACCATGTTTTCTGTGTGATCACATTCCAGTTGGGAGTGTGATACAATCTGAGATGGCCCAGAAGAACGATGTTGGCAAGCACTTTGAAAGTGGAAGGGATGAACTTCAATTTGGAGTAGGATCTTAAAAAAATGAGTGTTTAAACACAAAAGTGATGGACAATACATCCTTTAAACAGACCTTTCCCCCACCACTGAGTGAAAACATGGTGAAACCATTGTAAGTGAAGTCTTGAGGAGAAAGCAGGACCATCAAACTGAAGTGCTGTGTGAACTTCTCAGGCTTAACAGAGCTGTGAGCACATCAGAAGTGATAGGAAAATATTATAAAAGAGTGAAAACCAAACCAACTTGATGTGGGGCTTCCTGTGATAATTATTTAGGTCATGGGGTCATGGTTTGGATGCCAACAATTTGCCTTCAGGGAGGCTCTGTCAAAGATACAGATAGATAGCTTACCAAAAAAATCTGGCTCAGTAGCACTTTGCAAGGCTCAAGACTCACACCTCCAAATGTTGCTTCTTCTTTCTGAATCTAAAATAAACAGAGATCTTTGTTAATAGCCAAAAAGGAAAGGGTCTTCAGTTGGTCAGCATTGTGGAGCTCTACTTCCTTTGGATTGGTTCACCAAAGATAAAAATCTGCAGTTTCTGTTCATGATGTTGGCTTGGCTCAGTGCATGAGTAATAATAATCTGTTGCTAGGAACAGACTTCAGTTTACATGGAGAGGCCTCTGTGGAGGGCAGGTCTTGGAGTCCCTGAGTGGGTCATAAATAATCAGTGGCACTTCAAAGGAGGAAAAGTAAAAACAAGCGGTTGGAGATGCTATGAAAAGATGTCTGCAATTCCTGTTGCAACACCAGTGGAAAGCATGCAGCCAACATAATTGGGAAAGTGTGGGGCATGGATCTCCAAAGGCAAAACCAGTGAAGCAGGGATTTACTAACAGTGGGTTATAATATTCACATCCCTCTAGCTGGGCTTGTTTGCAAGGTATCTGCTGCTTTCAGCTTTAGGGAGTGCAAAACTGAGCTAATTTCATGGCATATGATTTTCCAAGGGCCTTGAGGGTACATCTGTGCAGGGATGTGCACAGGTTAGCTGTGAACTTGGAGGCTAAAAATGTTCTTACCTGGGACAGTGTGGAAAATACTAATTTGCCTTGCTTCCTAAGTACTGTGCACAGCTGCTTTGTAGAGGTAGCTTTAAATTAATTGATGGAATACTCATTTCCTGTTTTAGCTATAGTTACAGGCATTGTTTTTTGAAGAAGGCAGTGGTTTAACTGCTGGGTTTTCCATGCCCTGGAATCTTACCATCTGCGGTACTTGGAACAGCTGAAAGCCAAGGTTTGCAAACCACCCTGATCTGAACTAATGTTAAGGCTGTGAAATCCTTTCTAATGAATCCTCTAAATCCATCTGAAACTTTTTTCACCCTTTCTTCTGAGACAAGAATGTCCTTATAAAGACCCTGCTTAAGAAGAGCATCTCTTAGGTCTCATTAAGACTTAAGCCTCACTGGAGACAAGGTATTTAAATCAGTGTTGTCTATTCTTATGATAATGGAATGCAAAGCCTGGGTATGATTATTTTCAGGTTAGCTCCTTGAGATTTGCAGTGTGCTACTTGCTCTTGGGTTTCTCTCTTATCAGTGTGCCTATGTGTGTATGTTAATGCCCAGGATTTTCTGCAATCTGCTGGCTAATACCAGCTGAATTTGGTAGAGGAAGGGAAATTACCCTAGAATTGGTGTGGTACCACTGTGCTTGATATAATTTCCAATATTTTTAGATGCCTGTTGTAGAAATAGCTGGAGAAGTAGGGGAAGAAGGGTTTGAGTGTTAGGAGTGCCCTCATCACAGGGAAAGCTTTTGGTGATGGTTTAACCATTTGAGCTGTGGATTGAGCACAGGTGGCCAAGAATTTGCCCCATGGAGAAAACCATGGAAAACTTTCTTCTCCAGGAGGACATTGCTAATGGCACCTTTCTTTTGTGACTTACCCTGCATTGGAGAAAAGATGAGCTTGCACAACAGCTCTGGTGCAATTCACAGAAATTAATCCACAGGAAATGAATCCATTGGAAAAAGGATCCCAGTGTGCCTGGAACTGCCTCTTTGACTCTGTGATACTTCACAGGCTGTCCCAAGGTGAAAGCAGTTAATGCTTTCCAACATTAATGCTAGGTTCTCCGGACAGAGGGAAGGACAAGGTCATTCTCTTCACCTTGGTTTTTATTCCCCAGTGACAAAGTGTAGTTTGAAAGCATTTGATTTATTTTTCAACATTGTGGCTATGTATTTCCTAGTCATCCAGCATTTCTTGGAGGGGAAGGGATTGGTTTAGCTCTGCAGTTCATTGAGTCGTCATGAAACAAAATAACTGACGTAAATACAAAGTAGAAATGATGATCCTTCCTACTGCCAATGGCAACCACTGCTGGTTGGTGGTTTTAGACTCTTCATAGCTTGATTGTTTTAGACTCTTCAGAGGCTGTAATGATATAGTTACAGTTGATAATGCTGTACTTGAATGAAATTTGGGGCAAGAGAGGTGGACAAAGCAGGGATATTGTCCCTGTATAATCCCTTCTCAGACAAGCTGTACCTTGTACCTTTTAAAGAAGACTAATCCTTGCAGGTGTGTCCTCCAGGACTTTGTGTCTCCCCTTCAAAGCACCTGAGGAGTCTTCTCTTGGGGCAGGGCAAACTGCATCTGCTGTGTTGGGTGGTGAATTGAGGGTTTGAGGGACATGAAAGCTTCAGAATAAATTTACCTGGTATTAGCTGTGTGTCTTCATAACCTGCACTGTGGATTCATTGGGTGGATGTCTGTGTTTAAAGAAAGTTTAAAATTTCCCATAGTTTTGGGAGGGAGGCCATAAATTGACTTTAAAAGAATATAAAAGCATACGCTTTACTTATGATCATGTGCTGTAGTTGAAGTAAATTAATTCATAAATTAAGTAACAATTAAAGTTGATTCCTGCTTTAGACCTTAATATACTTTCTGCTTTGAAATCCTGGAAGTTTTATTAGCTTTAACTACTTGACTGGTTAGAGATCTGAACTGAGATTGGGGTCCCATCACATGAAGTGCAGTGAAGCAAATAAAAAGAGACACTGCATAAAAAGAGACACTACATAAAAAGAGACACTCTGTGCTGTTTTGTTGCTGTAGCTGGCAAGGGTTGGGCACAGAGGAGGAACAGTCACAGAAAGGTTAAAAATATACTTTGTGTTGTTTATGAAATGTCCATCAGACTTGCTCATGCTCTTGCATACTTTCCTGTTATTATAATGGAATTTTAATCCCAAATCCTACTCCTTTCCTCTAGACTGTGGTACCAGTGACTCTAGCATCATGCAAGTTAGTTGAACATAAATTGGCTCTGCCCATGTCATTGTCTCAAATGTGGGTGCTTTGAAATTGAACAGATATGTAAGTTTCCACTGTTTGGAAGTTTGTTTCCATACTTCCCACTTGGGCCATTTGTCATCATCTTCAAGGTGATGATCAAAAAACCAAATGCAAGACTTAGTCATATCCAAAAATATTAAGGCCACCTGACATTTGGTGTTTTCAGGCTTTGGGTTTTTGTTGCTTCATCTTGAGAGAAAAAAGAAGGGAGTTTCCCAGGAAAGATTGCCTTGCCTTGGGCATAGCTGTGAGCACTGGATTCTTGCTCAGCCATTGCCCATCCTCAGTTCCTATATGAGCCCAATATTTATTATAGAATTCCAGGTTTGAAGGGACCTCAAGGACCATCTTGTCCAATATTTTGTGCTAAAAGCATGGTCCAGACATGGCAGAGCATCCTGCCCTGTCAAATCGTAACAGTGCCAATGTTGTGGAATCCACCCCTTCCCTGGGGAGATTAATCCAGTGAGTGATTGTTCTATGAAAAATTTTCCTCTTGTATTTAATCAAAATCTCCCCAGCAGTAACTTGTACCCACTACCCCTTGTGTTTTCCATGTGATTCCTTGTAAAAAGGGAGTTTCCATCCTCTCTGTGGGCACCCTTCAAATACTGGAACACTGTAATAAGATCTCCCCTTAGCCTTTTCTCAAGGCTCACCAAACCCAGTTTTCTCAGCCATTTCCCCACACAGGCCTTCCAGTCATCTTTGTGCTCTTCTCTTTCAGAATGTCCACATAATATTCTATACAGCATTGTCCCAAACTGCACCCAGTATTCCAGGTGTCCTGACAAGTGCTGATTAGAGTGGGACAGTGACTTCTCTATCTCTGCTGGTGATGCCCTTGTTTGTGCTGCCCAGAATTTTGTTGTCTTTCTTGGCTAATTTAGATACCTTATGATTTCCATCATAACCTCAAGGCTTGGCTTGTTTATATCACCATGTTCTTGTGCTAGCCAAAGATCAAATCAGTTGTTTTCCTCCTATTTTTGCTTGCTAATGAAGCCAAACTCTTGTAAAATATGGAGTTTTTTGATGATCCAGATAGGTCTGACCTTTACCTGCCCCAGCTAGAACTCCCTTTGCTCAGATCTGGTGCCTTGAGTTGCAGTTGTAAGCTGTTGGTGACTTGCAGAAGTGCTGCCTGGTCACTGCAGCAGCTGGAATCAGTGCTTCAGCCATATCAGCTAATATCTGTTTCTCTGGAAATCCACTTTTTTTGTTGCCTTTTTTCTCTCTGTCTGGCCTTTGCTTGTCAGCAGTAAAGTGGTGTCCCATGGCAGGGAGGTTGGACTGATGGTCCTTTCCAGCCCAAAGCATGATGTGATTCTAACTGTGGGCAATAACCCCTGGTCTCACCTAGGTGCTGTAATGGGAATTGATTGATGCTTGTGAAGTGTTCAGATGCCAGGGTGGTGAGTACCACAGAAAATCTTGTGAGTGACTCAATAATCCTGTCATCAGAGCAGCTCTTGGATAAAGCACAAGGACACACATTGTTCAGGGGGAAGAAAGTAAAATATTGAAGAGCTCCTCATGGAGTGCATGTTCTCCTTTCTGCTCAGTGAAGGAGACAGAGAGTGAGGAAAAATAGTATAGAGTGGAGTAAACAAAGGCTGCCTCATGATTCATGTGCACAAGGGAATGGATGTAAGAATTTCTCTGGCATTCCTTCATGTTGTATTTCCTGACTCATCTATTCACACCCTTTATTTTGACATATACTTGGTGGATGAGTTATTAATGTATGGTGTGGAAGTCCTAGTGCTTCTGGTGAAAAGGTTACAGTTGTGTAGGTAACAAAGCTTGTTCAAGAGTAAGCCCTTAATTCAATTTCAGCTTAATTACTTTTGGATTTTGTTTAACTTCTGGTTTCTTGGTAAAAATAAGTCTCTATCTTCAGCTTCCAGTTCTTCCTACAGTGGCAAATTGAACAGCACTGCAGAACAAGGATCACTTGTAGTTTTTTAAGGAAGATGGAGCATATTGTTTTCTATGGGGGAGATATCCAGGGAGAGGAAAATGGAGGAGTTGGAAAAAGAAACTCCTTCATGGGGGTTGAGGAGTAACAAAGGTACCAGACAGAGACAGCAGTTGTGTTGATTCTCTTATGCTGCTTTTTCATTTCATCTTAATCTTTGCAGATTCTGCCTGGATTGTTTCTATTCTGTAACAATTATCCAGACAGGAAGGGAGGACTGAAAGGTACAAGGATTAAAAAATTTATGTTTGGCATTTACCAATCTGCAAAGGCACTGTGGGTTTTTGTCACCTTGGCTTTCTCAAAGAAAGCAACGGTGTTTGAATTTTCCTAATCCTGGTGCGGTGTTTGAATTTTCCTAATCCTGGTGCTTTTGTTTGCATGGCAAGACCCACTGGGATCCTGGTTTATTGTGGAGTGCTGCTGGCCACTGTTAGAAAAGAGTCAAAGGACCAAAGCTTGTGTTCCTGCTGTGGGAAGAGTCACTTTATTCTGTATAGACTGAGGGAACAGCTGACCAAGGGAAGAAATCCCAAAACAAAATGTGTATCTTGGTGCCACATCATCATTGAACATAATCAATTTTTATGTAAAACTGAACTGATTTTCTTCTTTTTTTTTAAACTTAATATAATTTCAGTTTGGAAATTGATTGAAGAATCACCATAGAATTCAATATGGCATCACAGCAGTCATCTGCATCAACAGAGGAGCAGGCTTCCTCTGAAATAGATGATCTCCATCTAACGCTGCAAGGTAAGTCACTGAAGTTTTCTGTGTCGTTTTAATTAAGATTTTTTGTCAAAAATCTGTGTCTGTGTGTGCAAGTTGAAGGGAATTCTGAGAAACCTGTTTAAACTGGGGTTATGGTGAATGTAGTTAGTTCAAGTCTGTGCTTCTTTGCAGATGTTTCTGTGTTTCAGGAGAGAGGCTTGAGCAGGGAAATGACAGATAAGCTCTTCTAGTACTTTCTCATGATATTTTCAGATTGGTTGCCTTTTTTGGTACTGATGTGCTCACTGGTTCTTGTGCTTTGTTTCTCAGAATGCATGTTGCTGTAAACTGTTTGGAAAGGAACCACCAGCATGAAAACAAACCAGTTTCATTAGTTTCCTTGTTTTCAGCTTGCTGACACTTAGGTGGTTGCATTTTGCTGTCTTAATGAAGCTATTGACTACACTATTTTATTTTACTTTATTTACTTTTCTGTTTTTAACTACTATATCCCTTGTAAGTGGGGATAATTTTTGTGGCTTCTAAACAAATTTCTTATGGGTCAAGATTTGGGTTTTTACTTGTTTTTACATGTGTGATAACTTGTTAAGGAAGCCCTCAGTGCTGATATTTAATTATTTCAGTTTAATGGCATCTACCTGGACAGTGAAATGATGACAAGTGCATCCGGCCTGGCCTCTCAGAACTTTTGGGTTTTCCTTACTCACGTGTTGAATTTCTTTCTGTAAGGATTTTCTGTGAAGCTTTGCTTTGCTGTGAACATATTCATGGAGGCTATCAAGGAGGCCAGTCCAGGCAGCAGGACTAGCCCTGCTGAGAAGCTTGGCTTTGATGTGTTTAGAGCCTGGTCCATCCTAGAACGGATGGACTAACTCCTGTTTCCACAGAGCTATTTCCTTTTAACTCCCTTGCAATGAAATTTCCATGGTGCTTGGTGGAGAGCAAATATGTTGAAAACAGATGGTGCAAAAGAAAATTCTGCCAAGTCCCTTGTGTGATCCATATTTGCACTAGTGCTGTCGTTGAAGCCATGTGTTTTGACGAGTGAGTGTTAATAGCAGTCCAAAGCCAAGTGTCTTTAATGGTGAATTTTCTTCCGTTTTGCTTCAGTGTTGCATTTTCAGGAGAACAAGCAAAAATTTGTAGCAGACAGGAGCTGCTCTGACTTTTGCACCAAGCACAGCTTGTCAGACACACATTTGTTGTGCCAGTCAAACTCAGCCTTGGGTAGAAAGGCTGAGATGGCTGTTGTTGTGAAACAGATTTGGAAAACACTCTTCAGCTTGAAGGCAGATTTGAAGTTACATGCCATTTTTAGGGCAGGGATTTACTTTCAATTTTTTTATTTTTTTCAGAAAGGCCAGATTGGTGTTTGTATTCAAAGACAATTGAGTTTTTTGGTCAGTGTCTCATTGTAGGAGCCTTGCTCAGTAAAACTGAAATGACTGTATTCCTTTGCTGTAACAAATGGAGCTCTTAGATTGTGCTGAAATGAACACACTGCAAACCTTGTGCCCAGGCTGTCTGTGCCTGGCTGCTGTAAAACATCCAGAGATATCCCTTAGAAGTGACATGAGCAATTTTTTGTAACGATTGAAGACACAACAAATGGTCCTGACACATTTTGTGTATGGAGCTGTGGCGCTGCGGCGTCTGCTCAGGGTCAAACAAGCAAATGGCAATACAGCTGTGAGGGAGCACCAAAGACATGCTCCCTGACATGACATATAGGGACCGTTAGCAGCTCTGCTCACAGATCTGTGGTAGCAAAGGTCAAAAAAGAAGAATAGGGTCACTCAAGGAAACATGTTTTTCCATTAATAGGAATCTTGAGATGAAATTTGTGAAGCAGCCGGTGATATTGACTGCTTTAAATCAATGAGAGAAATTTCAGATTCAAGGAGTGGTTGCTTATAGCTATCAGAAAAGGAGCTTGCATTTTGTGTGACTGCAGATGGATGTAAAACTTGCTATGATCTCCTTTTTCGAATTCCTGAGATACAGCTTCAAAGAATATGTCCAGCATTGTAATGCACAGCATAAGAGGAGATGTGCATAAAGGAAAAAGCAGGACTCAGATCTAGTTTGGATATAGTCTAGATATATTTTAATCTACTTTTTAATTCTTTGTGATCCAACCTTCCATTATTCCTGAAAGGCATCCCATAGGGATAGAGCACTTGTCTAGTCTGGTTAATTAGGGCAAGATCAATTTAATGTGTCAGTCGGTTTGGTCATATAACTTTGTGAAGTTTATGCCTAAAAATAGTAATAAAATCATCAGCTTTGTTTTTCTTTTCCTTCCCTACCATGTGTAGATATGTTATTTTAAGTATGTTTGACTGTTATTTAAATTAGTCTTCTGCAAGGACAGCACTTTTGGGAAGAAAAAGAAGGAAAAGAGAGGGAAAGAATAATCCCTTTTAAGTAATTGGTGGAGAGTTTACTACTTATTAGCCTTAATTATTATAGAATCCCTATTAATTTATGGCTAGTTGGTTAATAGTGCAAAAGCTTGTTAGTGGGTTTTGAGGCAGAAGAGTGTTCAAGGGTGAACATTCACTTTCCTTAATAGTGTTTGGCCTAGAAGATGCCATTAAGAAATTCACTGGAAAATAGGTAATAATGTAACTTAGTTCTCAGTGCATCTTTCTTGTCAGTTAATTACTTTAAGGAGATTTAATGAAGCTTAAAAAACATGAAGAAAATAGGTGAAGAAATGAAAGCAATATGTTTTATACTGCCCCATCTCCAGACAGTAAAGACAGTCATAAAATCGTGAGGCTGAAGTAAAAAGTTGAAAGAATATAAACCCTTACATATGGATCTTTTCAGATTTATGTATTGCTCTTTAACCTTTACCAGTTTTCAAGCTGATATCCAGATGAGAGTAATAGTTACCCTTTCCCTCCCTGCCAAGAAAATGGAAATTGCTATGAAAATGCATGATGTCAGGAATTGGCAGGCTTCTTTTATTTTCTTTTTTTCCCCTTCCCTCTGTCCCAGATGTTATAATAAAATTTAATCAGATTAAGGTCAGCATTATCTGGGCCCTTTCCTTCAGCACCTCTGTGCTTCTTTGCAGTTTTCTGATGCAGCACATCTTCCAGCAGCTGCAGAATTGCTTTGTTGCAATCCTTGCACAGCCATGTAAAAGTGCAGGTGCAAAGCCTGGACTTATTACTGCTACATCCAGTGGGGCAATAGTGCAGGGAAGGATTTCTCCTGCCAGACAATCTGCAAACATTGTGGTGAGCAGAGGATGCTTGACAGGGAGATGCTTTGTTGCACCATGGGCCATGTTTGAAACCTGAAGTCACTTTTGGTGTGGGATGGAGCAGGCAGGAGTCAGGGCTTGCCTGGCAATGAGCATGGGAGGGATAAAGCAGGGTCCCTGTCCTGTGTCTCCTCCTCCTGGGTTTCCCTCCCATCCCTGCATCATGGGCTGGCCCCAGGGAGCCATCCAGCCTGCTGCTCATCCTTCTGTGAGCTGGAGAGGCACAGTCAACATCCAGAATTGCCTTTGGCTGCTTGAGATGAGGAGGCATGTCAGCTGCTTGGTAAGAGAAGGGTTTCTGGCAGAGCTTTGGGAGCTGCTGGAGATGGAGCCAAGCTCTGCTGCTGAGCAGGATTGCAGCGAGGGGAACGCGCAGCTGCTCGGGGATGGGTGGCTGCAGCAGGAGCTCTGCAGGGTTTGTGCACCCTGGAGCAGAACTATTTCTTGCTTCTGAAGTGTAAATCTCTACCTGTGGGAGGATTCAACCTCGATTTTTTTGTCCCATGCGCAAATCCTTCCTCTGTCTTCCCTGGCATAGCAAACAGACCCCTGTGTCTGGTGCTTCCCACCACGCCTGTCCAGAACTCTGTTTTCCCTTTTCTTTTCATGCTTGCTGAGCTAATTCAATCACAAAAATGTGTTTTAGCCCTTGGAGTTTGGGATGTACTTACTCTTTCGCTGTTTAGTTAACTGCAGGGTTCCTAATTTCTGACTCCACTTATTAATGTGTGTTACTGTTTATTACTGTAACCCAAAGCATGATAATACAGAAATGTGGTTGCTACAGCTGAAGATAGTTTTTGAAGAGAACTGTTTTTAAAGAGAGTTTAGTGATAAGAAATGAATGATACTTTTTTCATGCAGTTATGTCTAATCCTTCATGAATGATTTCTCTTCAAGTGAAATTGAAAATACAGAGATGTGTACGGATAGGTTTTGTTGTGCAGCTTGTAGTTGATTGTACTCATCTCTGATTTACAATAAGGGTATTTCTTTTGAGCACCTCTAAATTCATCCAGAGGTAAGGTAAATTAATAATCTTACCCAGCACTTTTGTTTTAACTGTGTATCTCATCTGATGGGGCCACTTGCTTATTGAAGCTACAGATTCATTTTCTTTACCAGAATGATTTTTAAAAGTTTGTTAAATGTTTATTACAATTTTACAAGGGTGACTTTTACAGAAAGCTCCCCTAGGAGCTGCACAGAAATTTATTCCCAGTTTATGCAGCCTGGGTGAGGAGTGCTCTGCAGTTCCCGTAAGTGCACAGCTTCGTGGCATGTGACAGGGCTGATGGCACTGGAGAGGCAACTGACACATGACACTGCCTTGAAAAAATTCAGTCAGGGGTATTTTTGTCTGCTTCACACGCCTAACATAAAAAATAGATTGTATAGTTGCGTAAAAGTTTTCCCTGCTAGGTAAATTGCAGTTTGTTAAATGCATTGTGTGGTGTATGACTGGTTAAAAACTGGAATTAAAATGCTAAAGGAGTTGATGGCCCCTGAGGCACTTGTGAGATCACTACAGTCAGATCCCTGTTTCACTGTTCACTTTATTTAAAATGTTAGAAAAGCCTCTTGAACGTTTATCTTTAAAAGTATGTTGGTATGTAGATGATGTGACTTGGTAACTTTGAGAATTTTATCTCCACCTGCCTGTGCCCCTGAGTACTAAACATCACTTTGTGGTGGCAGTGAAGACTCTGGTGATTCAGAGCATCCTGACAATGAGAACAGCAAAAGGGTTTAAGACAGCCAGGAGGGCAAAGCTTGGTGTGAATGCACTTCTGAGTTAGCAGCACTTGTGGTGAACTGGACAACTGGCTTTCAAAAGGAAAAGGAGGTTGAGAGGAGTAATGTAGAAAGTTTCCACTTGCTTCACTGATGTGGTAGTAGTGATTTAGTTCATATTTATGTAGCATTTGGATTTGAAAAGACCCATTCCTCCTGTAGAGGCATTTTCCTCATCTTCATTGGGTTTTCGGTAAACTTTTCAATCTTTACAAAGAATTCTGTGTTTGTTTTTAATTGCTTAACACCATGTTGCTGAACATAAATGCTGGAAATAACCCTTTTCCCTGCTTTCCTGTCTGCAGAACATGAAACTGTTGCTGGGTGGCAGGGAAGGGACTTTACAAAGGGCTTGGGGGTTAATTGCTCACTCTCAACCTGGATTTGCAAGTCCTTGATTGTTATTCTGATGGTTCCAGTCATTTAAAGAATGTACTGGTTGGTGTATTAGTTCATACCTGCAGTGCTGTCTTGGAGATCTGGTTATCCCTGCTTCCCATCCTTTGGTTCATTCTGCTGCTCTGTCAGGGAGTGTGGGAATGGTTATTTTGAATGAAACTGAAATAAGGAAAGTACTGGGGCTGGAGTTAGCCCAGCACAGCCTCTGTCCCTGCACACGTGGTGGGCACACTGTGTTGTGAGCAGCAGCTCCCCTGGTCTGTTCCTGTTGAGCTCCCTGCATGCTGCTGCAGGCATAGCCTCAGCTGACCTCAGTGCTGAAAGGCAGACACAAAAATATCATACACAAGAGGTAATTCCTCCTGGTCTAACAGAGACGAGAAGATGACAGACAGGCTTGTGCTCATTAAAGTGATTGCTTAAATTTTTATTTTTTTTTAAAGAAGCCATACATTTGTGAATTGTCCACTGGCAGTGATACACAAGTTGTTGTGATAGAAGAAATCCTCTTTGCTGTTTGGTGACAGTGTTTGATGTCTGTGGATGGACAGGCTACATCTGTTCTGCCATGATTTGCTTCCCCCAGCTCCCTGCTGAAGGAGGAGGTGCTTTCCTTGAAGCTGCCATTCCCCCACCTCAGGAAGGGAGGCATGGAAGGCAGAAGAGGAGAGTAGATTAATTTTAAATCTTGTTTTTTCTGCATCACAGTTTAAGGAAGGCTGAGAGTAAAACAGTGGCTGGCAGTGCTGCTGCTCTCCTTTTCCCTCCTGGGAGAGTTCAGCACTCCCATGGTCCCTGCAGTGTCCCTGTGCTCCTAATGATCAGCCTGGCTTGTAGCACTTGTTGGTAGCTCATTACTGAATAAAACACTCATTGTCCAGCAGTGTCTATTGATTTTTGGCTATCCTACGTGACACATTGCTTGTATGTGTTATTCCTCCCTAAAGAGCTGTTAACACAGGGTGAAACGTAATAGATTTTGGGTATTTTCAGATCACCAGGTTCTTATTTTGTTCTCTCAGATACACTTTTTAGCTTAGTGATTTTTGACCTGAAGTAAAGAGGATGATCAGGGTTTGGGGGTTTTGTAGCTTTTTTATTCTAGGTCAGTGACATTTTGAAAACTGGGGCAAGAGAAAACCAAGGTCAGTTAGAGTCCTACAAAAAGGCCTAACAAAGAATCCATTCACCCTCATAAAAATAAAAATCTGTATTAATTAACCCCATGGTAGAGATAAGAATTGGAGAGCTTGATTAAATCATTAGTGCCTCTGAGCAGCAGCAGCATTGGAGGGGGAGCTGGGAGGGAAAACACACTCAGCCTGAAAATTGCAATACAGCTGCCTGCCACGGTGCCAGGAGCACATCTGTACTGAGTGTGTGTGGCGTGGAAACCCTGACTGCTGCACTACAGGCTGGGGAATACTGGCAAGCATGGAGTTCTGTTATTAATTGGGGAGGAGAGTCTATTATTATTATTTGTTGGGGTAGGAAAAAAAAGGCACATTGCAGCAGAGGCAGCAGCTGCTTGGAAAGCAGCCCAGTGGGTTGTGTTAGGTAGCTTGTGTAGGGTTTAAGGTGTTCTTACATGTGGAATAACCACCTTGTACTTTCACCAGGTGAGACATTTGCCAGGTGAGAGTTGCCCATGTGAACCAACACTTGCAGTATCTGGCCCCTATTGCATAATGAAACATTTTGACAGGCATGTCAACATAAACAAGGCCAAATGGCTCATCTTAACCATCTGAACCAACCTCAAATGCAAGTTCTCCAAACCAGCAGCAGCAGTGTGTGTTTGGCAAGAGCTGCAGGAGTCACTGGCGTCAGGCAGAGCAGTCAATATTTGCTCTCTGTCCCTTTTCAGATGCTAGCAATGCCAGCCTTGCCTGCCTGATAAAATTGAGCGCAGCCACTCAATAATTGCTGCTTGGGTAATTGGAATGGCTCCCACGTGGTGTTCAGCTGAAGGGTGTGGTTGGCTCCTGTGCTAACATGAAGCCAGTATCTCCATGCTATTTTTGTTCTCCCTGTGAGCGTTGCAGCGTTGTTTTGTCTGTATGCCCTGTGCACACTTAATTTTCTGTTTTCCGAACAAAATCCAATTTTGTAGTTTCGTTTCTGTCTGTTAAGATTGCCCTTATCTAACCCTTTGAGGGCAATCTTGGTGATGCTTAGAAAGAATCCTAAAACAATCCAGCCAGCGGGGGAAACTGCCTGCTTCATGCTCCGACAGGATGGTGGTGCTGCAGATTAGTGGAGGGCTGATGAAAGATGCCTTCACTACAGGATGCAAAGCAGTGCTCCACACAGGTAATGTGAATGTTTTTGTTGCTGCTCACCCGCCCAGTGAGGCAGAAAACAGCCTGTGGGGTGAGGAGCAGGAGCCTGGGTTGCCCTCGAGTGAATTCTTGTGTTTCATGAGTTGATGAAGCTTCACAGAAACTCCTTTGGTCTGTCTTGGATCATGAATAGACCCCAAGACTGCAGTTTGTGGTTACAAATTTTCAGTGTTTAGTAAAGTGTGGGACATTTTCCTGTGAGTGGCATTTTCACTTTCATGGGCAGAACAGTCAACTTTTTTTTTTTTTTCCCCAAGGGCATGGTATTTTTGGTTTCCTTCATCCTGCCCAGCCTACCAAAACGTACATATCTATTGCTGAGAAGTCTTGCACATTCCTTATGATGTCAAGCTTGCCTTCAATTAATCTTTTGAGTAAAAAAGTGCTTTCAGAGGTAGAAGAGATGGTCTGTTCCCACCCTGTCTCCCAGATTTGTTTCTCCATGCATGCTTTTTCTAGGAAGGCAGCCCCAGTGCTTGCAATCAAGGCTGCTATGGAAAAGGAGTATAAAAAGGAGTTTGTGTTCAGGCTGGCTCTCACATGTGACAATGTTCACAGGGGTCTTAGGATGAGGGAAGAGATGAGGATCTGACTCCATGTTTCAGAAGGCTTAATTTATTATTTTATTATATATATTATATTAGAACTATACTAAAAGAATAGAAGAAAGGATTTCATCAGAAGGCTTGCTAAAAGTAGAAAAAGAAAGAATGAATAACAAAGGCTTGTGGCTCGGACAGAGAGTCTGAGCCAGCTGACTGTGATTGGCCATTAATTGAAAACAAGCACATGAGCCCAATCACAGATGCACCTGTTGCATTCCACAGCAGCAGATAACCATTGTTTGCATTTTGTTCCTGAGGCCTCTCAGCTTCTCAGGAGAAAAAATCCTAAGGAAAGGATTTTTCATAAAATGTGTCTGTGACACTCACAAGTCTTTGGGATGGCTGCTGGTGGCAGATGTGAGTCCATCATCTCAGGGGCCAGCACCTCTGTTTGTCACCTGAGACCTGTGTTCACCCCCTAGGGATGAGTGGGTTTTGTGGTGTGCCTTGGAAATGGAGTGGTGTTTTGGGAGGGAGCATGGGCTGGCAAGTCAGGTAATTCACTGCCTCTGACAAGGCTGGGGAGCTGCTCTGGTCCAGCTCACCCTCTGCTTCACCTTCTGGGGGAACTGGGCTTTCCTCCATCTCTGCTGCCCACAGGCAGGTCTGAGAAGCTGTTCAAATACTCTGGGTTTTGAAACATGGGCTTAACCAGCTCCCTGTCTCCCTGCAGAGCTGCTGGTTGGTGGCTGCTGTCTGTGTGGCACCACCAGGGCCCTGGGTGCAGAGCTGCACCTCTGTGTCACTGGGTTTCAGTCCCATTTCACATGATTTCAGTCCCATTTCACTTGATTTCAGTCCCATTTCACTGTTTTCTGCTGCAGCACAAGTTCGAGCCTTTTCTTCTTCCTCTTGCCTGTATTAGCATCCTGTGTGCTCCTTTTTGGCTGTGATGCCTTGTGAATGCTGATGTAGAACAGAGGCTGGACAGAGCTAAAGAATAAAGTAGGGATTTATTAAAAGGGCTCAATGGATCCACCTTGGGCAGCAAGAGCCCAGCCAGGGCTGCACCCAGGATGAACCAAAATGGTCACAAAATGGACAACTGGTCACTGGGTCTCACACTTTTATAAGTTCTGGTCCATTTGCATATTGGAATTAATTGTCCAGTTACAGCTTTAGCTTATGAAGTCCCATCCTTCTTGTTTTTCTCTCTTCAGTCCATGTTGTTTATGCTCTTGGGCCTGAGATTTGGATCATTTGTCCTTGGTGCCCAGCTAGAGAAGGAATTGTTTTGTCTCCCTACTCTGTGCAGAGAGCTCACCATCCCTTAATATAAAGCTCCGACCTGCACACTAAAGCAGCACGGAGTCTGAAAAATATAAAAGCTAAACCTGAGGCATCAGCTGGATTTGTACACCCCAGAGAAGGCCCAGCAGTGGAAAGGATGCAGGTAGAGGCTGTATTTCTGCATGACAGCCTCCTAACTCTCTCCAGCCCTTTGTTAGCAAAGATATCTCATGGTTAGGCTTCACCTACAGATGTGCGTTTATCACCTAACTCCAGTCTGCATCCAACTTATGTATGGCTTTTCCCAAATTCCAGGATCTATCTTGTACTGATGATGGCCCTGAGTCCTTGAAGGAACATCTAGGAATGGACAGAGCTGTTGCACACATATTTCTCTGTAGAATTCTGCTTTCACATCGCTATTTGTATTTGCTGGTCTTCTGAGAAAACCTTCATTAGTTATTCTCTGCATCCTGTAGGTTATGCATGATGGTTGTAGAGGTCTTGGCAGTACCAACTCAGCCAGCAAGAAAATACCAGCTATGAAACAAGAGTCGAGAAAAACTGATATTAAATAGTAACTTAATATCTGGAAGAACAGACCTTGGGTTTGAGGTGGATACTATGTGTCTTTTTGGGAAAGAGGAATAAAACCTGATCATTTTTTCCATTAACTTTAGTTTCTCTTTTGTTTTTATTTTCCAGTCCAGCGAGAGTTTACACAGAAGAAAACCTTCACTAGTTGGATAAATTCAATATTGGCAAAGGTAAATGGGGGTTCTTTAGCCAAGCCATTCAGATATGCTGGTTAGAGATTAAATTTTTTAGGAACAAACAAAATTGCTACGAGTTTTTTTAGGCACTGGATGGGAAAAGTAGCCCTGAGAAGCATTTGTTTAGTAAGTGCAGCAGCACTGTATTGGGGCACATCCAAGGACATTTGTATGAGGTGGTTTGTGTGTGGATGTCACTCTCCTTACTCATGTGGTAAAACTTGTGGTGGATTGAGGCGCATGTCTGAGGGTTTTATGAGTTTCTGAGTTTACAGTTGGTTTTACTGGGATTAGGTAAGTGTTATTCTATTATGCAATCCAAGAACATGAGTTTAATGAGATGACCTGAGTGACTGGTAAGTATTAAGACAAACCACATAGTAGTGGAAGTGCTCTTTAAGCTCTCAGGAAACAGCTCCTGCAGCATGTGCTGGGACTCTGACTTGCTCAGGTAGAAACAAAATATAATTTTGTTTTGGTCCCTCCTTGAGCAGAAACTGCTGAGCTCTTGATAAGTTGGTGTTGTGTGGGTGAAAAGAGGTTTAGTTATGCAGCTGTATACTCAAATTTGTACTTAATATTGAGTAAGATCTCAAAATATTAATAACTGCCTCATTTAGCTTTTCTTTTCTCATTTTTTTTCTTTTGCACCAGACCTCCTTGAAAAATGTGAGTGCTTGAAAGTGGGGTCTAAAATTACCCTTTTAAACACAGAGGCAGGACAAGGAGGAGGGAATAACGCACAAACATAGTAATGGGTTAGAAGAAGCAGGATGTGACTGTTTAGATGCAGGATTTTTATTGCAGCTTAATGAAAAAAAATAAAGGATGCTAAACATTATTTAACAGCAGAGTAATCTGTGATGTTCTGTAGTGTGTTGAATTCAAAATGACAGAAGATTGAAATTTATCTTGCAGCATATCCCTCCTTATGTTGTCTCAGACCTGTATACAGACATACAGCAGGGACATTTGCTTCTGGATCTGTTGGAAGTGCTTTCAGGTCAACATCTGGTAAGACAGAGTAATAAAAATATTACCTCAATCCTTTGTCAAGTCCAGCAAAGATTTCTGGATATGCTTAAGTGCAACCATATGAATCATCCCTCTGGGGTCATAGAGTTAGTTTCAAGTAACTTATTTTTATACCATTGACTCTGAAACATGCTGAAGTAAGTTGATTCAAAGTAATTTATGAATTTTTGCTGGACTTCCCTTTTCAAAATATAGAATAAAATTAATTTTTGCAGTTGAAGATATAACTTTTTTTTTTTTTTTTGCTTTGCAGCCACGGGAAAAAGGATTTAATACCTTCCAGTGTAGAAGTAATATAGAAAATGCTTTGACATTTTTAAAGAGCAGATCAGTGAGTATTAACTTCAAAATTCTCAACTAAAGCCAGTTTAGCTAGTGGAACATTTTCTTTGTTAACAATGATCCCTTTTTTCCCCTCCTTAGCTGAAGCTCATAAATATTCATGTAGCTGACATTATTGAAGGAAAACCTTCCATTGTGCTTGGCCTAATCTGGACCATTATATTTCATTTTCATGTAAGTATTTCAGCGATGTAAGAGAGTTTTAGTAGAGTGGAAAAGCACAAAAATGTATTGACTTACATGATTGCTAAATAAGATGAATTAGTACTGAACAAAAGATTATTTTCTGACATGTGGAAGTGGCATCTCAAGGAGGAGATGCACCAGAGCAGGGCAGTGATGAACAGTACCTAGCTGCACATGGTAGGAAGGAAAGATACTGAGATTTTTTTTTTTAAATAACCAGTTAAAAAATGGGCTAAACTTTGCTTGTCTAAGGTCTGTAATGATTAAGCTCCAAAAAGAGCAGATAGCAGATAGCTCATCCAGCTCTCAGAGACAGCCTCACTCCTCAGTGCTGACTTTGCTCATAATCTACAATTCTTGTATTTTTTTTTTTCAGTAATAGTGCATGAAATAACACAAAGGCTGTCAAAGTCATGTTTCTTATTCAATAAGAGTGTGCACCTTGCATGGCATGAGGTTATGGGGAGGTGTGAAAGTCCAGGGCCTTGATTTAATCATGTGTAGGGCTGCAGAGGGTGCTGGAGCCAAGCTGGCTTCTAGGGAGAATTGTGCACCAGTAGGTGGACTGACTGGTGACTGGGGCTCAGGAGAGCACTAAGAAACAAAGTTTTCCAGCAATATTTAGCCCTTATTTTTTTGTGGTAGAGATACTTTGATGCCAAAGAGTCTTTTGCTGCTCATGGCCTGTGCAATTACCTTTTAACCAAAACCAGGCTTCTCTAACCAAATAGAGATCTCTGAGGTCTGTCAGGTAGGTTTTCCTGCACTCTGAATGAGCAGGCAAACTCTGACTATGCCTGATATTTGTCACTCCTGACAGCAGAAACCACAATGCCATGGGCTGCTGTCAGTGGTTAGGGTAGAAATTGACTGAGAAGGTCCCTTGGTGTCATTGCTGGTACCCACAGCATAACACACAAGTCTTTGGGTGAATATATCCTGCCAAAAAAATTGGCTAAAGATGGGAATTCAGCATGAAATGGTTCAGATTGTGCAGATTAAGAAGCCTGGTTTGAGTTTGGGGGGCAGGGAAGCTACTGTTACATCTGTGGCTGAGTCCTGTCTAATTCTCTGCTGTTCTGTCATTGATGCCTTGGGAATCTCTCACTGAAGCCTCATTGAGTGTCCCATCTTCTCTGACAGATTGAAGAACTGGCCAGGACACTTGCCTGTACCTACAATCAGCCTTCACCTGATGGTCCAGGTGCTGCTGACTCCTCTCCAAAGGCAAACAGATCAGCTAAAAAAAGTGCTAAAATTAAAGAACGGTGGAAGATGTCTGCTACAAAGGCTCTTTTGTTGTGGGCAAAAGAACAGTGTTCACTGTAAGTTCCAACCAAAACTTATAATTAACATGCTACACTTTGTATTACTCCTTTCCTCTAAGTGTGGTGATATTTTTCTCTGTTTTTTAAGATTACTTAGTGACAGCTTAGCAGAAAATCCTTTAACTTTCAGTTTTGGTTACCAGTACTTTGAGCATCTGTCAGGCCCCAAATGTTTTGACATGAGCCCTTTAAATATAATAAAGTGAAGCTCATCTTACTAATTAAACACAACAGTGTAATCTGAGTTGTTTGGCTTTTCCTTTTTAAGGGCTCCTGTGTGATAAGTCTAGTGAAATGTTTCCATGCTTTACTTGTTTTAATCCTCATGGTTGGCTCTGATTCACACAGTCTCGTGGTTTTTTTAATATTTTTTAATGGAAAATGTAGGATTTCTATGATCCCACAACTCATGCTTTTCTGTCAAAACACTGCATGATCCCAAAGGAGGATGCTAATCCTGGTGGTCCTAGTCCCTAATTCTAACAAGATGTTTCCCTGTGCTTGATGTACAGATAGCACTGCTGCTTTCAGGGGGAGTGTTCACAGCACACAGTCTAGAGCAGATACAGATATTTACATTTTCTTCAAGGGCTGCTGCTTCACTCCAGGATCTTCCAAATGTGCTTTACAGTAATGTCAGCTCTTTCTCCTCAGCTCTTTGGGTTGTTTTATTTGCTAATAAAACCCTACTAATATTCCATGTTATTAGTGGGAGATAAAGGCTTTCATCAGCACATCAGACACTTTCTGCCAGTAGAATGGCACTGAGGTTTGCCTTCTAGCTGTCTTTTATCAGAAGATTAATTGGCACATCAAAACCAGCTCTTTATCCATGTAATCTTCCTCTTCCTTTTGCCTGTTTTTCAGCAATATTGCTGTCTGGTTTGCAGTCTCATTTCTGAACTGGCATTATGTTGAAATATTTTGTTACCAGTGAATCCTGTAGGTTTTGGTAAAGAAACAAATCTTGTAAGATTTGGCCCATTGTTTTGTGACTGAATCTGATTGCCTGAAACCCCACATCTTTTCTATGCTGTAACATACTCATAATATACAGGCTGTTTTTGGAAAGCTGTCCCAGAATTCATTGTGGCCTGCATGGCTGGGCACCTCACAGCACTGTTCAGGCTGTGAACATTAATAAAAGATGATTCAAGGACACTAAGCTAATTAAGAGAAAAATAAATACTTTTTCCTGCACTAATAACAATGCTTTTAAGATTTGGATTTTCTAAAATGCCAGTTCTTGGTGTCCTTACAGACAAATACATGTTCTGCAGTGCTTTTCTT
Source organism: Ammospiza nelsoni (assembly GCF_027579445.1). Taxonomy (NCBI): domain Eukaryota; kingdom Metazoa; phylum Chordata; class Aves; order Passeriformes; family Passerellidae; genus Ammospiza; species Ammospiza nelsoni. The sequence goes on along the minus strand of NC_080638.1, from coordinate 57,880,714 downwards.
GTTGCTTTTCCACCCCATAGAATGCATAGATGTTGAGCACAAAGGTGATGTTTAGAGAGGATTTGGATCAGCAAGGCTTTATTTTCAGAATGCAGGTAGAAGACAAAAAGAAATAGTCATCTTGTAAAAAGAAGTAATTGTTGGAGTTGCTAGTACTGGCTGTGTTGTTGTCTGCCTTGTGCAGAAGTTCAGTGCTGAGATGCTTTTGGATTTGGTTCATATTCCATTTTACCGAATTTATATTATATTTCTAAATTGGTACTTAAATCCTGTTTCTTCAGATATCCTAACATTTTGTTTCCACTCATTTCTGGGACAGGCACAGCTCTGTCAGTGTCACTGATTTCAAGTCCAGCTGGCGAAGTGGACTGGCTTTTTTAGCCATCATCCAAACCTTGAGGCCAGGTCTGGTTGATCTGGAGAAGGCAAAAGCCAGAAGCAATAAAGAAAATCTGAAAGAGGCTTTCAGAATTGCAGAACTGGAGCTGAATATCCCACGGCTTCTGGAGCCTGAAGGTAAATGATCAGCTTTTTAAAAATCTTTGTTATTAGGAGTGAGATTAATGTGATCTATAAGACTGTGCTTAAGTTTGAAGTGGAACACTGATGTTTGCTGTAATGCTCAAACCTGAGGGTCTTTATTTTGTAACATCAGCTGTACTTAGGGACTGTAAGATTTTTGAATTGGCAACAATTGCAGGAGCAATATGCAGAAGAAATGATATTAAACTTTCCTGTTCATGGGAGAAACTTTTTCATTACTTAATCATGTTCTATTAAAATATTCCCAAGGAAAAAAATGCTGATATTAATTTCTGTCACTGGCATGTTAAGTGAGCTGTTGCAAAATAAACATGTTTATGGTAATGTGTTTTAATAACTGCAGCATAGTGTGTAATTATGTGATCAGGCCTAGAAGGCTGCATAATTATGTAAATGTTGTATTGGCTCTCGTAGATGTTGACACTGTGAATCCAGATGAAAAATCAATCATGACTTACGTGGCTCAGTTTCTGCAATACTCCAAGAATTTGCCTGAGTCTGAGGAAGACATGCAGGTATGTTGTGTGGGTTATCACTGAGGCATTTTCAAATGAATGTGCTTTCTTTGCCCAGTTTATATCTGAGTCAGTAGCACATATAGATCCTCTGATTCTGCTAGTTCAAACTGAATTGGTTTGAGCCTTCTGATGCTCCTGTTGGTAGAAAAAACTCCATGTTGCAGATTTTTGTTTGGTCCTACAGGTGGAACTGCTGTGCAGATTGTTTTGTTTTCATTTAACTATTGCAGAGTTGTCTTCATGTGTGCTCTGAAGTCTGTGTAAACACTGGAGGAAAAGCAGATTTGCAGATGCACAGAACAACCAGCTTTAAATTTAGTGGCTGAAATGTAAAGTGGACAGAAGTTGCCTCTGACAGATAACACTGACCAGGAACTCACATTTTGTATTCTCTATATTTTTTTATGAGAATTTAATTGGTTTTTCACATGCTGATAATCTCCTTTCAGTAGAACTGCAGTCAGGTCTTTTTTTGATGTCTTCGTATATTCAGGTGCCAGGTTTAAAACTTTGTCCCTGCAATGTAATAGTGCCTGACTCAAAACTCATCAGGGTCCCCAGGAGTTATTATTTGTTTTTCAACAGATTTGAATGGACTGTATCATATGCTCAATGAGTGTTGTTTTATGGCACAATGTAAATTAAAAACAATGCTTGCAAAATGGAAAAATGAAATTTTCTGCTCTAATTACCAGGAGAAAGTAAGAGAGGCCATGGGCTGGTTGGCTGCACAGGAGGAGAAGTTAGCAAAACTGCTGGTGGAAACAGAGAATGAAACATACTACCAGAAGTACAAAGTAAGTTGCATTTCATGTTCTGTGAAAAGAATCTGTTTCTGTGAATGTTTTTAATATTTTTCATCTTCATTGCCTGAAGTGTTAAATCAGCTTTTAAAGAAAACTTGGAAATCTGACAATGTAATTGGTAAATCCCTCATATGATTGAAGGAAAGGTAGGCTAAAATTCTCTCTGTTATGAAAAAGAGATATGTTATTTCATTTTTGAGCAAAAGTTTTGGAAAGAGTAAAGTAGTGTCTTCATTAATTGACGTAGTTGAAGACTTGGACAAGATTCAAGCACGTAGGCCCTTCACAGAGTAACCTTTGCTATTTCTGTGCTAATTACTACAGTAGGTTTTACCCAGCAAATGTTGTAGAGGAGTAGTTGAATTGCTGGCTCTAGGTTGTGCTGCAGCAAAATTTCCTTTGGCTTATATTGTAGCCAGAGTTTGTAATAAAGTGGCCCATGGGGAACTGTGAGAGGAGGAATTTTCCCTTTCTCTTGCTGGGAGGGGAGAACTGTGTTCTCACTGCACTAACATTATGTTAAATACAGACTTAGGGAATGGCACCTATAATTTCAGACCCAAATATTGCCGGGAGACAAGAATGCCTCTTGCTGTCTTGCCTTTGCATGCATCACACCCTTTGAAGTTAATGGAGCTCCTAGCAGTGTGTTCAAAGGCAGGACTTGGCTCTGTGAGCCTCCATCCGACGTCTTCTGTGAATTGCTCTTCTATTTTATCTCTAGGAAATGATGTCATTTATGGAAACATTTAACCAAGAGAAAATCCCCTTTCTGCCTGTGTTGTCATCAAAAAGGGGTGAAGCTGAGCTGAGTGAAGGCCAGCAGCAGATGAGGGAACAGTGGGATAAAGTGATCTCTCAGGTCAGAGGCGTTTCTCTCTCACTCACCCCATCACCAGCATGAGCGTGTGGGATGGATGAAGAAGCCTAAGTCTACCTCAGGAACTCACACTGGGAAAAATGGGGGGATGATGCTTTATTTGGGATTATAAAAGAGGTTTGGCCCTGAACCTGAAGTCCAGACAGTCTGAGTGGCATTCAGTGCCCAAGAGGAGGCAGAAGGTGACTTTTTGTGTGTTACCCTTCTGCCTCCTGAGCCTCAAGATCGAAACATCCCTGGAAATGCATCTGGTTATCTTGGAGCATTCTTCTGATCAAAGCTTTTGGCCTATTTATGCTCAAAAGGTTATTTTGGAACACAGTCATGACTCAGAGCACAGACACTGATCTAGTGGGGCCTGGTTGGTCAGTGCTTTGCAGTGAGGTTGGTGTGTTGGCTCAGATTGGGGTGTGTAGGGCCATGCTGGGAATTGCTGTTTGTGGAAGAGATGCTCCCCTGTCAGCCCCAGCTGTTCATCTCTCTTTCCCCCCCTATTTTTGCAGCTAGTTCACTATAAATTTTCCTGTTTCTGGGCCTTGGGGTGGTCACCAGCAAAGGACAGGAATGCCAAATTCTCTGTTGTTGCAGAGGTTATGGGCTGGGAGCAAACCTGGGTTTGAGGTAAACAGGGCTGATTTTAGCTGACTTCATTGGAAACCCTTTTTTTTTATTGACAGGCATGAGGGAGTGGGTTCCTGGGATGTCTTGAGCACCAGCTTATGCAGCTTATATCAGCATCTTGGAGATGGGGAAGAAAATAATAGTGAGAGATTTAATCCACTTGTTTTCCTTTTAAAGATTAACGAGTGGAAAGCAAAGCTGGACCAGATGTTGCCCTCCCCTCTGGATAGCATTGAGGCTTGGCTCCAGGAGGTGGAACGTCTGCAGGCAGAAGATTTGCCTGATTTACAGGACCCTTTCAAAGCAATGTCTGTCTTCAGAGAAATAATTGTAATATTTAAGGTATGCTGATCACAAAGGAAATTCTGCTTCAGTTTGACCTGGCAAAGCACTTGTTATGGAATTGCTGTTTGACATTTTGGGAAGTGGTGTGCATATGTTTGTCTTCTGAAGATGAAAAGCTCTTCTGAACATACCTTTGAAGAATTATGAGTTTAATTAAATAACTGCATGGGTCTATAAGGCAGGTTTCAGACTTCACTGGGGGGAGATTAATTTTGAGTACTGCCTCAATGAGTAAATTATGCTATTCTTTTTTATGTGGTTCCTGCAACTTGTTTGTTTGTTAAGTAATATCACAGGATAATTGCATCTTTATCTTTAAATCTGTACTTTAAGCATACCTATTCAGAAAAGCACTTGAGCTTCAGGTTGCATTCCAGGGAGTTCAAGAAGTTTGTGTGTTTAAAAGTTAAATAGTTCAAGAAGTTTGTGTGTTTAAAGTTAAATATTTGCTGAATCACTCTGTAGTTCCATTCAAGGCAAGGATATTTTGATACCTTTGTACCATGCAAGTTATTTATTCTGATCTTCAAATATTTGTATAGATAATAGTTTAAGCATCCTTTTGAATTTGAAAGTTCTGAAAGAGTATATGTGTTGATGCCTGGCTGGTGATCATAATGCCGTATTTTGGGTTTTTATAAAGAAATTTGCTGGTTTTGTAACATTGCCCCTAAAGTGAATTTGAAAGAATGGGCAGTGGAGTTCTTGCAAGTGGCTTAATAACACCAATCTGTTGTACTGTTTCTAGTCAGTTCCTGATAGGAGAGATGGCTTTTTAACTGGTAACAGTGTTGTCAGTCTTTAGCCATTTGTTCAAAGATTTTTGTTGTGCAACTTAGGTACTTAAAGCATTTTTAAGAGTAAGATAGAGACTGATGTCATTTCTTAAGGCATTTATTTTTTCCCATTAAACATATAGATGAAATAATGTAATTTCTTCAGAAGAAGAAACACATTAATGCTTAATTCCTGCCAAATCCTCTTTTCTTGATGGGAAGACATCCTACTGAAATTTTTTCCCCTTTTAGTATGTTGTGTGTAGGGATCATACTGGCAAGGTGGTACCTTATAATGCAAATTTTTAAGATCTAGGAAATCATCCACCAGTGCTCATAATTGTCTGTGCTTCAGTGTTAAGATTTCAAAATCCAGTGTTGAAAATCTGTGAACTATTTTTGTGGTTGAAGGCTGTTTCAGGATTTAGCCATTTCCATTAACATGCTTTGTGGCAGATTTTATAACATAGAAATGAAATTGTAGCTGTTTTTTTTTTTTTTGTATGCCACTGAGAAATAGGCTTATCTTTGTGCAACACATGTTATTTTTTATTTTCAGGTAGGGAATTTGGTGCTGAGACACATGCCTGTAAAATATTCCCCAGTCACGAGACACTGGCCATTGAATGGTTAATTTGATACCCTGTCTGCCTGGTGTTAGACAGAGATTTATTGAGCAGTCAAATGAACTATGGAGCAGGTGACATAATAAATTTATTCAACAGGTTTTGCTGTCAGCCTTTGCTAAGGGATAGCAAAGAGCACTTTAATACCCTGAAGCTGTTAGAATGATGTTTAGTTTCTCCTAAAGATGATAGTGAAAATGCAGAAAAAACTGATAGCAGGGTACTGTAAGGTCTGTGGTCCTTATATTTAAGTAGATGCACAATGATAAGAGAAATCAGGTAGTATTGCACTAAAAGGTGCACTTTAAAAGGTGATTAGGTAAATACTTTTATTGCACTTTATTGAGTAAAGACACTGGGAGATTGTCTTGTGCTGACTAGTTCCTAATAGCTCCTTCCGTAACAGCAGGTGAGCTGGAGATTCCCAGATGAAATACTCTAGATCAAAATTAATGGCTTACTGTGTCTTGTTCTCCCCAGGGCTTGATGGATTCTTTTGATTCTCACTTGGACACCCTTCAGTCATTTAAGAATGAAGATGAGAAGAATATGCCACTAGTCTTGCCTGAAAAATTAGAGGAAATGAAAAGAAGGTTGTGATGGCTCTGCTGTTGTGAACAAAGCACATAATTTATCCATGCCTTGCAAAAAAAAGCATTTTTGACCTAAACATAGGCTGACTGTCAAGTGGAGTAGGGATCTCTCATTGGTCCAATGAATGTTTAATTGTGTGTACAGAGTAGAGCTCATTAACAGGACCTTTTCAGATGCCCTTTGCTAGTGGGGATATGAAACAACCACTAGGGATAGGAAACTTGTATATTTTCAATGTAAAAATTTCCCTGGTGGCAGGATTCTCTAAACTTTTATTTCCACCAATTAAAAATCACTGTAATCTATAGCTTGTACTACCCCAAATATCTTTTGGAGGATATTTAAAAAAATGACCAGTGAATCTGTATCCATAACCTGAGGTGCTTGGACATACAGGTGGCAGATGTCCCTTTTTTGGGCACTTAAGGTTTTTCATACATTGAGCAGACAACATTGACTGCTCAATTGTTGCTGCTTTAAAAAAAAAGAAATGAACTATTGCTATCTTAGAACTTAATTCCTGTCTTTAAAGAAAAATGTTTACATAAATGTAATTTTGATTTTTTAGGATAAAATCCTGATACATTAATGCCTTTTGTATCGAATGGTTTTGAATAACTTTTGGAACTATTTTCTGTTTGCAGATTTGGCAACATTTGTTCTACAAACCCCAGCACTTTTCTTGAATACCACTATGGACTGTGCTCAGCCATTGCCAATGAGGTGAAGTTAAAGCTAAATATCTGGGACGTGAAATATGGGGCAAAAGAGTCTGTGGAATCACTGCTGGAAAATTGGAATGTAAGTTTCAGGTTATATGAATCACACCCTGATGGTAATTCCCAGCTCTCTTTGATTTAGTCTTATGTCATCTGAAGGTATTATAGTTGGTAGAAGCATGGTGGACTGGTGAAATCTCAGATTTATTCAAAGAAGGGCAGGTAGACCTCCCTAGAAGATTTTCTTGCCCCCAAAATCTTCCATTTTGCTATGAATGAGATTTCTTTCTTCAGTTTGGAGAAGTAACGCAAGCCATGACTGTAATTTTCTCTCTGCCCATTTTTATTCTTTATTGTGAAGATTTCTTTCTTTATAGATTATTTATAGAGCCATTTGTAGCAGCCCTTCCCTAGCTTCAATCCACAGAACCATCTCTGGGGCAGTTCAGTAGTTGCTTTCTTCAAAACCAGCCATTATTCATGCTGCTGCCTCTTCCTTTTCCCAGCTTCTTTACCTCCTCATGCTTTGTGGTGAATATGAATTGTCTAGTTCTATTACACTTTATGCCCAGCTCAATTTCTGGACTCAAGTTATGAAACTGATGTAGGCTTTTAGGAGGGGTTGTCCAACCCCAAATACTGACAAGGGATACTGCATCAAGAGTAGAGGCAGAGGTGAAGATGCTAATGCCTCCAGTTTTTTCCCTTCTCAAGTTAATGAGATTCCTTGTGAATTCTATCTTTTCAGACTGGCAAATCCACAGTTAAATTAGTGGGAATTTCACCAGCCTCAGTACTGTGGAAGGAGGCAACAATAGGTTGTATAAAGTAGCAGTTTCCTGAGCAGTGTCACCCTGTGGTGAGATCGTCGTGCAGAGTTAATCTGTGCTGAGTTTGTTGGTTCAGTTGGTTTCATAAATACTTATTATCATGTTGTTTCTACAGTTGTGGCTCATGGTCTTGCTCAAGCTGATAGAATGCAGAGCTTTGCCAGGGAGTTTAGGGCTCGTTTAGAGTTTAGGGCTTGTCACAGTCACAAGGGAGGTTGTTTTGTACCCTGCTGGGTAGGACATTCGTAGGAGTGGAAAGTGCTGAAGTGAGATCAGCTCAGAGAGGGGCTGAGGACCAACCCTCACTCCCTGTGCACACACAAGTGTCTTCCTCTGCTCCCATTTCTTCCTCTTTCACCCTCTCCATCCCCAGTTTGTTTTATCTGTCAGAAATGAGGCACCTCGATATTTCTGTGCATGCAGGGAAGCCCACCTTTTGCTTTCATCACATTTTGGCTTATGTGACTGAGTTCTGCCTGACTTATTCTAGATGCCATTTCTCAGTATTGCCCTGGGGCTGTAACTTTTTGGAGCAAGCAGTCCTGACTCATTCAGGGCTGTGGCTCAGGCAGTGGCATTCAGGTATTCATGGTTCTATTTACTTTACTCTCTGAACAAGCAAAGTAAAAGAACAAGTTTGTTTCAGACTAAAGGGTGCAGCTGAGTTGCTGGGTGGGCTTTGCTCAGTTTACATTTAAACTGTAGGTTGTAGGCTCATATTGCAAAAAAAAATGTGTCCCAAGCTGTATTTCTTACTCAGTTTTGTGTCATTCAGTGTTACCCATATCAATTACTTTTCACTTTGAGCAGAATTTCATTGAAGAAAAGAAACTTGAAGCACAACTAGACACTGCTACTCACATCTGTGAAGACTTGAAAAACATAAAACATCCTGACTTGGGTAAGCTTATGCACATAAGTTGGTATGAAGATCTCTATTTTGAATATACTCTTTATTTCATTTAATCTATATACAGTAACTATTTTGAAGTAAAGTGCTGCCCCCAGTTTTAATTCCATCTACTGTTCCATATAAGCAGTGTTTCTGTTTAATTAACCTCTCTGTTCCCAAATGTGTAACAATAATCCCTATTCCACTTCCTAGCTGGAGATCCTCAAGAAATCAGCAAACTTTTGAAGACAGTGGAGTCAAAGATTTCTACATGTAAAGAATATATTTCCAATGTAAACACCACCCTACAGAAAGTCCTGTCCTCCTGGAGTAATTACACAGAAAACATCCATGTACTAAAGACATGGCTGGAAGAAAACAGAAATGAGGATCCAAAAGAGGTACATGGTTGGATTTCTCTTTGTTTGACAGAGATACTTGGAAGAAAAACATTAAATCTCACAGTGGCTGCTGTTGTTGCTTTTCTGCTTTTCATTTTGGAAATAAATGTTTGACAGGGTTCTGCTTAAAATTATTTCAATGCCTCTGTCTAGATCCCTGCTGAGGTACTGGCAAAGAGGAATTCGATTCATGGTTCCTTAAATGAAGCTGGAAACCATCTCATTGAAGTCAGCAAAGAGCAAGTTGGATCAAATATTGCCAAAGAGCTGAAGAAACTGAACAGGAGATGGGCAAAGTTCATCAAGAGGACACACTTTGTGAGTTACAAGTTACTATTACTCTTTGCCATGCAGCCTTCTAAGTCATCTTTCCTAGATTTACCAGCTTGCTAATCAGAGATTGATCAATCTTTCAGTCAGCTCAAGGTTGCCAGTTTTAAAGCTTGAGAAACAGAGTACACAGCAGCATCCCATTCTAAATCTTTGTGGCTCAGTAAAATTCTCATTATAGCAGGATGGAAAATGTTCAATTTTTAAATTGAAATCTCAAAACCACTTAGAAAAGGAAATCTTATTGCAGAATGAAGCTCTTAATTCAGTGCTCGGGGTGGAAATAATCAATTTACCTGTGTTAAATTTTACAGACTCTGTCTTAGCTGGTAGAAAGTAATTATTGCTGCATAGATATTTCTAAGGTTGTGCAACTTTTCACCAGCTCACTTGACAGGTTTTTAGGCTGCTGTAAATCCCTATAAACCTGCCTAATTTTATACATATTACAGTCCCTAGAGTGCTTTCACAAGAATGACATTTTCACTCTGCCTGGGAATATTAGAACTCTTAATTTTCTGAGTTGAGCCTTTCATTGACATTCATTAAAGCTACTGCTGTGACAGTAAACGGTGGCAAAAAATTACTGCTACATTTTTGTAGGAGATGAGCTTAGTGAGAATGCAATAAAATCAAAGGAAGCAATCAAAGGGTGAGGGAAATCCAGAGTTTGCTAGAAAAACCCTTAATAAGAGATGCTTCAAGGAAATATATTGAGGAATCAGATAAGTGAGGTGCAAGAAGCCTGTCTAAGGTTTTAAGGGCTTCCTGAGTTATTTTTGTGGCATTGCTGTGGACATTATGGCTATCAATTATATTATATTTATTTTTTAATATAAAATGCAAGACCAAAGCTGGAGCTCTGGCCTGTGACTGGCAGTACCATTAATGTCAGCACACTTCCTGACCTTGATTTGACCAACACCAGCTGCTGTTCTTGGACAATTCCCTGCTGTGGGAGATGCTGCAGCACAGGAGTTTTCTCCATAGTAGTGTGGCTGCTTGTGGGGGAGGGGACAAGGGGACAGATTGTGCTGTCCCACCTGCCCTCAGGGCTGAGGAACTGAGCCTCACTTGGTTTATTTATCAATATGTTTGGCATTTATTTCTCCTTTGATCCCTGTTGAGTGCTAAAGCTGGGAAGTGACCCAAGTGGTGACTGTGTTGGAGGAGGGCACTGGGGAGATGATGGGAATGAACATCTTACCTTGCTCTTTGTTGACAGCTTGGAGAGGAGAGCACAAATGCTGCTGAAGAGACCACGGAGCTTCCAGGGAGCCTGGAGAAAATTGAAGAGCTGCTTGGAGGGGTGGACAGCTGGGCAGCAGAGATGGGACATCTCCTTAGCAAGATCAGTCACGAGGAGCCTGTGGAACCTGAGCTGGAGGAACATTTGCAGGTGAAAATGCTGCTTAAAATACTTGTTCCTCAGATTGTCATCTTGCAGCACTGATTTGTGGCTGGGGTAAAATGAGGCATCATCAGTGAAGCAGAACTTAATGTGGATTTTGTGCTGTAATACTTGTAAAATTCAAGACAGTGCTTGTGCCTTGTTGTTATTTCCCAGGGTCACTCCCAGATGAGCTGTGAGTGAATCTTCCACCCTCAGTGTGTCCAGCTGACCAGCAGGTGCCAATGAAATGCTGTTGGTGCCACTGATCAGCACCTTGTTCTTGAGTGATATTAATTACACCTGTCCAGCCGAGCACTTGGAGCAGACCAGAGCTCTGCAGGTTGCCAATTTGAGTAGTTCCCCTGGTCACACAGGGCTGTTATCATCTACTCTCCAATGTAGGGAGGAGGTTTGGGACACCTTGGCTGTATTCAAGGCTTACCCTCAAAAATTTGAATGCTTGAAGTATTTTCAGCAGCACGTCGGGTTATTTGGGAATCTCATCTTATAGCTAGTTGTTAGAAATATCCTCAAAGAGCACAAATTAACTTCTAACAATAAATTCCACTAGTCAGTATTGTTCCCCTGGGATTACCCCCAGCTCCCAGCAGATGGCAGATGAAAATCTGTGTATATAACTCAGCAGCTTCAATACAAAGTCTGATTTATTTTCTTCACCTGCCAGTGAAGGTGAGATAGAATAAAGATGCCAAGCTTTGCAGTGAAGAAGTTGAAGCACTGTCTTATGTTGTCTTTACTACTTCTGCAACAGGGCCTCTATTAACTGATGGAGTGAAGGTGACCACCAACTCCTTTGTGTAACTGCTGTAAATAAGCAGAAATACTCTGTATTTCACTTAATCTATATATGGTAACTGTGCACCAGAATCAGTGTTAGTTTTCTCATGATTTGTGCCTTCTTGCAGAGAGCTTAGCTGTTGCATACAGGTAATGCCTTAGAAAAGAAAAGCCTTGTAAAACTGTAGTTTAAGCCCTACTACTCTAGCTAAGCTAGCAACTAGCTTGTAAGTTCCCATGTGAAAAAATAATGAAAATGACAATCAGGTAACTCAACAATCTATTCTGGTAAGAGAACTGTTGACACCTACAAAAACAAAGAGTCTGTCCCGTGAGAATCCATGAAGAAAATATGTAAACTAACCAGAAATAGAGAAGTTTAATAAACATGCACCCTAGCCATTTACCAACCAATAAACTGAGTATCAGTGTATTGTTAACCAATTAGATTGATCACAGTGCCTTCTGATATTCCTATGAAAATATGAACTATGCAATAAAAATTCAGCTTTTCTGCAGGAAGAATCAAAAGTCCTGACACTTTTTACTGCAACATTTACCTGACAGATTGGGAAGTGTGAGAAACGAAAAGGATCTGTTGATCTTTTTGTAATCACAGGAATATATTTATAAAATAAGCCTCATTTTGCAGCGTGACTCTAGTTTGTAAAAAAAAAAAAAGTAAAATAACAAAGGACATCCTGAAATACAGCCTCCAAACATGTGGCTGGCATTGTACCTCCATGTCTGGGGGCAGGAGAGACCAGGTCACTCGTTACCTGCAGTACAATAGGTCAAGATCCAGAATAAAGCTCTGATTATGATTAGGAGAATGCTAATTGACAACTTCAGACAGGAGAAATGTGTTGAATATTCATAGGTAGAAACTTTTCATGATAAATATTCAAATATGGCACACTACTCCTGCATGCAGGGCACCCAGCTGCTTTCCTGCCTTGCAGTGCTGAATACTACAAGGAAATCTGAGCCTTGCTGTGTGCTCACTTTGGATGACTTCATGATCAGATGCTGCATATCCAAATGTGTGGTTTCATTTGGGAAGCTGCTTGGATGAGAGAGCATGTTTTGAAAACACATCTGATTGGCTCTGTGGCAAAGAGACAGGAGGTGTTGCACTGACAGAAAGAAATTGCTTCAGCAAACAGAATCCCCTGTGGATGGCAGCAAATTTCTTTCTCTCCGCACAAAGATTTTGCAGTGCAGTACACTGACCATCACTGGAATATGAGGCTTTCCTTTACCAAGTATCAATCATCCATGATCAAAGCTGGCTTTTTCACTCTGTTTGTTTAAACAAAAAGACAAATAAACACTTGTAAAGATTTCTAATGCTTTTTGTTCAAACCAGAGTTTGGCTGCAAGAGGATCCTCGTGCCAAGACCAAGTTGTGGCAGCAGAAGAGATACTGCAATCCCTGAGGCAGAATGTTTCAAGTCAGGTCTTGCAGCAGCATTCTCACACCACTGGGCTGGAGGCACGAATTAAAGAAGCCAGAGACAAAGTAGAGGTACTTGTTTATACACACACAGATATCTCTGATTTTACCATTGCAGAGTATGGAAAACTCTTTGTCAGTCATGTGAAATAGAAGAGATTCTGTACTCAGTCTCCCAGACTCTTATCAGGGCAAAATCTAGAACATTTCCAGGATTAGTATCTCAACTTGAAAAACTTGAGTAATGTTATGAAGCAATAACTCTGTCTAATTACTGACACTCAGGTGTGTTCTGAAAAGTCTCTTTCTTCCAAGGCTGTCATGGGTGACCTGAACAAGATCTTGTCCAAATCTGAGAAGAAACCCTCAGAGAAAGAGGCTTTGCTCAATTTTGAAGAATCACAGAAAGAACTTGAGGCCTCCATTTCAAAGGCTGTGCAACTTGTCAGTCAAAAATTAAGTCCTGAAGAATGTATTTCAAGATATGAGGTGGGTTTGTGTTCTGAACCAGCTGAATCTATGTGGTCTCTAAAAGTCCGAAGTAAGAAAAGTACTGACTTTTTTTTTTTTGGTAGTGATTAATGCTTTGCTCAGTTTTCTGATTTAGCACTTTATTAACTTGGCAGACAACTTGAATGAAGAAACATAAATCTGTTTGGCAGTTTATTCAGTGCCCTGTCCAAAATCACTCCATCAGAACTCATAATTTTCAGAACTACAGCCCTTTTTTTTTTTTTTTTTTTTTACCTGATCAATAATTAAGCTTCCCATCAAGAATGACATGCCTGAATTCTTGGGCAGGTTATTATAAATACTAAATCTCCTCTTTTCCCCAGAGGGTAGTTGGTAAATCAAATATCCTGTCTCAAAATGTGGATCTCTTAAAGGGATGTTGGACATGGAAGTGCCCAAAATCTGTTGCCTGGTCTGGCAGAGAGGGCTGGGTGATCATGTGGCAGGAGGGGCAGAGAGCTCATTCCAGGCCATCCTGGAGGATCCCTTTCACCTTTTCTCTGCCCACACCCATGGTACATGGCCTCAGGTATTCCCTAAGGAAGAGGCAGAGATCAGCAACCTTCATCTTTTGTCTTTGGTACCAAATTTTCCCCTGAAAGCACCTGAAGAAAGCACAAGAACAGCACCTGCTTTTCTCCATAAAGCATCCACTGATTCTGCAAGCTTTTGCAGATAAACAGGGATGGAGAATGCCCTTGTACCCACCCACAGCAGAACTACACACCCCATATGTGTGATGTATACGTTGTCATTTTCTTGGTTAAATAAGTTACGTTCACTTCTGTTTGGTTTTCATTATGATGTCTGGGTTTTGTTTTGGTTTTTGTTTATTGTTTTTAGGAAGCTTTTAATGCTCTGGACAATAAAGTTCTTGACAAATTTTTGAAAGCAGCTGAACTGCTGAAAAATATTTCATCTGACCATGAGAAGCTGTTGGTGGAAGATGATGTTCGTAGGAGATGGGAGGTGAGATAATGCAGGAATGAGAATCCACTGTCTGGTCTCATTAGGCCTGGCATCTTTGAAAGTCAATTTTTTCTTGTCACAGTGTGTTCTGGTGTTTTTATTTGCTGTGTAACATTGTCTCACCATCTCATGGGAACAATGCTTTGTATTTTGCAGGCAGTTCGTCAGGAAATTGTATCCTATGTCCAGCTCATCATAGAAAGGGAAAAAAAGAAATTTAATGCAACTTTAAAAAAAATCAATAAGCAGTTAGGCAAAGAGAAGAAACTCCTAAGTATGGATAAAACCAAAGGGCTCATGAAGGAGCATGAGGTACCTGACACATTCCTTTTCTGTCTCTATTTGTGGATGCTTTGCTGTCCTTCTTCCTCTTTTTTTGGGTTCATTATCTGTGGAGCAGGGCCCTTGTGCTCTGTGTTATGTAAACACAGAGCAAAGAGGCCACCAAAATTATTTCTTTACATTTTTTGACTGCAGATATTAGTGTTCTTGCAAACTTTTAGAATTAACCCCTTGTTGAGTAGGTGGTATCCTTTTTCCATTTTTTCCCCCACATTTTTAGTGTATCTTGAATTCACTTTAGGAAGTATGATAATTGACAAGGAATATTAAAAAAATATTCTGCTTTTTATGTAGTCAGTAGGACACTTCTATCTGATGTCAGGGTGAAGAAGACTTGGGGCCAAAATTAAAAATTGTAGAATATAATGAATTTCTAAATCAAGCGAGAGTCAGTGTAGTCGTGTGAATATAGTTGGGAACATGTTGCCAGAAATCCTAATTTACTCTCTGGCTCTATTTTAGAAAGAACCAAGAAAAGATAAGTGTGTGTTGGTTTGACAACTTAGACTTTTAAGAGCACTCAACCAAGATAATGGAAGTATAAAAAAATATATGAGAATAATTTCTTATCCTGGTATTTTTGCATGGGCTTATTATATTGTTTTTTCTTTGTTTAGGCCTTTTTTTCACATGAAGGCAGCATGAAGGAACTTAACAAGTCTTTGGAAGACCTTAAAACATTGGCAAGACTCTCAGAAGAAGCTGTCCCAGGGATGCAGACACTCACTGCAGACTGTGAGAAAAGGCTAGAAAAGGTTCAGCAAATGGTGGCAGACACTTACACAGCACTGCTGGCTCGTGTTGGAAAAGGACAGCCCCCTCAGAAAGGGTGGGTGGCTGAGCCATGGGGTGTTGTAGCTTTATAGAAATCATTTTTACACATAAATTTTGGGGTACTCTAATGTGTTTTGGTAGTACATTACTATGGCCAGCTGTGCATTCAAACACTTAAAGTATAAAGTTTCATAAACTGGCAAGTACAATGTTTGATTATCCTTCAACACAGCTGCACTGTCTTAAACCTTGAGCTAGGATATTTTTTTTCCCTTTGTATTTAATATTTTGTTCTTGTAGGAACTCCATTTTGGCTTCTGAGAATGGAGAACAGTCTGGTTCTTCTCAAGAAATTGACAACCTTATGGTAGAGGAGGTAAGAAGTCCAGACTTACTGATGGAAAACAGTGCTCTGTCAAAGGGAGGTCATTGCCAGGAGGAAAAGGTGTTTATTTCTCTTACTGTTTTTATTGTGATAAGACCTTGGGCCTCTGGTCAGAAATCCAAACCCCACTGTGGTTGTGAATGTAGACTAAGTAAATAATAAAAATTAACATGCAAGCAGCAGTGCTGGGCACCCTGAGAAGATGTGAGCCTCCAGCCTGGAATTATATTTTGCAAAAAAGTCATTTTCAGGTGGAAAGGTTATGTGGGAAGCTGTGTTCCAGTGAAAATCCCCCATAGTGTCCCAGTAACATGAACAATTTTCAGAGGACAGAGAGAGTCCTAGTGAAGAGTTGGAGGCATTTGTCTGTATCTGTGAAAAGAATGAATGAGCTGGCTGCAAATATTCCAAAATTTGTTCTTTGGGCTCGTGATTGAGTTCAAACACATCTTGAATTCATGAATGGCTTCTCTCATCATCTCTGGGACACATCAAGCCATCCCTTCCTTCAGGAGCTCACAGATGATTGTTAGGCTTTGCTGTGTATTGCACAGGGTATTGTGGAGGTCACTGTCACCCTTTTTATTTTTACTCAGACCTCAAGACCTGCTGCAAATGCAGTTTTGGAGCCAGATGTGAAGCACCACAATGGAGAGAGCTGTGCAGATGAGTTTGAGGAAGATGGTGAATTGGCCATACCAGCTTTGTTAGAGAGGTAATTTTTAAAGGAGAAAATGCATTGTTGTTAAAGTATGATGCTGTGCTAGACAAATAAACTCACAAGTTCATTGAATGTACTAAACATAAGGTGCATTTTTGCTCTGCAGAACCCTGTTCTTTTTTCTGCTGCAGTTTACTGAATATTGATCTGTAATTTATAGGGAAGCACTGCAGTAACTAAATGCTTCGAGCATTAGGATTTTGAAGCAAGAACATTTTTAGCTATGAATGTTTTACTCATTTTCTTGGGCTAGGAAAGTCTGCATCTGCCTTACTAATAACTTCAAATATTGCAAAATAAAGAAATGTGTCAAGTTTTTTAGAGAACTGACACTTTTATAAAACTGAATTTAGAGAATGCAGGCTAGCATTTAGATTTGAAGATTAGCCATATGAGCAATCTGTTTAATATGTTGCTCAATTATGCGTTATTCATTCATTTTGGACTTAAATAAAATACGTACTTGCAATAGACTGTGCTTATTTTTTTATGGCACTCTGTTGATCAGTGAGTCCCATACCCTGAGATGTTCTGTTTAATTAAAAGTAATATTCTCTCTGAAAGTGTTTGCATCTTTCCTTAGCTTTAATACACAGAGAAGTAACCTGGAGGAACTTCTACGTCACAGCAGAGATAAAGTAACATCTGACTTTACTGATGAAATAAAAGACACTTCATCCCTTACATTTAAGCTGTTTGAACTAGAGGCAAGTATTCATCTTTTAAAAATATACCTGGTGCCTAAATTGTTATTTTCTCATGTAGAGCACTCACTTCTCTGTTACATATATCCTATATTGCCAAGGGAAAAGCAGCATCCTTGCAACCATATGTGTTGGAAGAAGGGAAATCAAGGATTTAGGATTCAACAGAACTGCATTGCTGCCTAGCACTGGGGTTTTGCAGGTGTTGCTGAAAGAAAAGAAATCGGTGGATCTGGGTTTGTTGTCTGCAGGCTGAAATAATGGGAAAAAAACTGCAAAAGGAGCTTTTTGTTTGCCAGCAGAGATGGCCAGGGCTGCAGGAGTCATCAGAGTTGAACCACCAAATGGTGTTTGTGCAGAATGAAGCTGTTCCAGGACACACAAAACTTGGTTAGGTTTGTGAGATCCTTGAGGCGACAGCAAAAGGCACAGAGTTGATGCTGACAAGTTTATTACTGCAATTTTTTATTTCCTTTCTTGAAAGAACTACAAAGCCTCATCAAGAATCTCAGAACTTGGTTCAGTTCTACATTTGTTTTTCTTCTGAACATAGCTAGGTGGAGGTATTTTCATTCTTGTAGTAAGAATGCCTGGCCCGTTATTTTTTGACCCTTTTATAAAATGTAGCCAAGGCATATATCTGACATGGAAATTGTCACTGTAAAATGTTACTGGAAATTTGCATGCAGCTAAAAGCTGGGTCCTGAAGGAGAAAAAAGGCAGTAGATACTCTTACTTTTAGATGATGTTTTCACTGTTTTTGTAGAGACTCTTGTGACTAGTTTTATGAAATGTCCACTGAGAAATACAGGATCATATTAATGCATTAGAACTGCTTGTCTTCTAGTCAATGATAGACATGGAATTCACGTCTGGTTGGAAAGAATTGGAAAAGATCTCATCTGCCTTAGAAAATCTTGTGTCTGAAGTGCAGCAGGCTGCTCTCTCTGAGGCAAGGAACAAGCTACAAAGCGAGTGGAAAGAACTTCAGGATGTGATAAGTATCAGGTATAAAACACTTTATGGTATTAGATAAGGAATTGTAACTAATTGTGTATGTTGTGAAGGGAATAATGTCTGTTGGAGAAAATAGCTGCACATTTTTAACCTTTTCTTCATTGCAAAAATTAGGCTGTTCTTAATTATTCTTTATTCATATACACATGGAAGATAGTGTGAGTCTCCCCAAGAAGATCAGAGACAGATCTTTGGGACGTAACTGTGCAATATTCCCATTTATTGCTGTTATTTCCTTTCATCTTTTGGTTAAATTCACAATGATTCACATTGCTTTTCTCATTAATCAGAGAAAAACTCATCTAACCTTGGGAGGGAGAGGATTAGATCTGTTAGACAGTTACATTATTTTTGTGCCTTTTTGTGCTTAAAAATACTGAGTGCCTTTTCTTGCTTGCTTTCCCAGTTCATGTTTTGTTACCTTTCTTGCAGAGCAAGTTCTTTAAGGGCTGCTGTGGAAATTATTTTGGCAACAGAAAGTCAATCCATCTCTGTCTGTCAATTAGTAGATGAATGGCTGAAGAAAAAGTACATCCACCAGTTTAGTCTGATGGACTGGAACCCTCCTGAGAGTGAACTGAAGGTAAGGGAAGATGCAGAGACCACACCCTAGCAAGGATAGGTATTAATATCTAGGAAGCAGAGAACTTCATGGGATTTTCACTCAGGAGGTTAGGGCTGCTGACAAGACTTCCCAAACCTTCTAAAATCTGTAATGGCATTTTAATCCCTGTGTTTTAAACATTGTTGGTCCTGTAGAACAAGCCAGGGATCCTCAGTAGGTTCTGCTGTGAAAGCCATTGTTGTGAACATTTCATTTTAGGATAGGATATTTGTTTGATGAAGATTTGTGGTGTTCCCACTTGGCCTTATACAATTTTGTGGAGTCATGCCCATAATGAACTGTTAATTTATGAGCTCAGCCAAGCTACCTTGTGTCACATCTGCTGCAGTACCTGAGCACAGCTCAGGATGGCTTTGGAAGCTCAGTGTGGCTGCAGTAATTGTTCACCTGCTATCAATATCTGATGTCCAGGCCCTGGTCCACTGGGCAGGGTGAATTCTGTTTTATTCTTGGCTTGCCCTCTGGGCTGAGCACACTGACAGCGACACAGAACTGAAAGTTTGCATTTGTCTGCCCTTGGCTCTCCAGTGAAGTAGGGTTTAGGTCTCTCAGGCTGTAGGGCAGACAGCATGTGTGCTCTGTCTGACCAGTTTTGGCTGCAAGGGCCCAGGATTTTTGCCCAGCTCTCTGCACATCTGGGCTTTCACAGCCCTGAGCTGCTGCCCTTTGAGGGCTGCAGCCAGAGAGCCTGCAGGCTGCACCAGCAGATTTTTAAATGCATGGAAGTCTGCTTCAAAAGTATAGCACAAGGAACTGAAAGATGGCAGAGTAATAAATATCTCTGTGGCTGCTCTGGCTGATGTCCTGCTGTGAGAGCCTGCTGCTTTCAGTCCCACGACTATCATCATCTTTCTCTCCTTCTTGTCTGATTCCAGAAAGGAGTCTTGAGCTTTCTGTAGTGCTGATCAAATTTCCTGTGTGTGGAATACCATTTTATTTGATTATTTTGTTCTTTTTCCTTCCCTCTACTGACATCCAGAGTAGGTTTTCTATCTTATCCATCCTGTTTAGCATACTTTTTTACTGCCATTACAATTTGTTTTTCAGTCACAGGTTCAGCTTGAATGCAGGATGTTTTTTTTTCACTAGCTAACATTTTTGGTCATTCTCTAAATTTCAGATGTTGCAGAGATGCATATTAGAGCAGATTGAAGAGTGCAAACAATTGGAACACCTGGACAGTTCAGCAGGGGATGAAGTTAATCCATTAGACCTGCAAGCTGCAAGAAAAGTTATAATTAACTGTCAAAAGCAGCTTGAAGAAATGCGCCATAAAATGCAGATCCGTGAGGCTGTCCTTAAAGATCTGGAAACTTTTATGGCCTCCCTGAAGAAGATCCAACCTTCCATCACATCTCTCCCAGATCAACCTGAAATGCAGGGAAAAGCTTTGAGGGAGGCTGCACAGGAAGTTTCTCATCTGGCAGAAGAGGCCAAAAGTCTGGATGAGCGCCTGAAGAGTGTTAATATCCGTCTTGAAGATACTGATCATGGGAGAAAAACTTGGTGTGAAAAACTTGTTCAGGCTTTATCTAAAAAGCTAAATGCCATTTATGATCCCTCAAGAGAGCAGGTGCCTACAGAAGAAAAAGACTTGTACAAGACTTTTTCCAGAAAAAACAGTGAACTCCTTAAAACCATTCAGGATCTACGGGACAGAATCAACAAAATAGGCTTGAAGGATCCAACAATTCCAGCTATTCAGAAAAGGTGAATTATTTTTTAAAGCTCTTCTAATTTCATAATTTCAGTGGAGTCAGCCTGGGTCCCCTCTGCAGGAGAGCACTGAAAATTTAAGTATCTGTAGAACATTGACAGTAGCTGTGAGTTTATTTGCTCCATCACCGCCTAAAAAAGGATGCCTTCTCCATTTTTTTTTTTTAAACTTGTGTATATGTGTGTGTATATATACATATATACATATACATGTATATATATATGTATATGTATATATGTATGTGTGTGTTTGAAGCAGCATTGAGGAAGAAAAAATAGGAGATGGGTTATTGTGATCTTAGTTTTCAGTAAGAAAACTGTCAGATGAGGAGATGGGTCCCCTTGCTGGGCACTAATGCACCTGATCTGAAACCCTACAGTGTAAGATGAACAGACTGCACTTGCCTTTTAATACAAATTAATTTCACTGTGTTCATACAGACCCAGCTGCCCTTCAGAATTTGGATTATTTTCTCACAGTGTTGAGGTCAGCATAACTCATCTGAGGGCCTGTGTCAGATTACATGAATTGAAGACCAAATGAGACTTTTTATGAGGTCATTTAATACAGTATGTGGAGCTCAGGATGAATTTCTAGGAATTTAATAATTACATTGTGAACCAAATCAAAGGCTTATTTTAATATAAGGCTGTATTTCATTTTTTTTTCTAATAAAGGATAAAATCATTAACAGAATTGGAAAAGGAATTGGATCGTGCTGCTGCTGAAATGAAATCTCTGCAAGAAATTGCTAATAAGCTCCCACAGATCAATGAGGAGAAAGCAGAGGAAGCAAATGAGCAGTGCAGAATTACAGAGAGGTTATGGGAGGATACAAAGCTCTTGCTTGCTGAATGGTAAGGAGGAAAATTGCATTTTAAAGTAATATTGTTCTAGTAAGAAGTTTGCTTGTGAAATCAAACAGAAAAAAACCCCTAGACTATACCTTAAAGGTAGAGTGGAGACATAAACTATCATTAAGCCAAGAATTGCACATGGAAGTTTGCAGCCAAAGCTAATCAATTTTGCATATTTTAATAGCATCACAGTCCCATCATTTAGCAGGTATGCAGTGATGTGCTGGACTTGATTGGCATCCAGGAGAAAACCTGCCTGCTGCAGGGAATGCTGTGTCTTCTGTATTTGCTGTGAATTTCCTGCCAGCACACCAAAAAGGAAAGGACAAACTGAAACAAATGGAAAAGGACAGCTGGGAAAACAGTCTCTTATGCAGCAAAATAAAGGGAGCTTGGATTGATAATTCTGAGAGAGGGGACTGGGAGGGGCTGTGGTTGGTTGCCCAGGGTATCTGTGCTTCAAATATGGTTTTTGAAGATGCCCAGAGGTTTTGCAAGTACTGGCACAGTTCTGGTTAATTCTCATGCCTTGCACAGGAGTTAGTAACCTGTTTTCATGTCCCACTGAAGGATGGGCTGGAATCCACCATCCAAGCTGCTGTGAGCTCTGCTGCATGAGATATTTCAGTTTACTGTGGCTGAGCTCACCTCTCAGGTGGAGAGGATCATATGAACACAGCTGCTCATCTCAGATAAATGTGGATCAGAGGCATTTGACGGTGAAGGGCATTTCTAATTCCAGAAACTGTCTGGATACCACACAGGTATTGCACACACATTTTTGCAGGATTTAAGACTGGCACAGTTCATCTCTCCTTTTCTCTCATCCCAGCCTGGTTGTCAAACTTCCCACGTGTGTGAATATAGGAGAAGGGAGCAGACAGGAGGTTGAGGCTGCAGGTTTGTGCTTAGGCCATAAATAATGCATCTCTTTTTAATAGCCAGGAGCAGTGTGCAAGGGTTCTGGAGCTCCTGAAGCAGTATCAAAGCTGCAAAACGAGTCTGACCAGCATCATCCAGAAACAGGAGATTGTGCTTTCCCAGCAAACTTCTTACATGGGGAAGGAGAATTTGAACAGACTAATAGCAAAGGTGAGTAACAGGAACTTACTGGAAAGGAAAGAAAAGCCTTTCCTGGGAGCATTCAGATGCAGGGTTGTCCTTGTACCCTCAGCCTTCAGGGCAGATGTTAAGGCCTTGCTTTCACTTTGGCTTCCAAAATACCTTTAGGGACTCCATATTTTTTGTTTTAAGTAGGTTTAAGGCTGTTTTTTCGTAGTGAATCAAAGTCTTGATAATGGAGAAGGATTACAAAAACTAAACCAAACCCCATGGAAGAACTAGGATCTAGTATGAAGATGAGATTAAGTCCTCCTTTTGCTCCAAGCTGTCTATGACAGCAGTTAAACATTTGCAGTAGCTTTTACATTACTGATGAGCTACTCATGCTGAATGAGCAGGTACTTCTGGACACCTCTTCATTTAGTTTAAAGCTTTCCACCTTTTCTGTCAGAAATGTGACAGCCAGCTGCTTGGCTAAGTGAATACAGCTACTGGACTAGTTGTCCATGGTTAACAGATTAGTGAGCAGCAGCATGGCCATCATGACCATTTTACTGCACAGGTTTCACATGTCCTGTATGATGTAACTGGTTGTTCAGATCCTATTTTAGGCTTTCTGATGAGGCATCACCCATAGCATCCAGGAGAGTTTGCTCACAGACAGTGCCTGGGCTGGTTAGATTGAAGAAGGAATGTGAGTGGTGTTTCCTGAGGCAATGGGATGGTGTCTGCTTGTGCCAGCCCCCTTTAGCTGAGGCAGGGTCACTTCTTGGTCCCACCAGTGAGACTTGGGGCACTTTGTATCACCTGGGCTCCTGCTGCAAGGGGGGCATTGCTGCATATCCCAGCCCCTGCTTTATGGAGATCCCTCTGTGGGAACAACCCTCCCTCCTCACCCTGAGCTCTGCAATTCCCACTCCCAGAGCTCTGGTCTGAAATTGCTGTGGCACAGTCCAGGCATGTCCTTGAGTGCTCATGATTTGTTATATAGAATATACAAAATAATAGCAGGGAAAGTTCTCTGCTTTGTTCTGGTTTGTGAGAGCAGCTCTGCCATCCTTCCCCTGAGCTCAGTGCCCGGTGGGGTTGGTATGGGAAGAAGTAATTTCCCAGGACGTCTGTGGGAAATAAGGAGAGAGCTGTTCACATCCACGTGCCTGGCACTAGAGGTCAGTGTTTCTTTTCCAGGAAGCTTCCATGTTGTTTGTAAACACTGACATTCCAATGAAACACAAAGAAGCAGCTTGGTGTTTAAATAGAAAGTAGGAGAAAGAGATGTTTCACTTTCTGGCTGTGACATATTTTGACAGTGTTTGTGTTTAAATCGGATTTAAGCTTTTTTTCTGTAAATAGTTCAAAACCTGGGGTTCAGAATGCAGTTGTGATAGTATCTCAGATTATTATCACACTCTGCATTGTTTATCTCTGTAATCAAGGTTCTGTGTGTGGATGTACAGTCCCCTTGGATCTGGCACTTAGGACTTTAAAAGCAAACCGTGGTTTTGGCTCTCTTAGAAATAAATTATCCATATTCCCACTCAGCTGTTCTGCAGCCAACAACAGAATGATATGGATTTCTAACAGGGAAATATTCCTGTCAGCATGGCAGGGATAGAACAACACAGAATGCATTCCTAGTCTCATCATATTGTATAAAATAGATTATTTTATGTAATGCTGTTGTTTCTCTAAGCAAAAAAAAAAAAAAAAAACCCAGCAAATCAGTTTAAAAATATTTTGCTGAATAAACAATCATAAGCAAATATGCTCAGAAATATCCATGTGGTTTTTTTTCACAGATTGAAGAGGCAAAAGAGGAATTTAATGATCACTCTGAAGATGTAGACAAAATAAATCAGATCTGCAAAAACCTGCAATTCCAGCTGAATAAAATGAGAAGCTTTGAGGAGCCTCCGTTCGAGAATGAGGCTAACATTATTGTGGACAGATGGCTGGATGTATGTAAAAAGTAAATTATCAGGGTGGTCTTATCTGTTATGCATTATAGTAATTGATTCTGATGTGGGTGTAATATTTCAAATAAATTAAGTGCAATATGGCAGGGATTCTTAAGAGATAAATCCAAGTGTTTACCAGAGCAAAGCTTGCAGAGTATCTATGGATGTAATGTTTCTGATCTCTCAGCTAATTTATATTGTCTCTACTCCTTGGCAGTAAATAATTCTAGAAAATGCAGAAAAGGCAATATTTGTGTTTTCTGCATGAATTTATAAGCTTCCTTAACAACTTCTATGGATTTATACTTTGGAGACAAATCTGGAAAATTATGGTGCTGGTGCTTTAGGTGGGAAATGTTTGCCACTGTCGATCTAAGCAGTGCATCAATACTGAGATTAAATGGTATTTACTGGGAGTAGATAAACATTAATGAGCAAGGCTCCTTCCTAAACCTGCCTTAAAACTGGCAAGCTGCTGTTGTGATTGGTATGTTTGGTGACATGTGTGGCAGGGATTTAAGTATCTTCTCCATGACCAGTTCACTGTGAAGACATGAGATTTTTTTTTCTCCCCATTTTCTGCTCTTGTTTTTGTGGGTGGTTTCATCTTGCTCTGATTTTCTTGTGCTGCTTTTGCTTCTGGAATATAACTCAACATTTTTTGAAATCTTTGTGTGTTTTCTGCCTATCAATCTAATGGTAGATCAATGAAAAGACCGAAAATTACTGTGATAATTTGGGGAGAGCTCAGGCTTTGTGGGACAAACTCCTGAACTTATCTGGCACAATTGAAGTTTGGGCAGATGAAGAGCTCAAGAATGCAGAAGACAATTGCCTGACTGAGGAGTACCTTGCTCAGTTGAAGGTAATTTAAATGGCAATTTTTTACCTTTTCTTTGTACTATATTATACTATGGATTTTGGGCTATAAACATGATCGTTGCATAGATAAACCAGGAGAGGAAGTTGTAACATTTGCAGTTGTATCTGCATGGGTGGTTGCACTAAGGATGTTGCCTTTATTTGGGGAAATATCTTTGAAAACTAATGCACAGATAGTGTATGTGTGTAGTTAATGGTTTTCAATCAATGCAACACTTCAAATGCTGTACAGAGATGGAGCAAAGAGAAGGCCTGTGATGCTGAAGCCTGGAGTGGCCAGCAGTGCACAGAGAAGAAAGAAAAGAGTGTGTATAGGCTAATGATCAGTTTTCCAGGTAGAAGTGGCCTGTCAGTGAAGATGCTGGAGCCTCTGGGACAGCTGGGCAAAGCACAGCTCAAGGAGAGGTTTCAGAGGTGGTTTATTTTCCCCCTGTGTTCCTCACTGTAACATATTGCAGCCTCATCATAGAGTGGCTGCAGAGCTTCTCCAGGGGCTGCACGTGGGCAGGCAGCAGCAGAGCCTGGGCTGTCTGTGCCCCTTTGGCACAGATTATAATGTTAATTCTTGGTGTCAGGGTGCAGCTGGGTGTAAAAACACATGCACTAGGTCTGTGCCACTGAAAGCTTCATGTATGGGGGTGAATATTTTAATTTCTAACTTCAGGGCCAAAATGGACCAGCTGTGCTGCTTCATTGTGGTCATAACCAGTGTCTACTAAGTAAAAATAATTTCCTGCTTGAAATTGAGTGATTCAGACATAAATATGTAAATACATCCCATATCCTCTTGCTTGAAAATTTGCAGACAGTTTTTCCTCAGTGTTTACAAGCTACAAATGGCCTGGTTTTTATTATGGTTGTTTGCAGCTTTCCTCCTACTGTTAGCACTGCTCATTTGTTTTAGTTTGCAGAGAAGTGAAAAGCCAAGTTGCTCTTTGTGTATGGATCTTCACCAGGAAACAGTGGCATATCCACTGTGCAGCAGTGGATATTTTGTCTCATCATTGTTGTCTCTACCATTGTATTGTCAGAATTTTCCTGGAGTACTTTAGGTCCCTGGAGGCTCCAGTAAAAATGCACTAGCTGGAAAATGCATCTTTAGGGCCATTTTGTTACCTGGAAACTGCTCAAGTCCAGCATGATGTGACTGTGCCCCCAGTGTGACTCTTCTCCTCCTTAGGAAGGGCTGTGCTGGAGGTGGCTACAGTAAGGTTATTCTGCTGCTTCCTTGTGAGAGATAAGTCTCAAAAGAGGAGGGAGAAGAGCGCAAGAGACATAGAAACCACATTCCCCTGAGCAATTATTATAAAGCAGAATAGAAAGAGAGAAAACTGAACCCAATGTGCTTGAATTTTTGTAAAACGACTCCAAGTGCAGATGGCATCAGGTTCATTTATCACTTTATTATTATTCCTTTTATTGATCCTGAAACACCTCTGCATTGATACTAATTCCAGAAAGACCCCCAACTGTTGCAATGTGTATCACATTACACAGGGTTGAAACCCAGGGTCCTTTGTGAGCTCTGGTGCATGTGTTTTCAGGGAGCCTGTCACAAAAGAGCAGAGCAGTGGATTATTGGACTGTATATTTAAGGATAATTTCAGTATATATAAAAATGTGAGAGAAGTTCTGCTTCCCCCTGTAGCCTGTATGCAAATGCAAACTCTTTTAAGGGCTGCATCACATGAATGGGTTTTGATGATTGCTTTTACAGAGACTACAAAAGGAAGGCTTGTCCTCAGGGAGCTTGGAATATCAATTTGGGAATATGAGACAATGTCATTATCCTGTTCAAAAGTTGAAGCTGGCATTTTACCTTCACATCACTGACTTATTCCAAAGTACATTCAAATGAGTGGAGGTCTTTTCATATGCAAAGGATTTACATTTAAAAAGTGCTTACAGCCTGTGTTGTATTTTATCACTTCCATACTAAAGCACGTGCCATCAGGATGCCCGTTCTTGACTTGAAATCTATGGCATCTGAAAATATCCCTTTTAGTAGAAGCAGCGAGACATAAATGCAAAATTAAAATTATTTTCCTGCAAATTTACTTGAAGCAAAATAATTAAGATTCTTAAATATATGCTAAATTTGCATTATCAGCTTCTTTGCCTGAGAAACAGGGTGTTTCTGACTCGAATACTTAATTATGCTTAATTGCAAAAATGAAATTTGGGAAATGAACGAATGGTGTCACCTCTATATACCAAAATGCACAATCAGAATATTTTACTATCATTTTCTATTGGAGGGAAGCACAGTTACCAATGTGTTTTTTCCACCTTTAGGCATGCTTACGGGCCCAAGAGCAGAAACTCCAGAAATTTGACAACACAGTGGCTGAGATAGAAGAGCTTCTGAATAGTAATGAACCTCCATTGGAGCTACAGGTACAGAGGAGCTTTTACAGCTGATACATCAGTCCTCCTTACTATAGCCATGCTTCTAGTACTGCCTTTGCTGCAGTCAGTTACTGGTTTTACTTATATCTGCTCAAGGAGAGTTGGAGGCATTTTGTTGCCAGTGGGCAGTGGTATTTCGTTTGTTGCATCTCTCAGCCTGCTAAAGGTTGGTAGAACCAAACCTGTCATTTTAAACACAAAGGTCTTGCTCACTTCTGAGCCTTTTTAGGCCCTGGGCCCTGCCCAAAGAGGCTGATATCAGTAATATCTGGTGTTTAGCTGGTGGTCAACACCAGGGCACAATGGACCTCATCACCCTTTGGGATCCCAGGAACTCAGCTTTACTGACTGTCCATTTTAAACTCTACCTTTGCCTGGACAGTGTAGCTTGGTAATGTGGAGTTTCTTACACAGAGTGGTGTTTTCTTTTGGAGTATCACAAGGAAATCTTCATCTTTCTGTGTTAACTTCACACAGCAAAGAATAAATTGTTTTTTAAGACTGTGTTAGTTTGATCCTGTAGCAGTTCTATAATCACCCTCTCACAGTGTCTGTCAGATGCACCTTGAGCTTGACCCTGTTGAGCTATTTCTGTGTTTATCCTCAGCAGGCAGTGAACCCTGAGGAGTTTCCCTGGGTGAAGTGATCTAAGGAGCTTAGGGAAGGACTCAGCAACCTTGTGCAGTGCGTGCTGTGCTCCTTGAGAGCACCCCGAGTCCCTGGGGTGGGGTTGCCCCGTGGTCCCACCCTGCTGCTGCCTCATGCAAGTCAAAGATGAGGTCCAGGACCTGTTTCTCTTTAGTGAATAGTCCCAAGACAGAGCTCCCAGCCTCTCTGCTGGCCTTTTTTTGGGTTATTGTGGGGAATTTCCCCCAGTGGAATCACTGCAGGGGGGTGTGTTACAAAGAGAGCTGCAACCCTCTTTATTATGGCAGCTGAAGCTCAGAGTAAGCACTGGAGAGATTGATAAATAAAATAGAACAGCACCAGTAAAACTACTAATAAAGATGAGCTGAGATCACTCCTCTTCAGAAAAGCAATACTTAAATGTTTTTCAGTTTCTGGAGTGGGAGGGGAACAATTCAAAACAAAATGTAATTGAAACATCTGGACTTCAGACCACTTAATTTCTTTTTATGTCTATCATAGATTTTTGTAATGTTCTGAGAAATCAATCCAGTATAATTGATGTATGTTTATTTCCAATTTTAAGGTCATCAGATCATCTGTTGTGCAGAAAATGGAGCTAATAAAAGAGCTCTTGTCAGCCAAGAGGGGAACCAGTGAACTCACTGTGAATACAGCAGAGCTGAAAGGAGACCTTGATCTGGCCAAGACACAGATTGGAATGACTGAATCACTCCTCAAAGCTTTATCTCCTTCAGACACCTTAGAGATCTTTACTAAACTAGAGGTAGCATGCCACAGATTGTGTATATTTTATACATTTGTTCATAATTTCTCTCTTGGTCAAGTGTTCATAAGTGTTCATCCTGTGTAAATTGTAGACTGCTGGAATAACTCAAGTGAAGAGCCTGGCTTGAATATTTCCTTAAGCTGCCAGAAACATGGAAGAAAAGCCTCTTTTTCCTGGAATTCTCAGATATATTTAACCCTTGCAGCTGTTGGAAATGGTTAATCCCAGGCACAACAGCAATATTGCCACCCAGGATATGTTGAGGCAGTAGTGCCTGTTTGGACTGTCTGTTCTCCAAAACTGGGTAATACAGAGGATGCCTTTGTGCCACCTGAGCCTGGCTGCAAGGGGAGCTCCCAGCAGACAATTTCAGCCTAATATTTGCTGAAACTTGATCTTGGAGGCTTAGGCTGGCAAGATTTAAACCTCCTGTGGAGCAGTGAGTGGATTATGTGCATTGTGGGTGTCAGACCTCTAGTGTTTGGAGCACTGAAATCACAGCCATGGAGGAAAGACAGTTTTTAATTAATTCTCTAGCTCCCTCTAAGCTACCTGTCAGCCCACAGGCTCTTTACAGACAGAATAAGGAATTTAGGGGGTGGAATGATGCCTATGGCATTATATGCTCTGAAACATACAATGGCACTATTCACATCTCTGTTCTGTGGGGTTATTTGTGCATACAGGTGTACACACACTGCTCAAGGAGAGTTTAGTGCTTATACCTACCTACTGATGGCCTTGCTAATGCCAATATAATTTAAGAAATTGTTTTGACACACAGGAAGTGCTAAACTCTTTTGCAAAACTCTAGTTTGTACTAAAGCAGCTCTGTACAGTGAACTTCTGTTTGGCCTTCAAAACTTACTTTTTAAAACTTCTTCTGCTTTGTTGTTTGTTTTTTTTTTTAACCTTAGGAGATACACCAGAAAATTCTGCAGCAAGAGCACCTTGTGGCATTACTCCAGGAAGAGACAGATTGTCCTGATGTGGATGAATTAAATAAGCAGCTTAAATGTGTCACTGATTTATTCAATAGCAAGAAACATGTGCTTCAAGATCACTTTATGGGTGTTTTGAATCGTGAGTGAACACATTTTAATTATTTACCTTTACAGGTTTGACCACCACAATGACTTAAAGGTTGTGCAATTAATTGCTTAGGTCTCTGAAACTGCTTTGATATCCCAAACTGCTTCAGGGTTTCTGAGCAAGATAAAGATTTGCAGAAAAATCGATTTTGATCCCAGAAAGCCACTCAGACTGAATCAAAGTATTTGGGTTCTTATTTTTACATTAAAAAAATTAGATAAAAGAAGTGTAAAACATAATTCAGGAATAAATGTCAGAGTATTTAATTTAAAAATACAGAAATCCAATGTTTTAATTTTTTCCAGTTGTTTTTTATCTAAAATTATTTACAAGAATAAACAGTGTTATTACTCTTTGCTTTAAGCAGACGGAGGATTATGCAGGTGGGAAATCTGGCCCAAAGATAATCTCATGTCTTCAAATGTTTTTTAAATAGTATTAATCTGTGTGGAAATGAGAAAAGTTTCCACTAGGCTATTCCAGGTCTTGTTTACCCAAACTGCTGTGTGTGTTAGCTAATGTTAGCTAAGAAAAATAAGAGCTGCAGCATTTTCAGTCAACTGTTCTGTAGTAAAAAGCAACCTTTGACAGTAGCACTGATAAATGTAATTGTAAATTGTCTGAAATCTTCATGTTAAACAGGATTTTCTTTTACAGAGTGCAATTAATGAAAAAAAATTGGAATGTTCCTTTTTTTTCAGGTCAGTGCAAGAATTTTAATGACTGGTTCAGCAGCACTCAGCTGTCTCTGAAGGACTGCTTTGAGCCCTCAGAAACAAAAGCCATACTGGAAGAAAGACTACAGAGGCTAAAGGTAAAGTATTAAAATATTGTAATTTCTAAAGCTGATTGTTCTGGCAGTTGCTCTTTTCACCCTCAAGGCTATTCTTGGGACTGAATTCACCTGCAGTGGTTTTATAGCTGGAGGCTGGAAGAACATCTCATGTTACTTAAAGCATTAGGAAAATAAGGGCAGTGAAAATAAAACTTAATTGAAATGTTTAGGTTCAGACAACTTGGGCAAGTGAGAGGCAGGACAGTAGTTGATGAAAATCAGTGGGCCTTGACCAAGTACCTCAGTGTGCAAGGCTGCAGAAAATCAAATATGTAGAGAGTAGCATGAAATTCTGACCCCCAATGGACTCAAATGTGGAAAAAATTTGCATTTAATTTGTTGTAGCAAGATTTTCTCTCCAAATCAGACAGAATGAACAGAAAACAGATGGAAAAGCCACAACATCTGCAAGAAGCAATCACAGTTAAGCAGCAGAAGGAGATAGAGTGATGTCAGTGCTACATTTGGATGCTGCTTGCCTGTTTCTGTGTGTACCAGTACTGTAGAGAAAACGAGTCATCAGTTCCACTTTTTCCTTATTTTACAAACAGCAGCTTTTCCATTTACATGTGCAATAGTCAGCAAACTGGGAATTAACATAAATTCTTTTTCAGGAACTGAAATTGCTGGGAAAAAAAATACTGGTGGAGATAACAGGAGCTGGAAAGCTCTTGTAACATAAATATCTATTACACTACAGCAAATCTGACAAATGGATCTTGTCTTTGTGTTCTTTTTCAGCACTTCCTGACATCTGAGGGAAGAGATAGAGACATCCCAGAGGTTAAAGCTTTACTGAACAAAGTGAAGCCTTACTTGCCCAAAGCCAGCATTAACCACCTCAGCAGTCGTGTGAGGGATCAGGAGGCAGAGCTGCAGAGGTTGATCTCCAAATGTCAGAAGAGGGAACAGGAGCTTGGTGCCTCTCTCCAGCAGCTCAGCAGGTAGGGAGCTAATCTTGTGCCTGACATTTTAATCACAAGTGGTGTCAGATGATTCATTATTAAACAGCCATAGGGAATAGCAAGCAACCCTTCTTTTTACAAGAGATGGTATTTGAATCAAATGTTTTGTTGTAAGTTCCATGTGGGTTGTTTTTTCAATTTCATAGCAGACCTGTATGGAAACTATGGACAATTTCATTGTCATGATTGTCATGAACAGCGATAGTTAAAATTAGGCTTATGTTTAAAATATTGCTTGATCAGACATATTTCTGTGTTTTTTTAAATAACATATTTTATGTTATTTTAATTTTATTTTAATAACATATTTCTGTTATTTTTTTCAGCAAAATCCTGCTGCCAGCAGGTTTTAGCCATATGATGCCTCTTGTTTTGACCTGAGTCTCTATTTGTACCTCCTTTAGCCTTGAAGAAAGCAGCATGGCCTTGAAAGAATGGCTCTCTGCTCAGGAGGAAAAAGTGAAAGAGATCAATAAAGATGATACAGAACTTGAAGATATCTATAAAACACTATTAATGCAGAGGTATTTGGTTTTTTGGTCACTTTCTAAGAACTGTCTTCTAAACAAGATTGTTCTATGTTGTTACACCAAATGGATGTTGATTAATTATTTTATTTTTATTTTTCAGGAAACCATTTGACTCCCTGGCTCAGCTGTCAAATTCCTTGGAGGAGGCTGGGCTGACAGAATATGAAACCCTTTCAGAAGCCAGTAGCCTTACCAGCAGGTACCATGCACTGATAACACGTGTCAGTGAAATGGCAGGGAATGCTGAGAGACTTCCAGTGGAAGGACAGAATTTTGAAGACCTTGCCCAGGACATTTCTTGCTGGATCAAAAAGCTTGAGGAGGCTCTTAATAAAATGAGTTCACAAGGAAGTGAGTTGTCATCAGATGA
Source organism: Ammospiza nelsoni (assembly GCF_027579445.1). Taxonomy (NCBI): domain Eukaryota; kingdom Metazoa; phylum Chordata; class Aves; order Passeriformes; family Passerellidae; genus Ammospiza; species Ammospiza nelsoni. The sequence goes on along the minus strand of NC_080638.1, from coordinate 57,848,042 downwards.
AAGGATTAATCAGATAAAGGTATTGTGTTAAATATATTCCTTTTCACCTCAAGCTAATGCTTGATGAGTCAGTACCCCCTGAAAAGTACTGCCACTGCTCATGGCCTGTAGTTTGTCATTTGAGCATTTTGTTTATTTGTCAGAACAATAGGAGTCTTCTTTGTAGAGAATAATTAATAAGTCAGCTTAATTGTCCCAGACTTTGAAAATTAGACTATGTATCTATTTATGTGTTGGCTATGTACTACATTAGAAGAAGGCTTGAACAGCATTGTGAAAAGTATGAAAAAAATATGGTAATACCTTTTATTTTGTAACCAAAAATAATTATATATGCACTGCTTCTGTTTTTTGTTTAATACAGGAAATCACAAGTCTCAGAGATGAAGGTGAGGCCGAAATACAGAGCATGGTGGCTCTAGGAGACACTTTATTGAGAAATGAGAAAAATAAGCCAGAGGTGCAGCAGACTATTTCTGAGCTCCAGAAAAAGTGGGAAAACCTCTGTCAGCTGGCCACTGAATACAGCAGGTAATGTGCAATTTGCCAAGAGGCAGTGGAGATCACTTACTGCTGTATTGATTTTTTTTCTCTTCTTCCTGCATCCATTCAATTTACTTTCTGATCTTTGGGGGCAGAACGAGATACCCACACAAACAGTTGTATTTCTGCAGAGTTGTGGAGAGGCTGGTCACAGTTTGGCCTGAATGGTCAGGTGGGGAATAGCCAGAGATACTTTCTGGTGTGGCCATGAATAGCCAGAGAATCTTCTGTGTCCTCTTGTTATTACTGAGCTCTCAGTAAAGCCAGCACAAGAGGTGCTCAGGAAGATGGAGCGTTGTGGCTGTGTTGGGTCCAGCACAGCAGAATGCAGAGCAGAATGCAGAGCTTTCACACTGTTAAAGACAGGAAAGGAGGTGCTCTGCCTGCCTGAAGGGATGCTCAGGACCTTGCAGGATCAGGCTTGTGAACAGCAGATGCACAGGAAGAACAGCAGTGAGGAGCTGGAACAGGGAACTTGATGCAAGAGCACCTCACGTATGTGAGGCTGTGCTTTGTTTATTTGCCAAAAAATATGAGTCTTGAGGGGCAGAACCCAAAACAATGGAGCTTTGTTTTTGTCCTCAATTATCCTGCTGTACTTTACAGAATTATATCCAGACTGTTTGTTTGGATTTGTTTGTGTGGGATCATATTTTCCAATGTTGGCATTTAAGTTCCATCTGGAAGATATCTGAGCTCCATCACTAAATGTGAACATACAAATGTTATTTCTGTCTCATTTCATACTTCCTGTGGACAAATGCAACCTGTTCACCTGCAGCAGATCAGGCATGCATGCTTATAAAGCACACAAAGAGAAATCCAATGTAAAGGTCAGGCAACTAATCACTGGATTGTACTCTCATACCCCATATTGTGTGTGCTGGTTTTGTTTTCTGTATCTCTAAAACACTCCCCCGCCCAACTAAATGTGATGAGTTTCTTTTACAGACCATTCCCTTTCAGGAGGCTGTCAAGGGAAGTCAAGGAAAGCAGATTCATAACCATATTGTAATTTTTTAAACAGAATTTCTGCATTGAAAAGCAAAAGAGTACAGAGCATGCGCATCACATCTCAGATTCTAGAAACTGTGGGTTTATAGGTTAAGGTTTAAGAGGGTTAGTAATTTGTCCTGCATTGAAGTCTAGTTCATCTGTAATAACTTCAGTGTTTTTCATCACCTTGAAAATTCCAGTCTGATCAGTAATTTAAAATCTGGGGAAAAAAGTGTTCAGTACACTCAAGTTCCTTCTAATGGCTGACTTGTTCACACTTTGACATTTCCTAGGTAATCAATACATTTGTTTTTTTGACACTATTAAACACAGCATTTTTTTCTTAGCCCTCAAGAGCAACTTCAGTGCAACAGGGAGCAATATGAGCAAAGCAAAGAAGATCTGAAACAGGCTCTAATGGAGCTGGAGAAACAGCAACAGGAGATTTTTGCCCTTCAGCCTGGTTTGGAGGAGAAGCAAGCTCAGCTGGCAAACTATGCTGAGCTCCTGCAGAAAACAGAAGCCTTGACCTCCCAATTTAGCAAATTGAAAAGCCAGGAGAATCTACAGGGCCACACTGTTGATCCCTGCTTCACAGAGGCAGAATGGTCAGAATTAAAGCACCAACATGAAAATCTGCTCAGCCAGCTCCAGGTTGGGACCTCACTCTCTTTCCTTTCCTGTTGGTTGCAGTTCTCACTGTTCAGCTGTGTAATTCAGATGGGGAGATTTTGGGTAAAGCTGGGAGTGGAGGAAATTCCTCTGAAAAAGGGCAGGGAATATCTCTCTCTCTCTCTCAGGGATAAATACTGAAACAAATGAGACCAAAGTAAATGTGAAGAACATTTTGTACCTGTGTAAACAGATTTGGATAGCTGTAATATGAAACATTTGCTCTTACATTCTTCAAGCCACAGTAGCTTTTCTTCCTTTGGGAAGGATGAATTTGGAAAACATGTGAAGGATTATCTTCCAGCGTCTTGCTTGTTCTTGGTTTCACCCAAGGTGGTGCAAATTCCATTTGTACCCTGTGTGGCATTCTGTCTCTAATGTTTCATCCATTTTAAGAGAAAGCATCCTTTTTACAAGTACATTTCTATGAAATGCCAACCCTTCTGTTTCCTGCTATTCATTAAAATTTTGTTCACGATGGAGATCATGATGTGCTGGGAAGAAAGCAAAATGGTTTTGTGTTTAACCTGTGGTTAGCCAGATATTCTATGGGAAAAAAGCAAATTTGTTGTGCTGGTGAGGTCCTGGAAAAGCTGTAACAGTCTGTGGATGACTGAGATAATGGTGGACTAATCCTAGAAACTCCTTGTTTCTCGAACATCATGCAGACATTGCAAAGCCCTGTTCAAGAGCACCAGCAGGCTCAGGATGTGGCAACAGACCTGAGCACTGAGCTGAAAACTGCCTCTGAGAAGCTTTCTGAGTGTGATGGTCCAGCAATGGAAGAACCATCAGCTGAGCAAAATCAGTTGAAATCACAGGTATGTTGCAGTTCCTGCGTTATGGAGCCCATCACATCTGTAAAAGAGAACTACTCATGGTATCAAACTAAAAAGCTATAAAACCTTTCTAAAATAAAAAGTATGTAGTGCTCCTTTATTGAGATAATTGTAGGACTCAAACCACTTTTCATGAACTGGAGGGAGACCTTTACTATTGGCTAAACTGAAGGTTCATGAGGAATTGTCCTAGCTCAAGCACACAGGATTCTTCAGTCTGGTTGGTTAGGATTTTTGTTTTTTTTCTCTTGGGGCATAATGAGGAAAGAGATTATTAAATATGGTATTAAGTGTCTTTAATTTAGCCAGTGTGAAAAATTTTTTGAAAAAAGTCAGTGAGCCAAGTTTATTTTTAAGAAGTGTTCTTCATGCATAAATAGACATTCTTCTGCTCTTTAGCAGAGTGGAAATCAGTCTTGTAGCTGTGAGCATAGAGAGCTGCTGTAAGCTGAAATCATGGCTCATATATGGATCATTGCAATTCCCTGTCCTTCAGAACTTGCTATATCTCTAAGAAGGAAAAAGGGAGAGGAGGAGAGGGGGGAATTACCTGTTCAGAACTTGGATCATCATGTGTGCTATGGGATTATTTTATTACCATAATGCTTTTAGCTTCAGGTGTTCTCTGTGCATAAAAATGGCTGATGAAATTATTGGTTTGGTAATTGGCTTCCTGCAGCAAATAGGTCTGCATGTACCTTTCAACATGGTTTGTTGTTCAAAACAAGTATTTATGATTTTAGAGGCTGAGTTTAGATCTTAACATTAGGTCTATTGAGTGAAGATACTTTTCAAATAAAATGTTTTCTTCATGTTCAAAGGAACAACAGGGACCTCTTAGCCAAAGTGAAGACACAGCAAAGAAAAGTTTGGTTTTAGCAGAAACTGTTAAACAAAACACCTCTTCACCAGAACAGGAGTTTATTGAGGATGAGATGGAAACACTTCAGAGTGAACACAAAGAAAGATTGGAAGAAAGACTTGAAAATGTCAAGCAAAAGAAGGAAAACATTTCCAGTGAAGCCCTTGAGTTAAAAGATGAGTTTGGCAATGAAATCCAAAAGGAAGATAAGGCAGATACAATGCTGAAGAGAGAGACACAGATCACTTCTGATACTCAAATCTCTGCAGAGGAGACCCCCACAGCAGTGGAGCTGAAGGAGCCTTTGGAATTGAGTGATGTGAGTTTATTTGTTGACAATGGAAAGCTGGCTAAAGAGACATCTCAAATGTCGTCTGTGTATTGTACCCTTAATTTCACTGAAGTTATGCCTCCTGTAAATACAAGTGTATAAATCAAAGAAGTGGAAGGAACTCTCATAACTTTTAATAGCAAGTCTGTAACAAGCCAATAACATATTAAAAACAGCAGTTTACCTTTTAAATACAATTCCATTTAAATGCATGTCACTTTCTCTTGCCACTTAATAGAGCAGGTATCCTCAGACAGGACACGAAGAGAAGTTAAAGAGACGGGAAAATTGCAGATGAGCCTCTCTGCCTAAGAGCTTTGAGAGCTTCTCTTAAACTAGAGAGAGTTGTTTAGAACTGCAGCACAGTGTTTGTTCTGTTTGTTTTCAGAGAGAATAATTTTTACCATTCAGAGATTTGATGTTAAAATACAATGTTTATGGTAACACAAACAGATTTTCTTTTCTATCACTTCTCTTAGGGTCAAGATGTAAATGGAAATATGTCTGAGAAAGAGAGGCAGAATGCTCCAGTTTTGGAGGAAAGCAGTGTAGTGTCAGACAGCCCATTACAGAATATCCATCACAGCAAGGACAGATTGGAGCAGGCTGTTCAGGTACCTGACAAATGTGTTTTAATAGAAGTCTGTGTATGTGTGAAATTGATATGTAATCCCTTAAAATTTCTTGGCTTATGAAGGCATGTTTTCCTTATCTGATGAAAGGAATCATAAATTATATTTTCTCCAAATCATCCCCTCAGCCGTGCTCATGTGAAGAGTGCAGGAAATCCAAGTGATGGTCTCTGCAAACCCCCAGAGCTTGGACCCACTTTGTCCATGATGTAGAATCTACCTGTGATTTCATAAAATCCATCAAAAAACAGTTTGGGTTGGAAAGGGTGCTCAAGTTTATCTAGTTCCAACACCCTGCCATGGGCAGGGACACCTTCCACTAGACCAGGTTGCTCAAAGCCCCATCCAGCCTGGCTTTGGACACTCCCAGGAATGAGGAATTAAAGAGGTTTCATCACTGCAGGTAATGAGAGGTCACTAACCTGGAACTGCTCATTTTTATGGGACCTCAGGACATTGACACTGTAAATGACTTGTAAAAGTGTAAATGTAAATGTGTGCAAAGCTAAGGGAATGGTTTGGAGTACTCCCTCATTGACCTGACCATAGAGAGATGATTACCAAAATATCACAGTGGGAACTGTCCATACTGGGATTTCTGGGGAAGGTGCAAGCTCAATAGTTACCAAATGTGTCTAATCAGAAACTTCTAGAACTGTATTAAAAATTCTGTGAGCAGTTGCTCCTGTTTACCCTCTTCTGAGACTCTATCAGAGTGGGTGAGATCCCACTCTAGGATGGCAAACTGCTCTAAGCAGAGGCTTCCAGCTCTCTGGGTTTGGGTTACCTCAGCATTTTCCTTCATTCATTAAGCTAAACTGAAGATAGAGTAGACAGATTGTGGAGTGGGAAGTTTCTTAGCAAATTTTGTACTGTGACTTTCACTGGTTGTAAACATTTTGCATTTCTCAAATCAGGAGGAGGCTGATAAGGAGAACCCAAATATGGACAGAGCTGACAGGTTCCAAGAGGATGTTCTGGACAGTGCAGATCTTGGTGGTGAGGCAGAAATGGAAAGACCTCAGGATGGTGTTGGTATTGAAGGTGATGAATCTGGGAGAAAAGCCCATCCAGCACAGGTAACTGGACATGAGATTACACCAGAGGGGTTGAATTTGGGGGTGTTTGTATCCAGTTCAGTTGCTGTGGGGGTGATACTACTAAGAAATGAGTGAGAAAAGCCTCAAGTTTACACTGAGCTGCTTCAGTCTGATGTGATACTTAGTATGTGATAACTCACTTCTTTCATGTCCATTCAAAATTAGTGTAGAGGGAGGTTTTTTTCTTTAGTGGTTGTCTGAGGATCATTCCAAAGGATATTGCATTTCAAGTCACCTGGATGTATTGTGAAATCTGGCGACCATTTTTCTTGAACACTGTTGTTGTGCTTGACTTGCTTTCCAGATTTCTTATTTACATATTTACTTTGCATGTGTGAGGCTGCATTTGAGATGCTGTGCCCTGTTGGTGCACCCTGGTAGAAGGGGAATTTTGACACCCAGAGCAGTGTTTAGGAGTTGGAGCCAGAATGAGTGGGAAGAGGCCAAGTTCCTGTTGGAGATGAAAGGGCTGACAGGGGTGTTGTTGCTGTCATCCCTTCCCTGAAGAGGGGAAGTGTTATAGAGCCAGACTCTTCTCAGAATTTCAATTTTAGCAAATTCTGAAACCTCCATCCAGCAAATCTCCAGGTTACCCACAGGACTATCCTGCCTGAGTTTCTAAACAGACACTCTCTGTCTACAGTACAACTCCTCAGGAAAAAGTTAACCTTTAAAAAATACATTCAAGACTGTGTCCAGGAGCACATAATTCAAGGTCCCTGCTTAGAATAATGAAATGTGAACAGTGTAAGTCAGAACATTTGGTAATTTATTCTAAAAATTTATAACAAAATTACAGCACTGCTTCTTATAAGTGGTTTCCTTTGCAATAACCTTGCTCACAGTAAATCATGAGGTGTAATTATGGTTTTCCTCATCTACCTATAATTATGGGCTTCATAGCTTTCTCATCTCAAGCACTGTAATTACTACTTGGCAGGTTTGATTAGAGCTTTTTGATTACTGGTTGCTTTTGTTTTACTTACACCAAAAGGAGGAACCTGGTGATGTTGAGAATCAATCATATAGAGAAAATGAGGGGCAGGTTCAAGAGAAGCTGGGCCAGAAGGGTCAAGTCCTGGAATCTGCAGCAGCTGAGAAGGATGGTCTGGGATTGAATCCCCCAGCTTCTGCACATGAGGTAACCCACAGCCTGTTATTTCAAGTGAAATGTGCCAGTTGTTCAATTTTGGTTTCCACCTAGCCCTCAGCTGAAGTTGTTTTAAAAGAGACAATTACTCACATCAAAATCAAGACCATTGCATATAGATCTTATTTATGTCCATGACAGTTTTGAACTTCATGCAAAGTGCTTGCCACATCATAATTTTCTGTGGCTCTGTTCCAAAGAGAGTTCACCCTAGTTTTTAGAGCGATCATAATCAGTCTTTATGATATTTAGAGTTTCTCTTCAATCTGTTAAGCAGCACAACCTTCATTCCATGTTATTACAGTCAGCTATGATAGCTTTTCTATTGTAAGGAAGGCAGATCAGAGAACTGAAATCCAAGAGTGATCCAGCAAAAGAAAAAAAATTAAATAAAGTGGAGAAAGGAGAAGGGATTCAAGTTGAATTAATGACAAGTTACATTACTGAATGACTTTACCAAGTCTGCTCTTCTTTAAGAGTAAAGGAGTTACATTACAAGTGCCCTGTGACTGTTGGACACCACATTCTTAATTTGAAGGTAGGGCTAAATCTAATCTTCCTGGTGAATCTGTAGGCAGCTCCACAGCTGACCTGTCCATGGGCAGGTCTTGCCTGGGACTTGCACACCTGAAAAATCTCCCAAGGTTCTTGGGACTTTGAAGAAGTCCCTGCTGACTGGAAGCTGGCATTGTTATTTAGATTTACAAAAAGGGTGTGAGGGAAGATCCAGTAAACTACAGACTGTTAGAGTAACCTCAGTTCCTGGGGAAATTATGGAGGTCATGCTGGGTACTACTGAAAAGCATTTAAGGACCAGTGCAATCATCATAGAATCATTTAGGTAGAAAAAGACTTCAAAGACCATCAAGTCCAACCATTAACCCAGCACCAAGCTCACCACTAAACCATGTCCCCAGGTGCCACAGGGACATCTCTTTTAAATCCAAGGATGGAGACCCACCACTGCCCTGGGTAGCCTGTTCCAGTGCCTGACCACCCTTTCAGTGAAGGAATCTTTCCTAAAATCCAGTCTAAACCTCCACTGGCACAGCTTGAGGCCGTTTCTCCCTTTCCTGTCACTTGTTACCTGGGAGCAGAGACCAACCACTCAGTTACACCCTCCTGTCAGGGAATTGTAAAGAGTGATAAGGTCTCCTCTGAGCCTCCTCTTCTCCAGGCTAAACAACCCCAGACTTGTGCTCCAGACCCTTCCCCAGTTCCACTGCCCTTCTCTGGACACACTCCAGCACCTCAAGGTCTTTCATGCAGTGAGGGGCCTGAAACTGGACACAGAATTTGAGTGCAGCCTCCCCTGGCTGTATCCATGGAGGCAGTGTGCAATGAGAACTTCACACAAACAAGCAAAACAAGTACACAGCAAGGTTTTTCTAAAAGTCAGGACACTTCTCTGTGTCTTTTGATGTGTTGATATTTCAATCTGGTGAAGTGGATTTCCTCCTTTCTGTGTGATAGCTTAGCTGAGTTTTAATGCTTACTTCAGTTCTATGGCACTCCAAAGTGTCTTGAGATTAGATCTTATGTCTGAATTGATACAACTGTTATGGTTATGTACACAGAGAAATTGAAAAGTTCTCCAACTGACTACTTCATGAGTGGCCTCTTCAGTTTTGACTGAAAATAACCAAGAGTTCAAATGAAGAGAACTGTTCTTCTCTGAGAATGTGTACTATGTGCTGTATCTTTCCCACACTTGAAAGCAGATATATTTTGCATAGCTCATGACCCATGAAGGGACAGATGACAGTGACAGCTTACAGTGATAACTGGCTGTTTCTAGTAAAACAGTGTCCAAAGTAGTAATACGTGAAGTTTATCAGACAAGAATCTTTTTACTGTTGCTGATTTTAGATGTTAGTACCATGGAGAAGCTCACACTGCAGTATAGCTGTGTATTTGTATGCATTCACTCATATAAATTTTATACATGGAACAGATCATCAGATAGAGACAGGTACTGGGAGAAGGGAAATGCAGAAAGATTTTTAAGGGATCATCATGTGGTCCAGCTAGCCTGTGACCTTTCATTTCTGATGCTGTCTGCAATAGCTGAAGGTGATGTTAAGCCTGGCCCCAGCCCAAGTGACTTGTCCCTCTGTCATGGGAATCCCAGGCAGTGCCAGAGACTGGCTCTGGAGCCTCCTCATCCCTCCCCACCCTGAGACATGACTCCCTACTGCTCTGATCTCACCCCAGATTTTGGCTAGCACCTGTGCCAGTGGCAGCCATGGCTTTGTGTCACAGCCAGGCTGCTTCATGCATGAGCTGCCCTGTGAAGAGCTGAAGAGGTGTCCTGGTGAAGGAAACAGCAGTGTTGTCAGGGCACGTGCTGAAGCAGAAGGAATGTGGGTGTGAGGAGAGGATAAAGTTCCATGAATATGTAAGGAACAGAGGTAGAAGACACAACAGGCCTGTGAATTTATCAGGAGCAGAGGTGGGTGCAGGGAAGATGTCAGAGTTTCACTAGAAATGATGGGCAGAGATTTCAAAGCCACCTGAGCAGTGCTGACAGGAGGGGGTGACTGCAGGGGTGGGGGACAGTGATGGAGTTTCCAGTTTCTGGGTCCTGATTGATCCACAGAGGCTGTGGGAGAAACCACAGCAGGATTTAACAACCCCAGCATGGCTTAAACACGTGAAGCAAGGTGCTGCAGTCAGAAAACTTATTGGTTTAGACCCTTCAGCAATAAGAATCTTGTTTTGTGTTGTAGGACACAGGTGCAGAAGTGGTTGTCCAGAAGGAACTATTTCCTGCAGTGCAAGTAAACAGTGAATATTTTGAAGAGGAACAAAAGGTCAATGAGCTGAAAAATGAAGTGGCTGAACTGGATATGGTGCTTATAAATGAACAACTAAAAGAGCTGGAGGTATGGAAACTGCAAAGCCATTCCTCATTTTTTATGTAGTGGTACACTTGCAGAATTGTGATTCATTTGGCAAACCAAAGCTGTTGCCCACAGCCTTATCTGAGTTTTAACTGCACAATTAGTTTGTCTGCAGACACCATGCCTTGCTGCATGTCCATGTAAATCCCACAGCTTGTACTGCTCTTCCAGAGTGCAATGATACACCTAGGATTGCTTCCATGATGTGCTGCTTTGCTTGTGGATGAGCAGGAATATGTTTGTAGGTGAATCGGTATTTAGCTGTATTTTGTGTTGAAAGCTGAGAGTCTTTAAGATCATCCTTTAATCCCTTCTCTCTCTGTGGTGGGCTTGATTGTAGAATTTAAAAACTGAGCTGGAAACGTGGAAAGCAAAGTCTCTGTGCCATGGTGAAGGAGCAATTCCCAATGGAACAGGATCAAACAGAGCAGAGCTGCAAAGCACAGAGCCCTGCTGGGACAGGCTGCTCCAGGAACTGGAAGCTGTTAAGGCAGTGAAGCAACAACAGTGCTGTTTAATTAATGAATACCAGAAAAGTCTTTCTGCTGCACAGTCCTCCATGAAAAATTTGTCAACAGAAAAAGATAACATAAAAATGTAAGTACAGTGGAGGGGTTTGGTTAAGACGTTGCACAACAAATATGGTTCTGCACTGAATTTTGTGACATGCTTCAGTAATGCTCAGACAAGAGTATGGGGTTATATCCACTTCAAGAGAACTCTTAGAGGTTTGTAAGTTTGTGAACAGACTTAAGCAGAAGAATTTCTGGTGGCTCTCTGCTATCCTTAAACAACATCTACTCTCTTTATTCTTTAGGCAAAACAAAGTAGTTGCCGGGCTAAAAACCTATAAAAATCCATCTTAAAATATATATTTTTTTAATGTGGCAGATGTGAAATACTCATTTTTCTTTAGAGACTTCTTAATTCTAGGTGTTTTCTGAACAAAATATCTCTTTATTCTGAAAACTAACCTTACTTGATAGGAAAAATTCCATGGCAGTAAGTAAAGTCTACATTGTCAATTCAGAGGTAACCAATGCACAACAAATATTTACTGTGTTTTGTGAATTAGTCTTCAAAATACAGAACTAGTTTGTCATGGTAATGTACCAAAATATTTTGAAAACATTTAAAGCTTATGAAATTGTTAATTTACAGCAAAGAGATTTAAAAAACATAAAAAATCCATCTGCTAAATGTATTTCAGGTGGGCATTTTAAGATACTTGTGTAAATAGAAGATAAATAGATTCATTTGGAAGAGTTTACCTTGCCTGAATAGAAATTTCTCAGGTTTTTTATAACCAAGTTTTATCTTCATTGTCAACCAGAAATTATTATAAAATGCTAATTCACTTAGAGACGATGTTACACTCTTGCTGATTTTTAAAATGAGGGCTACTTTCTAGATTAGTAGACACTGCAATTTTAGAGAATATACAGTAGAACATATCTTTTTTGCACAGATATCTATGAATAGTGAGTGCTCTACAGATGAGCAAGAAATAATGATACTGCAAGGGTGGTTAGGGAACTCCTAAGAGAACATTGAGAGATATGTGTGATTACGTGAATAAAGTTAGTGAATTTTGCTCTAAACAGTGAAATTTGTTTTTTAAAAAGTCTCTGTATAAGGAGAATTCATTATTTTTAAACACCACTCATGTTTTTGCCAGGGGTCCTATGAACAACACAGTTCTTCTGGAGAAAATTAAGGCATGCATAGAGTCCTTACGGAAGGAAAGAGATGTCTTAAACCAGCTGCAAAGCCAGCAAGAAGTTTTATCTCAGCATTTGACATGTATGGATAAAGTGTTGACAGAGAGCCAAATGAGGCAGCTGGAGCACTGGTGGCAGCACATGGAACAAGCAGTGCAAAAGAAACATGATCAGGTTGTGGCAGAAATTGATGAATTTAACCTGCTTATGAACAAAGCACGGGATATCCAGAGGCTGATACAGGAACAGTATTTGCAAGCAGAGTTACATTCCTCAACTGCAGGAAAAGCCAAAGACCCTCTCATTTGGACCACAGAGCTACAGGACATTAAACATGGTCTTTGTCTATTAAAAAGGAGGATTGAGCTGCAGATGAAAAGAATTTGGAGTGATCAAGAGAAGGTGGCTTTGGAGAACTCTATACAGGATTTGCAGAGCAAACTGGAAGCATTATCAGCACAGCAAACTTCTCAAGAGGATATCCAGACCACTGGTCCTGCTCTCATGAAACATGAAATGATGAAGAGGCTGAAAGAAAATATTTCCTGGGTCAAAGACTCACTGTCCCACCTAGATCAGAAAGCAGCACTTTTCCCCAGTGATGTCAAATCACAGATCAGAAATTGTCAGCTTATGAACACAGACATCCTGAGCAGAGAGCCTGTGATTCTATCCCTGGATTATGGGCTCCAGCACATCCTTCCCAGCTTGGAGCCAGAGGAGGGCTCTGATATGACCTTCCTTTTACAAACATTGAAGAATTCATACAAGGCTCTTGTTTTAAAGTCTGCTCAAAGATTGCAGCACTTGGAGCTCCAGCTGGAGGAGAGACAAAGGCTCACTGCAGAAATAGACAAAGTTCACTCTCAGCTTTGCAAAGCCGAGCTGATGGCCAGGCCTGACCCAAACCAAAACAGCAGCTGCTCAGAGCTGGTGAACCAACAAGGCATTCTGAAGGAGATGCTGAAGGACATACAGGAAATAGAAGAGCTTATCTCATCCCACTGTAAGGAGAGTCAGGTCACAGCTGGGCAGCTGAGCCTGTCTGAACAACTCTTCTTGATTGATCAGTTAAGGAGTCTGAAGAACAGAGCAAGGAAGACACAGAGGCAAATTCAAAGTAAACTTCATGAAGTAGAACAAAAGACAGCTGTCTCCAGAGAGTTTGCTGAAGGAATTGCTTCATTGGAGCAGGATCTTGATGACCTGCAGGATGGTGAAATGAACCTGAAAGATGGTGAATTAGTAGGTGCCAAGCAGGGACTGAAGGACAAATGCAAAGCACTGAAAGAAAAAGTGTTGGCTTTTCAGTCAGGTTTGTCACAAGTAATGAAGTACAAGGAAATATTTGAATGTGTAGGCCTGAAATGGGACTCACTGCAGCTGGATGAATTGCAAACTAAATTTTCTAAAATTAAAAACAAAATTAAAGAGAAAATAATACACTTGGAAAATATTGTTAGGGAATGGGATAAGATTCAGGGATTGCTAGATGAGATCCAGACTGTGACATCCACTGTAAGAAAAGAAGCTAATATCCTAAATGATAGCTCCAGCTCTTCTCCTGCTGAGAATGTCATATCTGCACAGATTCTATTGCAGGCAGTTCAACAAATCTTGTACTTAACCCAGGAGGCAGCAAATCAAATAAACAAAAATGAGGTGTTTGATTCATCATTCAAAGAATCTAAGAGGAAAGAAATAAAGAGCCTGGAGAAAAATGTTGAAGAATTAAAGCAGTTTCTTCAAAACTTGGTCTCTGGGCTACAGAGTGCAAACAAGGAAGGTAGCCAGGATGAAGCAGAAAATATATTCCACATCATAAGGCATATTCAATTAGAACTTCAGCAGCCACTTGTGATAGACATAAATACAATGCAGGATGAAAAGCTGCGATGGGAAGCAATTCAGAATATGATGGAAGGGAAGTTTTCTGCTCTTAAATGTATAATGGAAAAAGAGAGGGAAAAACAAGAAGAGAAATCTCCTCCTGCTGCTACAGAATTAGAGACACTGCAAGGCTGTGAAGCACAGCTGAAGGCAGACATTGCTGCCCGTGTTGTAAGTATATTCAATGAAAGTGAAGCATTGACATATGCCTTTCCCCAAGAATTAGATTAGGTGTCTGTGACTGTGGCATTTTTATTTTCATGACTCACATCCTCATTTATTCTAACACCTGAATTGCCCTGTGATCATCTCCACGTTGGTGGATAGGATGGGAATCATGACAGAAACTAAGGATACAAAGAAAGTTGTGTTCACTTTGATTATAATCAATCAGTGGGGATTAGCACAAGAAAAGAATGGTAAAGAGGAGGAAGGAAAAGGCTGTGTTGAAATATTCAGCTGAAGAGAGACTGGGTGCAGTCATCTTGAGAGGTAACGTTTTCAATAGTGAGAATGATAAAAAATCCAAGCACCTTGTTTCTACTGTAAAGAGAACCTTTAGCAGCTGGGAGTGACTAAGAGGATTAAAGCACAGGTCCAGCCAATGTGAACATAATTCCTGGAATGGTGTACATAATTCCTGTTCTGAGGGCAATAAACACATGGGTTACAGCACTGCTCTGTGACTGCACAAGTAACAAATGTGTTTGCCACATGTCCTGCCTCACCTCCTCAGGCAGTTGGTCTCAAAGATAGCCAAGTGTAAAATTTTAAGACCGTGTGGTGATCCAGAGGAGCACAGCAGCATTATTTTATTGCTCCTTTCTCTTTTCAATGCTTTCAGAATGCTCTGGAGGAGGTATGCAGGGCTGGTGAGCTTTACACCAAGGCTCTTCAGAGGGCTGCCAGGTTCCTGGAGGACTGTGAAGCTCCAGCCCAGGATGCTGCAGCAGAGCTCTGTGGCTCAGGGGAGATCTGTCAGACTCCACACTGGAAAGAGGAAGAGTTCAGCTCTGCAAAGGCTGACTTAGAAAACCTGCACTCCAAGCTGAAAAACCTAGTGAAGCCAGAAGACCAAGCATGTCTGGAAAATGCTGTAGGAGAGCTGGTGGAAAGGAGTTTGGCATTAAGGAAGAAGGCTCAAAGAAAGGAAGCTGATGAGCAGAGGTGGGTCTCTGAGATCTCCATAGATCTTGTTCCTTATTGTGAGAAACTTGACCAAAAATAAATCCAGGGCTGTTTCTGCTCTGATAGAAATTCAGGTAGTCAGAAATTCCAGCAGCAGAAAGGGTAAGCCTTCCTTGTTGTTCTCAGGTGTGGTTATTAAGGAAGGAAAATTGCCAGACAAAAGCCAATTGCTACTAATTTACAGTGCAGTCACTTCTTGTGTATTCCAAAATGTGGGGCTTGAGTGGGAGTCTTAGAGTGCCAAAATCAGAAGAAAGCACATTTCTAGTCTGTAGTGCAGTGCTGGTGGAAGTCAGAATAGTTTTCTGAGGGTCCCTAATTCATGTCTTCCATAGGCTGTTCTGATAGCTTGGGAAGGTAAAACCCAAACAAGGCAATGGCTGTGGTTTCCTTCCTTCAGGTACAGAAGAAATCTGGAGGGCCCTCAGATACATCCAGAGAGAAAGTTTGGGAGAGAGAGTAAAGGATTTTTAAACTGCTTGATCATGTTCCAGTTATCAGTACCTCAGATATCAAACCTGAAGTGTTTACCAAATGCTAACTGACTATAACTTGGAAACAGTCAGGACTAGAAGTTCAAAAGGCTTTTTTAAAACTTTTATTCTGTTGGGCCTTATGGTTGGAGAGAGGAACAACAACAACAAATTTTAATTAATCCATTCATTGTTTCATGCAGGTATTTTGAAAAACACAAAAGCTACACAGAAACCAAAGATAAAGTGTGTGATAATCTTAAGAAACTGGAAAAGATGCTTAGACAGTGTTTGTCTAAGATTCCAGTGTCTTATAAAGAAGCTTTGGAGCATTTGGAAGACAGCAAGGTAAGAAAGGCTCTGAAGAAGTTGAAAAGCTCATGCAAAACTAATACAGCTATGCATACCATGTGACATCATAGTAGGGAGAAGTGGAATTCTTTATCCTATATTTATGTATGTGTAAAACCATAGAATATATTAATGTATTAATATATTTATAATCTTGTTAAAAGACCAGTAGGAATATATTTATAATCTTGTATAATAGATCATGTGAAATGAGTCTGTCTTACTGCTCTAGAAATGAGACATTTTATTTACTCCATCTTTCTCCACAGTCTTAGCCAACAGAACTCCCTCATTATGACCATATTTTACCAGCTCAGTGCAGTGATTGCCATTTTCCTAGAGGATCCTGGACATGTTACTGAATACTTCATTAGTACTCCTGACTGCAGCATTTTATTTATTCATGTGTTTGTTTTTCCTGTAAGGTTTTAGTGTCCAGCATTGACTCTGCTGAAGAGGATCTGGTGAAGCTGAGGCAGATCTCTGGAGAGATGATGAGGTTGTGCAGAGGAAGTGACAGAGCCCTGGGCAGGATTGTTACAGTGCTGTGGGAAAACTGGCTGGGTTTGCTTGAGGCAGCCAAAGGGCTGGAAATTGCCTGTGAAGAACTAAAGCAGGAATGGAAATTCATCAATGAAGAGGTGAGTTGTTCAACATCTGTTAGTTTGGGGGGGAGTTGAGATGTGACTGTGAGAACAGTGGTCTGTAAAGGGCTGAGATCAGGGCAGAACATGATTTCCCACCCTTTCTTGAACCCAAAGTCAGAAAAGGTGGGGATATTTATTCAGTCCTCTGAACCCAGAGCAGCTCTGCACAGGGTTATGTGCTTTGTTAAAGCAAACTCAGAGATTTTGTCACTTTTCAAAGGTTCAAGTTCTGACTGTGTAATTCCCAGGAGTTAGTCACCCGTGTGAGTAAATGAACAATGTAACTTCAGGTGGTGGAACAAAAAAGCACTTTATCTCATGCTCTGCCATGGTGTTCACTTAGCTGGAACGAGAAGCAATCATTCTGGATAAGCTCCAGGAAGAACAGCCAGAAAGCCTTAAAGAGAAGGAGAAGGCCACCAGAGAGGAGCTGGTGGAGTTACTCGATTTTGTGAACTCATTTGAAGAAAACATCAACCAGCAGCAGCTCCTCTTGCTCTTGCTTCTGCACCGGATAAGAAACATCCTGAATGCCCCTGAGGATGCTGAGGGGGAGGCTGCCCTCCCTGCCCTGGCTGAGATAAAGGCAATGCAGGAGCGCTGTAAGAAGTAAGTGGTGTGAAATTTCTGTCGAAGGTATGAGATAAGCACAGGATTTTACTGGATAGCAAAGAATATCTGAAAGTTGTAATGCAGTTAAAGTGACAATAAATGCTCTCCTGGGTCAGACCAATGCTCCATCTCACCCTTCTGCTGTCTCCAGTATTGGGGGATGTTATTTAGGGAGAAGACCTGAGCCTGGCCATATCCTTTGTGGGCTGCAATTTGTTTTCAAATGCAGTAGGAATCAAGGAACAATAGTCAGTTTTATACATTCCATGTGCTTATGAATTTTAAGATTTTCTGCTCTTAGGAAAATCAGACCTTGTGCTTTTTGCAACAATGCAGCTTTCATCTGAGTGCCACTGTCTAAAATTCTCCACAAATGTTTTTTACAAATCTGATTATTGTATTCACCCTTCTCTGGGTTTGCTTTTGGGAACAACATTTGCTCTGTCAGCATCTTCAGATTGAGAACCTGACCTCTGCTATTTAAATATGCCTGCTCTCTGGTTTGATCTATCAAATAGAACTGTCTGAGGACTCACTTAAAAGAAACTGAAATAAAGTGGCATAAAACTCATAGATTTAACAGCAGAAAAACCCCCTAAATTACAGACAAATGTGGTTCTGGATATATACCTACATAATATCTGTATTAAGCATGCTCTTTGCTCCTACTTAGAGTTTAAACCATGTATTCTTTCTGGTCATCTTGCACAGGTTGTACAAAAAAGCTCAAGACCATAAAGATTCTGTGAAAGCTGAGATTCAAGAGAGGAACAAGGTCATTGAAGAAATAAGTGCTGTGACAAATGCATTACAGAATGCTGCATCTGTGTTGCTGCAGGATGCTGATGGAAAGGCAGAACAGCTGGAGGTTGGTGACAGCTCTAAACCCATGAGCCAGCATTGCTGTGGTGGGACCTTGGATTTGTCAAAATTGACTGTTTTTCTATTTAAAAATATTTATAATTAGAATTTAGATTTGTGTCTGCCTTTTTACTGAATTAATTGTGTCCAGAAGAAAATTTTCCTACTGCAGGTGCTTTATGCCTGTTCTTTTCCCTCACATCCAAGCTTTGCTACTCTGAGCACCTAAAACTCACCCAAAAGTGAGTTAAGACCTTGTCCCTGTTTCTGACAGCAATGGAACAAGCAAATGCTAGCAGCAGTCCCATCAAATTATCTCTTTTTAGCAGTGTCACAGTAGGCCTGTTCCTTTTGAGAAGGCTGAGCTGAAAGGATTGAAGAATTCATTAATTTTACATAGTCCAGACAGCAGTGAGCCAAAATCTGCAGGGCAATTTCCTCCCTTACTTCCAAAGAAAATCTTGTTCCTATGAAATTTATAGCAATAGTCAGGACTCCACTGCATCTGTTGAGTGGAAATATCTATTTCATTTTGAGATGACAAACCTGATTTAGCTTGGCAAAAGTTTTAAATTCACCCACACAGATGAAAAGGGAGAAGTGTAATTGTCTCGTCCCTTAGGAAAAAAATTGGGACAGTTTTGATAGGTATCTGCTTTCCAGCTAAATAATCTGTGAAATGTGAACGTGCAGTAATACACAGAAACCAGTTTGCAGGGGACATGCTTTGTTTTGGAGACAAGAGTTGTAACTGATTCTTTCCAGTTCAGGTCAGGGAATCTGTGAACTCCCATAAATATTGGCACAATCTTAATTGGGCCATTTGACAGCAGCAGCCTTCTCCCTGAGAGAATGGGGCACACAGCTGTTTCATGGCTTTGAGGGTTTGGGTTTTTTTTAATATCAGACCCAGTTGTTATGGGATGACAGGAAATAAATCAATCTCAGTGACTTCCATATTTCTTCTGTCTGTTGCATTTGTGTGAAGGAAAAGATTCCCAAGGGAAGACTATGAATTAGTGGATTGCTATTACTCCTGATTGAAAAAGCAAAGGCAGTTCATTTTAGTGTCTTTCATTGCCTGGTAGGAAGTTTGGATAATTTTCCCCAATAACCTGAGTTAACATTTGAGTTTCTCGAACAGCTGAGCTCAAGAGAAAGGAACCATAAAGCCAGCAAACAGAACATTCCAACTTGAAACTCTAGAAAACCTTCCAAACAAATGAATTTCTTCATTCTTCCTGCAGGAGGACTTAGCTTGGATTTTATTTCTAGGCCACAGGCTGTAGACAGTTGTTCAAGTTTCTTTTATCTCATAAAACCTACATTCTTTGTGCAGAACTGGAAACTACTGTTTTGAGAGGAGCCTGCTGTGCTGCTCTGCGTAATTGCCTGAAAGGAGACACTTCAGCCTGAAACCTGTTGCTTTTTGTGGCCTTTGTGTTGTTTATAATAATGAAGGCATGGATGTTGCCTATTAGACTCTTTCAAAGGGAAAAATGCACTTTTGGAAAAAAGGAGAGCACAAAGGTTAACATTTAATCATAGGAGCTCTTGAGATGGTCCCTCTGCTGTGGCTGTCAATGAACATCAGTGCGTCACTTCCCCAGCATGGAGCAGTATCAGGTTTAATTAATTCTTACAGATTGAAAAGCATCATTTGATTAAATGAGTCACTATTGCTTAGAGTTTATCTGCTTGCAGAGCTAATCAAATCAGGTTTGATATCACAAACCAAATTTTTCCAAACCATAATAATGGTAGGAAATATAAAACACATCACATGTGTGTGTATATACACATATATATGTACATATACACACATGCACTCAGTAAAAACTGGGTGAAACTGCTGAAGTTACTCTTAATTTTGTAGGAGCTTCAGAATGTGATTGGCAGAGAGAGAGAAGCTCTGGAGGATATCATGGAGAAACTTCGGATCAAGTACTCTGAAATGTACACAATAGTCCCTGCAGAGATCGAAACGCAGCTGGAGGACTGCAAGAAAGTGTTGCACGACCTAGAAGAGAAGGTAACTGTTGATGTGGTTGTCAGATTCATCTATTTGCAATGTACAAATCATTCCTCATGCTTAGGTCTCTTTTTAGGGTAATCTTATGGTAAGCAATGTCAATATAAATTTTTATTTTTTTATTAAAAATTAATGTGGCAGAATCTTTTGCAACAATTTTTAATCTTATATGGATGCTGTCTTCTTTCCAATCTGACTCTTAAACTGGGAACTAGCAATCAAAGTTGACTGCAAAGTTTGCATAGCTTAAATGAGAAAATATTTTCAGAACTAGGGTAAAAATGGATTTTGAAACAGGATTTTTTAAAATGTAATTTGCACATATGGTAGGGTATCATGACATGGTTCTTTTTGCCACCTCTGAGAACATGGTTGCCCTCCTTTAAAATCAGGGAATTTAAATAACTGAATCCCATTGCATCAATTTTTTGCAATATATTCTATCTACAAGGAATATAAGCAGTTAGCTGAAAGCAAAATTAAGCAAAATTGGAGTAATACTCTCAGTTTGGGGTCACATTTTTAGCCTGATACAATTACCATCATTATTACTTACTCATTTGTGTTATTTTAAAAATGGAAAAAAAAAACCCCTTTCAGTTCTCATATTTCAGAAATAATAATGTTCAATCCTAATTTTTAAGGTTAAATCTCAGTTAATTTGATACAATTTGGAAGTTTAATAAAACACTTTTGAAATCCAGTTCCTTTTTAATGTCTATCAAATTACTCATTTTATCTTATGTAATATATTAAGCAGCATATTGACTAAAGCTTATGAGTTCTAATTTGGTTAACTTAATGGTTTCTGTTTCAAAATGAGGCTAGTCTTTCAGAACCAGCAGCTGGGAGGAAAGAAGAGAAGGAAAGCAAAACAGTATTTATTCTTTGAGGTTTTTTTTGTTGTTTACTGTTTCATTTACCAAGATATAAAAGGTTATCCCAAAGCACACATTACCTGTTGGAGTGAAAGAACTGGTTCTGGAAGCTAGATAATGTTTGCTTTTCATATTTAGGTATTGGAAAACATTATAAAGGGCTAAACTGCCTTGAAATTTTTCAAAATTAATTTAGGAAAAAAAAAAACCTTGATGGAAGTGGAGGTCAGTTCAGTAACATATTAAGAGATACCAGTGTGTGTTAAATTGAGTTGTCATATTTTAATGTCATTCTGCTTTCTTCTAAATCTGCAAACCAAAAAATGAAAAATAATTGTCCATTTGATGCCATAAATAATAAATTTTATCCCAGTAAGAAGTATTGAAATTAAAACCCTGCTTTACTGATAAACAGAGCCTTGACAGGTGCAGTGTTTTTATCCTGAAGAAATAGATGAAGTCAGAGCTTGATCTGTTTACTCATTTTCAGCTGTGTCACATCATTCATACATGATTCACTTTTATTTTGGAAACTGGCACCACAATTACAGACAATTTTCCATTTTTGGTATATTCCAGGATAGTGATGATGGTCAAGGATTCAGTGATTACAGCCTGAATTCCTTTTTCCAAAAAGTCTTAAGCACTAAGTGCAGACTGACTTCATAGATTTTGTGGTATAAGCAGGAATATTTAAGAGGAGCCCTCTAGTTCTTTCTGTATATATTTATTTTGATTAATTAAATTTTATGAATACAACATTGTACTGTGGGTACTTTTTAGAGAGGTTGGTTGGAATCTATAAATGATGTTAATAAAATTAAGAAATGAGTAGATAATATATTAACTAAAAATGGTCTTAATTCCTCATCCCACAACAAGGATAAAGTATTTCAGTACTAGGAGCTTCAAACTAAAATAACTATTAAATTAAAAATCTTTGGCATCAAGGCAGCATGAAACTGTTCAGTGTGCATTTCCCCATAAATCCTAAGGCTGCAGCACACAAAGATTTTACCACAATTTAATGATTTCCTGGTGCTTGGCTGACCCTGGCAGCTAGCAGGGTTTAGTGAGAAAAGATGTCACTTTTGGGCAAGATGAAGGACTTTTCTCACTCCCTGCACTTCATCTAGTCCCTGGTAACCTGGTAGCTTCTGCTGTGCTGCTCTGTCCTGTGCTCAGGCAATTACTCAACTTCAGCTTTGAGAGTTTTTCTCTTTCCACAGAAAATCAGGCCCTCCAGTGCACCAATTTTTCGTTTCTGTGGAGTCCTGCAGAGTGAAATTAAGTTCCTCAGACCTTTCTATTTTGGTGATAAATTTCCAAGTTTATATAGAGAAATTGGCTGTGCATTGGTGCACTTGGATATTCCCTTATTTGTTACATGGAAGTCACAGCTGCCAGCTGAGACATAAAGGTGCCATTCTGGCTTTCTTACAGCATAAATCCAAATGTGACCCTTCCCACCATGGAGCATGAGCAGCCTCTGTCAGAGATGGGAGCAAAGCACCCAGGGAGCTGCAGTGCTTCAGTGCTTTTTCCTCAGGGGTTTCTTTTCTGAGCCAGGCATTTCTTAATGAGAATTAGTGAACAAATTAGTGAACAACGTGTAGATGTTGAACCTGCCCATGTTAATGCTTCTCCCTGCAAGTGTAGCTCCATTCCAGTGTTTTTACCTGACTTGTCAAGAGAAACAAAAAGAAATGGAATGTTTTTGGTAAGGTGGTGCACAGAAACAAGCAGATCTTTGTAATCTCCCCCGTTGTTTTCTCTTTGCTCTGTCAGGTTAGCTCTGAAATCTTGCAGAACTCTCCTCAGTATGTGCTGAAAAGAAAAGCAGAAACTATTAACAATGGCCTTCAAGCTATTGAAAAGATGTTACAACAGAAGAGTGAAAACATTACAAAAGCCAAAGAATTTCAGAAGGTAATCTTGCCAAAAAATAATCTGTGGGTGTTAAAAGATTTTTGCTTGTTTTTACAGAGCCTAATTTAGCATAAAGTGGTCTTCCATTCTTTTTATGTCTGTAAAAGGAGAAGTACAAGCAAGCATTTAACTGGTGAATATTTATCAATTCTTTCTCACAGGAAAATCCATGCTTTTTTCAACTGTGAATCACACCAGTAGATGCAAAGTGTTCTCTTCTCATCATGTCAGTTCTGAAACCTTTGCAATTCATGTCCCACACGCAGAACAAATAATGCTGCTGTTATCTTTGAGCCTGACCTATTTCATTTCCCTTCTCTCCACGTGCAGCAAATCTGGGATATGCTGGACCTGTGGCATTACAAGCTCAATGAGCTGGATGCAGAAGTGCAGGACATAGTGGAGCAGAATGCCTGCCATGCACAGGAGCTGATGGACATCCTGGTGGCCCCCCTGCAGCAGTACCAGCAGGTGTCCCAGCGTGCTGAGCGCAGAACTGCCATTCTCAACAAGGTACCTGCAGGTGGAACAGCTTTTGAAAATCCAATCCTATCAAAAAACAGGCTGAGGGCTTTGCATGGAACATCATCAGGGGCTGTCAAATGAGTAGAGTCACCAGCCTGCTGTGGCAAGGCTGATTCTAGCTGGGGTTTCTGGAGTGGCTGCCCCAAAGGAATGACTTAAGACATGGTTGAGGGATTTGTATGGGGAATTCTTGTCCCCCTGGGTGGGTGTTGAGGTGGTTTTCTCACTCTGCTAATGGGCTGTCTATTAAGGTGCCATTGCCATATAAATTGTGACAATGCTCCCATAAAATGTAAACATGCAATCACCAAAATTACTTTGGTGAGAAGGAATAGCCCAAAATCATGAAATTGTTTCAGAAACTACTTTGATAAGAGGGGATAGCCTGAAATCATGAAACTAACTGTTTCAGAAAAATGTTTTTTATTTCACCATGCTAATTTAACTGACCATGATGCAAACACATCCTATTTTCTTTTAGTCTTGTTCATACATGCATTTATCTTATACAATGAAGCAATTGACGTGTGACTGGCTGTAACATTCTGTCATTTCCTAGGCCACCAACAAGATGGAGGAATATGAGGAGCACTTGAAGAATGTGAAAGATTGGATAGAAAGCACCAACAGTTTGCTAAGAGCTGATGCTCAGCACGACTCTGCAAAAAGCTTACACAAGCATACTGATAAGCTCCAGGTAAGAGCTGATGCAGAGAAATGCTCCTTTTAGCACTTGTTGCTTTGTACAGATGCAGTTTTCCATTCTTAATTGTTACTGACATAAGTAATTTACCATTTTCAGTAAATCCTTTCAGTGAAAAATAATTATAGTTGAAACTCATGAAATACAGGGTTTTTTTTTGTGCTGGACACACCCATTTTGTACAAATGCTGAACTGTTGTACAATTTCCAGAAATGTGTGATTGTCTTCTGTAACCCTGCTGAGTGGCTAGGATCACTGCCTGCATCTATAGGATTCTTTCTATACTGTGTGTGAGCCAAAAAGGCAAAGTGCTGGTTTATTGATGTCTGTGTGTTAGATGGAAACTTTGAATTGAGTTGTGGTTTGGAAGGCTGTGCTCACTGTTTCTTGAAGGTTCTGATTGGTAATTTTAAAAATTAGATCCTTGTAATATTACAGGGAAGATCAGGGCCAGTGCCAAAAAAGAAATTCTTGGAATTTTGTACTAATTTGAGTTTTCTGTGCATCTACTCCTTGGCTTAGACCAAGTGAGAAAGCTGCTGTTCTAAACACAGATTTTTGTAGTAAGACTAGTAAGAATTGTTGACAGGAAGTAGCTGCCCATTCTGGGCTGATATGGTACAAAAGCATGTAGCCACAATGGGGGAGAATGTGATTTCCAACAGCCATGAACGTTTTTTGTGGCAAAAGCTTATTGTCTCCTGTGCTTGTGAAATGGAATGTTTTGTTTGTCCTGTGTGACCGTGTTCACAGGGGTCTTAGGATGAGGGAAGAGATGAGGATCTGACTCCATGTTTCAGAAGGCTTGATTTATTATTTTACGATATATATTATATTAAAATTATACTAAAAGAATGGAAGAAAAGGTTTCATCTCAGAAGGCTAGCTAAGCTAAGAATAGAAAAGAAAGAATAAAAAAGGCTGTCCCTGATTCTCTGTCCAAGCCTGCTGCCGTGATTGGCCACTAATTATAAACATCCAATTTGGGCCAATCAAAAATCCACCTGTTGCATTCCACAGCAGCAGACAATCATTGTTTATATTTTGTCCCTGAGGTCTCTCAGCTTCTCAGGAGGAAAAAAATCCCCAGGAAAGGATTTTCATGAAAAGATGTCGGCGACAGTCCTGGACTGTGAAACCAGTGGGTTTGGAAATGCACCCTGGGCTTGCATTAGAGTGGAAATTGCATTCAGTCCTTTCCTTCACACACCACCCAGATAAATGGATAATTTCTTGCAGCCCTCACAGCTCTTCATGACGGTGTTCACTGCAGTTCATCCAGTTCATTGCAGGGAAAGAGACTTCACAGCATGCTCAACTGGCCTGATACTTCCTACAGCATTTTATTCCTTCTAATCCTTACCTCTACAACCACTGTTCAGCAGTGATGTATCAAACTTAACTCCTGTTTTGTCTCCAGATGGCTTTGGAAGACTCAGAGCAAAAGCAAAATCTTCTGCATGGTATCTGCATGGAGCTGGAGGAGCTGTCAGCAGTCTTTGAAACTGACAGTGTAATGCAACAGCTGAATGAAATAGATGTTCAAGTAGCAGCTTTACAGCATGAGATTGCAGAGGTTCTTCCACAAGTCCTGCATGTGGCTGATGTAAGTCTGGGTGACCCATAAATGCCTTTTATCAGAGCTTCATCATATGTTAGGAAATGCAGATTATATCACCTGCTTGGGAAACAGGGTGTAGTGCTGGTTGTTGTAGGTGTGCCAAGCAAGGAAATTAATTTTTTGTAAACAAACCATCAGAAGGCATTTGGTAACTAATTAAGCTGTAAAGTTCAGGATTAGCACGGGAGGTAGGAGGAAAGGCTGGGATGGGAGCCTGGGATGGTTCAGCCCAGAGAAACTTGGGGGTGAGAGGTTGATATTGCTGCTGTTTGCTGCTACATGATGGGAGATGACAGACAGGATTGGGCCAGGCTCTTCTTGGGGTGTTCAGTAACAGATCTCAAGTGTAACAAAGGAAATTACATCTACATAGTAGGAAGGATTTTAACTTTATTTTTCTGTGTGGTGAAGTTGGTCAAACACTAGATCAGGGACTCCAAGCAGGGGTAACATTCCCACCTCAAGAGATACCAAATCTCAACAGGATCAGACCCCAAGTGCCCTGGTTTGATGGGTGGCAGAGACCTTTCAAGGTCCCTTCCAGCCTAACCTACTCTGTGACTGTCTCTGTGAGAATTCACAAACTCTGTGAGCTCTGTGGGTTCCTTTTCCATCTGACATAAGTCTCTTCCTACTGGAAGCTGCACCAGTGTAATTATAGCACTTTGCTATTCTGATAATTATCACCACTGGAAAAATGTCTTCTCACTACTGGTAATTCCTAATGTGAATTTTTAAGGATATTTCAGTTCTATATTTTGGGTTTAAAACCAGACCAGATGATCTTGATGATCTTGAATACTTAATTCCTTTAGAAGTTATGACTAAAAGTAATTTATAACAACTAGCCTTTTGGTTGATAGCATCCATTAACAGCCTGCATATGCTGCACTCATTTTTCAGTATTTCTTTATAAATTTAAATGAAAGACAGAAATGCAAGTTGGCTTTTGTGTTTGGGCTAGCTGCAAATATTCCCTTTGTTCCCAAAATCTAGGAGCTGGATGCCATTGAATCTCATGTGAAAGTGTTTGAGAAGGATGTTGCAGAAATGAAGACAATCCTGTCATCAGAAGATCTGTTAGAATTTTCTCCTAAAGACCAACTTAAACATGGACAGGTCTGTGAAAACTCCTATCTAGGCTTTTTTTCCTGATCAATGTAAAGCCTGAAGTGAGACTGTTGAGAGACCTTTTCAAGAAGTACAGTCAAGGTTTGAACACAAAACACTTGAAATTAAAGCACTATTGAGAATATGTGCACAGAGAACTCGAGTGTGTAACTGAAGCACATGTCAGGCATGGCTGCCACATTTGAGGATCTCCATTTTTTTGGGAAGTTTATGGCCTGATTTTCAAGAGACACTTTCTGCACACTGCTCCAATTGGCACCAAATGGAAATCTGAAGTTAGAAAATTAGGCTTTGTTTTTCCAAAAATGGAGGCAAATTTAGCAGAAGATTATTTTTAATTCACACCAGTCCACAGTGTTATCTGCTTAAATACAAAAAGCATGGGTTCAGTTTCAGGTGAGGAATAAAAATGTCATCATACCTCTCATCATAATTCTCATAGCAAAGCTGTGCAGCTTGGTTACCCAGGGAACAATTTTGTAATAACTACATTACATGGAAAAACTAAAGTAATATTTCTTCTGGAAAATGATGTTCACCTACTTCCTTACTGTAAAGCAAAGCCTGGATAGTACAAAAAATTCCTGATACAGTCTGCTTACGAATGAGAGAATAAGCATCTCTATTTCCACTGGGGCATTTTAAAATAAAATCTACCTGAGAAGGAGTTTAACAAAAGTGTTAGTAATTAAAAGTTCTGTAGATGGTTTGTATTTATATATTTTTTTCTTCTGGAGTTCCCTGCTGACTGGTTGGCTGGACAAAAGACAAAAACCAGAATTTGCCTAGAGAGACATCAATAATGGCACCACTTTAACTGTCTTCACTGCCAGTGATGTTCTGCTTTGAAATGAGCTGCTTAGTAAATAGCAACTGATCTGAATGTGAGCCTTTTCTGTCACTGTGCAAACTTTGTATATACAGAAAAAACAGAATTGTAAATATGACATATATCTTTGTCTTGCTTGAGACAGCCTCAGTGTGGATTTTCATTTATTTGTTCCAAGAACAAGAATCACAGAATATTCTGAGTTGTGAGGGACTCACAAGGATCATAGAGTCCAGCTCTTAAATTAATGACCCATATAGGGATTAAATTTTCTTCCTTTTTAAATGGGAAACTCACTAAAGAGAGCTTTTGTTCATCATTAGTGTAGTATAAATTTATGGTGTTGATTTTTCTAACTCAATATCACATCCATCGTCTCTGTTCTATCCTGACAGGTTATACTTGAGCATGTTGGTCCAATGCAGAAAACCATTGTTCATATACAGTCCTATGAAGATGCTCTTCAGCTGCCAGGGCTGAAAATGCAACCTTTCTCAGTCTTCCAAAGAGCAAGACAACTCTTGAGAGAACTGAAGAAATTAGAAAAAATTACTAAGGAACAGAATGAGCTACTGGAGGTAATTGATTTTTTTTTCCCCTATGGTCACCTGTAACTCCTTTTTTTAAAGTAATTTTGATCTTTAAACACTACTGCTTTTGCAGCCGTACAGTTACACCTACTGTGTCTTCTGTTTAATGGTTTGGGGATTTTTTTTGTTCTTTTTTCTTAATGAATTTGATCCTGTAACAAAGCACACTGAATAGTCTTGACATACATTTCAGATTTCCAATTCAGTCACAGCTGACAACATACTGTAGAAGGAAGGAAGGCTCAGGTGTTGCACTGGTGATTGAAGTCCAGTGTTACATACAGGCACTCACCAACTCCTGAAACTCACCTTGACCATGGAAATTCTGGTTGACAGCCATTAGACAGCAATTGCTAACATCAGAAAGTCTTCTACTAATCCAAATCAGTGAGCCAGGAAGTTTGCCATTCCCTACAGCTTTGTTGTGGTTAATTCACTGTTTTGGGGCAGGCCAGCTTGTGTTGGGGTCCTGGAGCTGCTGCTGGCCAGGCCAGGTTTGGACACAGAAGGGAAACAGCAGCAGGAGGAGGCAATGCTGGCAGGTCAGGGAGGGGTAACTCAGGGCCAGGGTGAGTGATGGAACAGCCCCAGACCTGGGGGAGGCTCTGTGCAGCACTTCCCTGAGCAGTGAGGTTGTGCCAGCTCAGGGAAGTTGTAATTCAGGAGCTGGGCATGCTCCAGTGCCCAGGCTGGAGGAAGTCTGGGGTTCTGTAATGCAAGTTCCCACGGCAGGAAGGAATTGAAGTTCTCGTGTGACCCACCCATTTCTTGGCAGGATGCTGACAGCACCTAGAGAAATGTTACATTATCTTTGCTGATTTGGTTTTCCTAAGCTATGAGGGTAAAGCAGAATGCTTTAAAACATCTAACTGGGCATTTCAGAGGCCAGGCAGAGAAGTGGCAGCTAAAACAGGGAATGTTCGTTTTTGATTTTCACTCTGAGAAATGGAGAGCAGAACACAAAGAGAAAAACTCAAACATGCCACATGACTAGTG
The DNA here is from genome assembly GCF_027579445.1 of Ammospiza nelsoni. NCBI lineage: Eukaryota > Metazoa > Chordata > Aves > Passeriformes > Passerellidae > Ammospiza > Ammospiza nelsoni. The sequence goes on along the minus strand of NC_080638.1, from coordinate 57,819,036 downwards.
CATGCTTGGAGTCAGAAAAAAGCAGTGACTATATTAGATCTGTATAACCCCTACATTCTCTTTTTTTTCTTCAGTCCATACAATTTCTTATGTCCAAAAAATGGATGTGGTAAAATGTGCCTTTTTCAGAGTTACCAGATCAAATAATGGAGAATTTTCAAAACACTTTAAAAGCATCAGAAACAGGGTGCTTTCCATTTATCAGTTGTTGTAATGACACTTGTAACTGGTTTTTGTGCAATATTAGGTCAAATTTTAGATTTTTCTCCTTTTTGTAAAGCCATGACCTTTTTTTGCTCAGCATTTGCCTTTATCTTGTAGACACCCAACAATCTGTAGCTGAGTGAAATTTCTTTGTGAGAAAACAGATTGGAAAAATTGCAATTCTTGGCAGCTAGTGTATCAAACTGTGCAAAAGAGATTTTCCAGTGCAGTTGAATGGGTTGAAAGCAGCAGCACTACAATACAAATGTAGCAGCAGCTGAGGTGTAACAAAGGATAAAGCCATTAAACCATGGCATTTTGAGTGCTGCATTAAAAAGGTGGTGAGAATCCTGCTAGAGAGGAAAGCAAATGGGAGCCAAGCCTCCTGTACAAATATATACTTTTTTTTTCCCCCCTGGGGATTAGTCTTTGGATGAGTTTTTGCTATGGATGAGGCAATGGAATATTGCACCCGTAACTTTTGTATAATTAAGTTGCATTGTTACACCTGAAACAGTAATTCAGAAACAAAGCCTGCCATAGAATCTGAAAATGCTCTGGGACAGGAGTTTAAGTGACTTAGTTATCTGTTGAATGTTGCCCTCTGTTTTTTTTATTATGGCCTGTTAAGTTCCACACCTAAATAACGTCATCAGGAAGAAGATTTGGAAGCCACATCTGCCTCTACTGGTTTTCAGTGCAAGAAAGTGGTATTATTTGCATATCTGATGATTTACTGGTGTCATTTTCAGTAAGCTCTTCCAAAACAAATACTCTGTGGGTAGGTGGGCCTTTTCCATGGGTAGGTCTTCTGGAATTAGCATGATATAAAAAGTAAAGAGCAACTGCTAACCAGGAAATAACTCAAAAGAAAGGCAGAACTTGTAAGAAGAAATCCAGTCTCATATATATGGCATAATTTGTTGTATTGGATAAAGTATAGAATCAGATTTTCTTTTCCCTGAGTAGAAGGCAGAAACTAATTAATTATCTTCAGGTAAGTGAATATATTCATACATTGGTCCATGACAGAAGACATTGGAGTCTGTATACAAAATATTCAGACTCTTTAGTTAGTCTAGGAAATTTGAGGTAGAACGCAATTTATTACTAAACAGTCCTATTCATATCAAATTAAAGCAGTGAGTAAGGGAATCTTCCTTTTAGGAGGTCTTCTTTTACTTTCTCATCAAAGCTGACCAGCAGACCTATTCCTTTTTCTTTCCTCTCTCATTCTTTGCCTGTGGCACTAAGATTATAGGCCACAAATATCTTCCCCTTCAAATTGGTTTTCTTTTAAGTGAGGAAAATAGTTTCTTCTTACTTTTAACACCTGTAAAATAATAATGATTATTTAGAACCTTATTAGCCTGCATTTTCTTGAGAGGGAGTGCTGCTATGAAGAAGTGACTGAAGAAATGGCACTTTTGCTGTTGATAGCAGGAGACTCTCTGCTCTGTGAACACTTTGCAGTGAGATCTTTGACCTGTTGGGTCACTCAGGTGCTGCTGGCAGCACAGGAGGATCAAGCCTGTTGACTTCATCGTTTCTTTATTGCCTTTTGCAGGAAGGAACAGCCCTTTGTTGTTATTTGTCAGCCTCTGGGTCCAGAAACACAGAGCCACCAAGTGCTCTGCATAGTCAGTGTTTTCACAAGATATTCTGACTTTAGATGTGACAGTTTCCTAATGACCTGAGACATCATGACAGGCTGTGGCTGACAAATATGAGTGTGTGGGGAGATTGCCCATTTCTGCATGGACAGCAGAGCCTGAGGGGCAATGAGATTTTGCTGTCATTGTCAAATGACTAAAAGTGAATTTGGCTGTTTATTACATGTAATGGGTTTTCCTGTAAGCCATGTAAACAGAAATTGTTCATATGTTGGGAATGCTTATCATTTTTATTGGAACTATTCAAATAGTCAGGCAGTGTGTTTGGGTTATCCTCTGAGCTGCAGTGTTTGCCTGGTGTACACCACAGTTCATTTTGAGCAGTTTCATTTTTGGTTTTGCAGAACTAGCTGGCACTAAAGACTTGAGCACCAATAAAAATTAGTTAGGCTTTCTACTTGATATGAAACCCTTTAATTTTTCTCTTTTTCACAACCTTTTCTAAGTTGTAATGGATGTGGTGAAATCTGCTCCATTTGCATTCCATAGCCAAATTCATAGTTCTGCTTTGGGGCTCCTAGACAGAATCCTGCACCATACTTCACCTTGTGGGTAGAGCAGCTTGTTTGTCTTTAGCAAGTGAATAATAAACTTAGTGAGGGATGGGGTTGTGCAAAGTTAGCAGAGCAAGTACAGATTGTAGTACACAGAACTGCAGGTACAAAGGAGGCTTCAGTACTCTTCAGTTCAACTGTGCTTCCTTACTGACTTGTTTGTTTATGTACTCCTTATTTCAAAATTATTTATGGAGATTGCTACTTCACAGGAAACTGTAAAGAAAACAGAAGAATGTGAGCAAGAAATTGAGAAGTTGAAACAACTCCTTAAGAACAATTTGGGTGAAATATCACATGAAGATCAACCAGAGGCTCAGAAGACTCCCTGTCCAGAGGTGGGTTTCATCCTTTTCATTCCTTATCCTGCCTAACACTAATCATGATGATGCAGAGCACTGAGAAATAGGGGTGTGCTTCCCTTCTCCGTGCAGGCAATTGAATGCCATAGTGTGACCATGCAATGAATTACAATTAATATTACTTTGCAAGTTGGGTATATCTTTCATAGTATACTCCTTACTGATTTTGGTGTGTCATTTGTGCCTGTATCAACTTGGAATAAGAATTGAGTGCTGTTTTGATGAAACAATATGCAGCACTGAGAGCTTAGCTGTGCTCAGCATCCTGCTAATTTTCCTGAGGTGGCAGCTTGGGATAATGCCTAAGGAGAGAACCAGGTCCCTTTCTATGTCTGGTCATGCAATGCCACTTTTGGGGTTTCTGGTTAGGGTTAGATTCATTAGACTCCTTTTTTTGTCCTCACTGCCCCACTGTGTTTTCATCACTGGGAAACATCTGTTGCTTTTCTCTCTACAGTCAGCTGTTTCTGTAATAGATGAATTGATGTTTTTAATGCAAAAATAAGATGTGTTTTAAGGATAGCACTGCAGAAGTCAGGAAATTACTAATTAAATGTAATAACTATTTATAAACTGCCTCTGAAATGCTCAGTTTTTTTCCAGTCAGTCACAGTAAAGTTAATACACTTAGATTGTACTTGCCTAATAACTATAATCACTCAGTAGGCTCCTAAGTACATAGCTGCTCTGCTGTCAGCTGGTTGGATGTTGGAGGCTTGCTGTAGTGCTCAGCATGATTCATTTCCTGATTCTTCCTTGTTTTTGTCTCTGAGTGTAGGATTTTATGGTTAATAGTTCTTGTTTTAGCAGAAAACTTGGCAGATACAGCATTGCATGAATAGAAGTGGGCAGTGGAATCGCCCATCTTCCTGGAGGATTTCAGGAAAAGAAGTGATTTTAAGAAAGAGTTGGTTTCTGAGGAGGTTATGGCTAATTAAGTTTGCAAAAAAGTAGCTGGCAAATCTGTGCTGGCAAGTCTCCTGCAGTGAAATAAATAGATATACTGTTCCTAGTGGACATTCATAAATCATGCCACATTTTCATGGATGTCTGTTACTTCATTTCAGTGATGTTTTCTTTCCTTTACCTTTGGATGATTTTATCTTGTGGTTTTGAGTGTACAAAAGGAAGAAAGCATTGTCAGAGCAGAGTTCCCATGCCCTTTGAAAATTTGCTGGAGCTCTTCCCTGCACCTTTCCTGTCATGCTGCCACCCCAGAGCTATTACCAGAAGCTGTAGAGGAGACAGGAGCAGCAGCCTCACTGCTTTCATCTGCCACAGATTATTACCTGCATCACATCCCTAATGACAGAGCCTGGTGTGGAGCCAGGGCTGTTCTCACTTCAAGCCTGGCATCAAAGCTTGCTGTGATCAACTAAGCCCAGTGTGCAAAGGGATATTTAGCCAGGTTTCACTCTTCTGAGCAAGTAACAATGCTTCAAAGAGCTTTAGCACTTTCAGTAATGGAGGGAGTAGGGCAATTCATTCCACGTCCTGCCTTACTCTGTTATTTGCTGGGATTTCTTGGGTCACCTGGAGGCTGGGTGGTGAGGAAAGCCCTGGAGAAAAGTCTAAGGGCAGAACACTGGCTGGAGGAGTAGTCATGGCCAGGAAGGAGACCAAGATTTAATTCCCCCTCTGTTAGTGCAGTTACTTGGATTATTGTTTAGTCTCTGCAGAATGTTAAATATTTTCTGTTAGCTTTGTTGGGGTCCATTTATTTCTCCCAGTATCACATTCAAAGACATGGCATAATTTTGGCCCTAGCCACATTCCCAGCACCGACCAAATGGTTTCTTTCCTTTGGGCCATCTTCAGCAAAGACTGAGCCCTGAGCTACCCTCATTTGCTGGCTTTGGCCTCCTCAGGGCTTTCCCAAGTGTTCAGGCTGCCAGGGAAGGTGCTTGGAAGTAACATCACTCTGTGACACACAGAGCAATGTAGCCCATCTGCATTCCCTTGGTCCTGGAGGAAGCTGCTGCTGCTCTCATGGATATGCAGGACCTAGTTAGAATTTGTTCCAGTCTGCCACATTTCCTTCCACACTGCCAACTTCTGCTTCACAAGTGGCAAGGGCTGTCCTGAGCTGGATCTGCTGCTGCTGGTTTGCATGCACCTGGACATCTCCTGCAGTGACAATGGGGAACTGTCCCAAAGCCCAGAAAAAGGAGAAGGGGGAAATGGCCCCAGTACCAGTAAGAGGCATCCCTGGTGTCATCTGTAATGTTGCTGTTTGGTTAAAAATGAAAAATGGATGCTTACAGATGTTGTTGCTCCTTAGGGAGAAATGGAAGCTGTAAAAGAAGAAATCATAAAGCTGTGCCAAAGAAAGGAAGATTTCCTTACCAGGATGAAGAATTCCATGTCTGAGCTTCACCAGTGCCTACAGCAAGAAGTGCCTGAAGCAGCAGATGAATCCCCAGCCTCTGCATTGGCCCAGAGTGACCTGATTGGGACTGAAGTTTCTCCTCAGCAGGTAAGTGATCACTCCCCTGAGGGCCAAGAGGGGAGGTAAATACCCCTTCCTGCTCCTGGGGGAGTGGCATGTGACAGAGGAGCACCCCTGCCCCTGTGAATCAATACTGTCTCTCCTCCCCTTTGTGTTCAGAAGGACTGAGAGTGAGGAGAAAATAGGAGAGGTGAGCCTCTGGTTATTTCTTAGCATTTCACTTCCAACATGATGTTTGCATCAATCATCAGCAAAGTGCTCCACGTGTAGATTTGTTGATGACCTGTTGTTCTGGGATTTTCAATAAATTATTTTCATGGGGCAAAATGAAATTTGTCCCTTTTGTAGCTGTGCTGTTGAAACCTAACAGCATCAAATCCCAATTTTCAGAGGTGCTTAGAACCTGCAGCTTTCAGTCACTTTAATGTAGGTTGCCAGATGTTCAGTGTTGCTCCAAAAGCAGATCTCAAGTGGTAAATTTGTTTTGGTGTACAGGCAGAAGTGAAGAGGCTTTTGCTCTTCTTGTCATGATTAATTGGGTTGTCTCTGTGTGTGTGTTTTTGTAGTTGAAAAAAAGAGGAGTGATATCTCTTCTGCCTTCCTTAGATGAAGAATCAGAAGACTGTTCTTTACACAGCAAGGTGAGTCCAGTGTTTTATATATATATATACACACAGCTGTGTATGTAAGATAGAAGATTTTGGTAAAGCAGAAATTATGAAAACTGTGAAAATCTGGAATATTTCAGAACAATTTAAATTATCTGTTATTACTCCAGTGCCAGTATTACACAGCACCTTGCTCTGTGAGGTGTGATCCTGCTTTTGGTGGGATTGCCTATTTGCTAATGCCCTCTTTGTGGAAGTGTTAAAGGCAAAATATGGCCTTAAATACCAATGTTTCCATGTGGAGGTGGATTTCAGAAAGAATTAGCCTCTGAAATACCAAAACATAAATAGCAGAATTTATTTGTATGTTTGAACATAAGAAAAAAAGGGTGAGATTAGACTAATGGGAATGAAGTTTGGATAGAAGAGATTTCTGGTACATTGGGAGGCACTGCCCTACTGGTTGCTCTGAATCTGAGGGGTCTAAATGCCCAGGTGAACTGCAGAGGGGCAAAGCTAATTGCTTTTGGGAAAAAAACCTCATGGCAAGACAAAGAAAAGAAGTCCAAACAGCCTGGGGAGCTTGTGCCTCACTATTGATCTAAGCAATCTTCAGTTTCAGGGTTTCTCACTCTGCCCCTTCACTGGTGCAATTTTCTTTACATGTAGGACATTTTTGGAGGCAGGACTGCAGAAAGACAGATAGTGTTTTGTTGGTTTGTTTGGGTTTTTTTTCTGATTTTTTTTTTTTAATATTGTAAAAAATGAGAATATTCTAGAGAACATTATCAGTGTCATCTAGCTGCCACTCATCTTGCAGCAGAGCTATAGAGCAAGAAGAGAGGTGGGATTTGGGAAACACAAATATGGATAGATAGACAAGGCAGAAATAGAGCAAAGTGTCATTAGAGGTTTGCAGTGCTTTACATTGCCTGGAGGAATATCTGAGGTTCCTGGTCAGAAGCTAAAGCTGAGCTGTTACTGCTTTCAAAGGGAAGTACAGCCACAGAGAAAGATGCAAGATTTTGGCCTTCAGAAGGAGATGAAAGGCCCAAGGAAGACAGTGCAACCTCCTGCTCCTCTGGTACCTTGTCAGATGGCATTGTTCAGGTAATGCACTTGGGTTTATCTCTGTGGAGGTGGGAACTCATCTTTGTAGAAAAGATCTACACAAGTCCTAAGTATTGCTGAAGCCTGCACTGCAAGAGAAGTTTGGAATGCAGGACAAGGTGGCCAAATTCATATCTTCCATCTCACACTAAAGCTTGCCATTTAGAATCTCTTTTTCTGTTGTACATACTGGTTGGACTCAGTGACCTTAAGCATTTTTTCCAATCTAAACAATTCAATGTTTGTAATTCCTTTGAGCTTCACAAAACCCCCAAGGGCAGAAATGCACATTTAGTAGCAGCAACTTGTTCCACTGATTCCTGAAAAGGCTCTAAAAATGTGGGGGATGACTTGTGGAAGAGGTTCACTTTGTACATAAGAAAATCAGTGTCTGGAACACCCAACCAGGTACAGTTTTGGTGCTGTTCTGCTCTTCATGGTGCCTCAGTAATGTTGTGACAGCTGCAATTGTTTGTTTCTGTACATCAATGCCTCGGGCATAACAAAACTGCTCTCTGTGAATATTCTTGGGCCAGGACCACAGTAGGTTGAGGGGTTGCTGCTCTTTCAGGCTTCTCTAGCACAACAAAGCAGTGGAACATAGAATCAGAAAGTCATTTAGGTTGGAAAAGACCTTTAAGATCAAGTCCAACCATAAATCAAACACTGCCAGGTCCACCACTAAACCATGTCCCAAAGTGCCACATCTCCACTACTGCACATCTGTATGGAAGATAAGAAATATTTCCACTATTGCCTCTTTCTCTCCAGGATGAGGATGTTTTAACTGAATCACACAGCAAACATGATGGAGAAACATCTCTGCAAACTTTGGAGGGCCCTGAAGGTCCTGGCACAGGCGATGGCAGTCTGGCTATGGTGAGTTTGCAGGCCTGACCAGGGTGACCTCCTGAGTGAGTTGTGTGCCTCCCTAGTGGGCAGAGGCCCTGGTCCAGTGTGGTTTTGCTGCTGGAGTTTGCTGCAGTATGATGTGATGGGATACCTGCAACCCTTTGTGGGCCTGTTCCTGTTGGCTCTGGGTGCTAAATTTTCAATTGCTCCTTAAAAATGTGCAATTTTCTAGGGAAAAAAAATGGAGCATTTTCAGCAAGGAAGCTACTGTCATTCATACAGGCATGAATGGGGAGTTTGAGTGATGTAACTAACATCAGCCATGGAATTTATAAATGGCAGCTACAGGAGGAATCGAGGAGCTTGACATGTGTTGCTGCTTTGTGGAAGACATGCAAAGGCTCAGAGAAGAGTGGGCAGCAGGTTAAATACAAAAGAGTGTCTGCAGACATTGGTGCTCCAGGATGGCCAGGAGCAGCAGTCTGGTGGCAGAGCAGCTTCAGCTTTTGGGATCACAGAGTCCTGGAGTTGTTAAGTTGGAAGAGACCTCCAGGATCACAGAGTCAACCATTAACCCAGCACCACCGTGCTCAGCACTAAACCATATCTCTAAGTCCCACATTTTTTGAACACTTACAGGAATGGAGATTCCACCACTTCCCTGGGCAGCCTGTTCCAATGCCTGACAAGCCTTCCAGTGAAGAAATTTTTTTTTCTGATATCCTGTGCCAGGGGGATTGGAGCTAGGTGACCATTAAAGGCTCCTTCCTAGCCAAACTGTTCTATCATTCTCTGATGACACTGATAGCTGGAACAATGCATTTTGGCTCTCTTTTTTTCCCTGCCAAATCTCATTTTAATACGAAGCTTGTGCACTAGCACTGGCCATCTCAGTTGCCTGAATGTGTGCTCTGGAGCCAGGGGAGCATTCTGTTCTTGTAGTGTTGCTTCATTTACTTACGGAGTACCAATATTTGCATATGTGGAGGCATATACATCCTGTGCAGCCTTCCAAGTCACTGCTCTTTATCTCCAAGTACTTTGGACTTCTGTTATGGACATGTGCAGTGCAATATTGCTTCTTCAAGGAGCGTGTTTAAGAAGAATTGCACAAGACGTCCTTAAAAATACACCATTTTTTAATTGTGTGATCTAGAGCCCAAGTAAAGCATATTTAATTGCTGGAACTGAACACACACGAGTAGCTTGTAAGCGTTGTCCAAGAGCTTGTTTTGCAGCTTCCAACTGCATTGCTTTTGTGTGTAACTCCCACAGAAAAACATCTCTCCTCAGGGGAGAACAGGTTAATGGTGAGTCATCACTCACAGGTATAGCTGTGTGCTCGGGTAGATCCCTGCAGATGCAAATTGCAGCCTGGAAACCTGTTACACCAGATCTTGGCTCACCTGCCTGCTGAGTTTCCCTTCTTTCCTTCTTGGTTCGTGGCTCCCCCCCCCATCCCGCAAGGCTGGGAACGCGGCAACGGAGTTGTTTTGGGGTTTGTTGTTTCCACACTCTGTGAGTGTGGAAGTTAATCATCTCTCAGTGCTAAGGGGAGGGGAGGGAGATTACAAAAGCAGGTGGCTCACCAGGCTGCTTTGATGTGCTTTCCTCCAGAGCCAGCAGCCGCCTCCAGTGCCCAGCGCCGCGCTGGGCTCGCAGTCAGCGCTGGATGGAGGGAGGCCTGAGCCAGAATCCATCCTCCTGGTGTGCCAGGCCCAGGTGGCAGAGCTGGAACAATGGCTAGCCAAAACTAAAATGTCCCTGGGCTCAGCCCCTCAGACCCCCCAAAGGCAGCAGATGGTGGAGCCACAGCTTGCTGATTGCCAGGTAAGGAGGTGACACTGCTGCTGCCATCCCCTTCCCTGGGCTGTGTCTGCAGGAAGGACACTGTGCCTGCTCCTCTCTCCTGCTTCAGCACTCCCTCACCCTCTGCACTGAGCAGGTGACTGACTGCTTGGCTTCAGCTTTGCCAGGGTATTTGGTTAAAATATCTGATTTTCGAGTTGGGATCTGTTTGCATCCAGGGGATTTAGATAGAATTCTGGAGTATATGTGAGGTTTTGGTTTGATTTGGATTATTTCCAAAACCATGGCTGAGTATAGTTTGAATCCTCTATTAAAAGGCAATTTTTCATTGGTCCTGATCATAATAAATCAGCTAGAAACAAAAGAGTCTTTTTTTCTTTTGACATTTTCACTTTCTGCTTGTCAGAATGATTTAAAAGACTGGTCTAAGAAGCCTTCCGTGCTGCTAAGTTCTACTTCTTCAGTTTTTTCATAAACTACCAGCACAGAAAAATAGTGGCTTTCCCCCTGCCCTCAGTGAGCAGTGGTGATATTTGTACCTACTGCTGTGCACCTAGGGCAGCCTCTTGCCCCCATGGCAGCAGAACAAAAGGGGTGGGTGGTACCTGTTGGTGAAAATGGGAGGAGGAAAACAGGATTGGCACGAGGGAGCCCTGGCATGCACCATGTGCAGATTAAAACAGGGCTGAGGCTCCCTGTGGTGCCAGTTGGCTTCAGGCATTGAGCCTACCTAGAGCAACAAATTTCACTCACAATACCAAAATGTCCCCATTTTAAATTACTGAGACATCACCAGCTGTTTTGTTGTTGTTTTGGGTGGTTGTTTTTAATTGGAATGCCTCTGGGTTTAGGCTGTGATTCAGCCAAGTGCTCAGGTGCTGAACTCTGTGGGAATTGGGATCCTGAGTGCTTTAAAGCAGCTGGCTGTGTCTGGATCCCATTCAGGGTTCCTGTCAGCATAGGCTTCACTGGGGCAGCTCCAGCTGGTGAAAACAAGCAGGCTGAATTCCTGTCAGCTTCAAACAATCTGGCTCAGTGTTAGGACATGAGCTTGGGCAGAGGAAGAAAGTTCTCTAGTCAAGATCTACACAGAATGAAAGAGAAACAATCTCTAGATAAGGGTGTATGGTGTAAAGCAATTCATTTATTCCAGTTGATTACTTTGCAGTTGACCCATGGTACCTTTCTTCATGCTCACCTTAAGAATGTGAGTTTAAAGTATGCAAGGATGCACTTTGATTCACAGCAGCTTGGATCAAAAATCAGATCCCAGCAGTTTACAATGGCCTGGCTGTCACATGGAGACCTTCCTATGTGTTGGTAGTTCAGCATCATTCCTCCCAAAGAGTGATGTGAGCTGTGTGTGCATTGCCTCTTTCTCCCCTGCTGAGGCGTGTTGTCTTCTTGGTTGAATTCAAATGGAGTCTGTCATTTCTGCTTCCTCTTTTATTACTTGATACCTGAGTTAACATAGCCTCCTGCAGATGCTCTTGTTTGAAACAGTTTTAAAAATAACTCTGTATAAAATAAAAGGATAAAAGGACTACACTGGAGAAAATCTAGGGGGATTGCAGCTATTTCTCTTTTCCCCTGCATGTTTCTCTTCTCTTCAGAGAGGGGAGGTGTGAGCATTGACTTCAGAATGTTGTCAGAAAAGGAGTGTTTCACTTCTGAGAATGAGTAATTATCTGCTGTCCCTTCTAGGTGAGGTTATCAGAGATTGAACAAAAGGTCCTTTCTTTACTGGAAGATTGTGGAGATAGTGCAGACTACCAACAAAAGACAGAGGCTCTTTCCCTGAAGCTGAAGGAGGTGAAGCGCAATTTGGAAAATGTCCAGATGATGCTTCAAGACAAGCACAGTGAAGAGCAGGTAAAGCATGTGAATGTGTTGTGCAGGGCAAGAGTTGAGAGTCCTGCTGCTTTATTGGTCTGTGGTTGCAGAAGAACAGTTAGAGCTCGCCCTGTGAAGCAAGGAAGGGAGAAATGTCAGAGTTGCCATTATTCTACTTTACAGTGCTGTATAATTACTTGTAGTTTACAACAAGTAGTGGACTTTTAATGAGTCTCTGAGCAGCATCTTTTCTGCTCTAAGTGCTCAGTGACAGAGGTCAGCATTCTGCTAAGAGCACAGGAAAATGACTTAGGGTTTGATTTGTTTTTAAATGCCTCAAAAAGTCCATGATGTTTATCTGTGACAGTGTCAAAGCACGGAGACCTTTTAGTAATTTTCTCTTTGAAGAATGCTTAAATGCAGTGATTCTCTCAGCTCTCCTGCACCAGAGCAGCACAGTCTTTGCTGAGTTTCCCAGTGGGTGAGATGGTAACTCCTGGCTTCAGAGCTCATTCCCTCTGTTGTGTGAGGCATCAGAGGAGCCCACCTGATGTGTTTGCTTAAGAGCAGCCACAGTCCCTCTGGTGTGAAATAGCACTGCTAAAGGCTTGTTTTGAAATACTCTGTGAGCACAGGTTGAAAATCCAGATGTGTGACCAGATTTATAAGAATGAATTGCACATGCCTGTATTTTGGTGAAACAAAAAGAAGGGAGTGTTAGTATCACCTAATCTGCTAGCAGGAAAAGCAAAGAAAGCAAAGTAACTGTTGGGGAACACATGTGAGGACCTTGGCAGAAGGTTAGAATGGTTAGGATGCTAAAACTTTCAGTAAATTCAACTGGACAAAAATCTTTGCAAAAGCAGCAGTTGTGTTTCATGGCTGCTGATTCTGTGTGTGGTAACTCCAAGGCAGCTTTTACCCTTTCCCCAGGCTGCACCTGTGGGGTTCTGCTCTCTTGTCAGGTCCAGAAGCCTTCCCACAATGGGTGTCTCTTTACAGGTTCCCAGCAGGGAGAGGATGGACCCAGAGCCCCTGGAGATCCTGCACTCTGATGGTTTCAGCCTATCCCAGGTGCCCCATGCCCAGCAGCCTTGGCACAATGGGCTGCAGCAGCCCCAGGTAATGAATTCTCCTCCAGGCCAGGCTGCTCCACGTCCCCTGTGGGCTGGGGAAGCTGCTCTTACCCTGCTGCAGTTCTCCCTGTGGGATCAGCTCTGTCAAGGGCTGGTTTCAGCTGCCCATCTCCTCCAGGATTTGGGGAGTTTGTCAGGATGGAGAAAGGCCTTACCCCTAAAATCCCTTGTTCAAAAGTTTTAGTAATATAAAGCTAGGAGATTGGAGGGATGAGTGATGCCATCTGAATCACTGTGAAACAAGGCAAGAGTCCTAGCTTTAAAACACTGATACATATGAAATCTGAATCTATACACTGATACTGTTTTTGCAGGTAAGTTTAAAACTAAAGTTTTGTGAACATATTTCCATGGGCTAACTCACTATGACTTTAAAGGTTGTTGTTAACACAGTATAAAAATCTTGTAATGTTCTGTGCTCTGCAAATTACTTCTATTTTGCTAACTGTAAATTAACTTTTGCCTTTTTCATGCTATTGGAAAAGAGCTGGAGAAAATGGTCCAGCTTGAGCTGCTAGAATTGCTCACTTTTCACTCAACACTCTCCTTTTAACTAATGGAACTCAAACCCATATCTGAGCAAATCCCCATTTTCCCTTACCTGTTTCTTTATGTAAGGATTGCAGTCAGTGGTGTTTAAATTTCTATATGTAATTTGTTTCTGGTTGGGTTTTGCTTTTAAAACTTTAGCTCAGGTGGAAATATATTCCATAAAAATGCATGTTTGCAGAAAATGGTTTGTTCTGTAGATTCATGTTCATACATAAACTTAATTTTATTCTGACATAGGTAATTTTTTTTTCTTTGCTAAATGATTTCACACAAAATGTGATTGAAAAAGCCCAATCATCACTTCAGATTATTACAGTTCACATAACTGTTCATGCTGTTCTCTGTGCACAGGACCTGAAATTAAAAGCAGCTGAGCAGAAAAGCCTCATTGACTTTATTGAGTCATGTGTGGAAAAAATGCAGCCGCAGCTTGAGGACAGCATGACTCCAAAATCAGAATCCAGGTACAGAGTAACACAATCAGTTACCAGATTCAGTGATGTAAAACTGCCTAAACTTGCTGAAGTGGCACCCCTGGTTCTGTTCTTCGGTTCTGTGTGCCTTTAGAAGAAAAATGGCAGATTGGGGCATCAATAGTCCAGAGAAATGGAGGCTTATTTAGGTGACAGCCTCTGTGATACTGAGCTGACTCCAGAGTTCAGATCTTTGTAGCAGACAGGACTGACACCTGCCATGAGCTAAATCAGGCCCATCTGTAGGCAGGCTGGGTCCCTCTGTTCACAGCCATGGCTGTACAAATGCACAGGCACACCCAGCCAGTGTAAAGGCAGCAGCTTTGAGAAAGGGGACATTGGGACCAGGCACCTTCCAGCACAGAACCAGCACGTCCTACAGGACTGTGCTCCCCAGGTTGTCATTCCAGAGGTGGAGGCTGCCAGCAGGCCCCTGGCATATGTCATGCCAAGGAGAAAGTCCAGGTTTATCAAAGCTTGGATTAATAATCATAGATGCACTTGGCTTCACTTTGCTTTTGAGGCACAAACAACAGAAACTAATCTTATACAAGAAACCTAGTTTTACTCTGCTTCAGTAATTGTCATTCTAACAATGTTTTCTCAATACAGCAATGGAGAATCTGACTCAAAGACCAAGCAGGCTGATGCCACCTTAGCTCCAAAGGATCAAATGGGTAATAAATGGCAATATTTACAACAGGAACTCTCATCAAAGATGAAATCTCCTCTCTGCCAGCTTGTGGAACCTCAGGTTTGTTTAAGTTCCATAAAACACTCTGATAGTGTAGATAGCAATTAGTTTATCTTTCTGTCTCATAGTAGCATGGCTCTCCATCAGATAACTGAAATCTGTGCAAGGGTTCTCCAGAGGAGATTACTGCACAGTGTTTTCATAATTGTCGTTTAATTTTACTTTGAGGTAAATCATGTCTCTGAAATAGTGATTGCTGAGCACAATGTGGGAGCACTTAGGTGAATCCCTGTGGTTAATTTTCAGAGTAGATGTTATCTGCTTACTTCTTCCAGGAGCACTGAGGTAGTTATCCAGCAAGCTCACAGCTGGTTCCTGTGGATGTGGGTGAAATCTCAGTTCCCACAAGTGAGAACATTTTGGTCAAAGCAAATCTCTGGCTTAAATTTTGTTCTGCCATTCACCATTGTGTTCTCTCATTCTCACACATCAAAAAACAGAGTTTGAGCTGTGTGTTCTGAACAGACTGCTTGGATAAAACTATAATTCCTGTTATTAACAGTTTCGTTCATAATTAATTAGAATTATTAGATTTTCTGTCCTCTGAAATTGCTGCAGTACGTGGAAGAATATCTGACATGTAAAAGGATGAATGTCAGCTCTTCCTCAGGCAAGACTTACCCTGCAGTGGGCAGTAGGGTTTCCTTAACCAAAACTTCAGCTGTAGCCCATAAAGCTGGGAATCAGAGGCTCATTTTTTAGTCAAGCTCCCATCAAGGCACAGCCTGCTCAACTTCTGCCAGTGAAAAGGGAACCTTGCTATCCAGGTGCTTTATATCAGTGCCTTGAATCTTTTAATGCTTTTTGACAGCAGTGTTACTGTGTTGCCCATAGCCTGTCTTCATTTGAGCTGTTCTAATTGCAATGTTCTTTTTCCAAATGTTAGATCACAACAAAGATGAACATGCTGCCTCGAGGCACATTCTCAGGTGCAGGAACCCCAACTGTGGAAGAGCTGAAAACTTACACTGTCCAGCTGGGAGACCTGAGCCAGGAAGCAAATGTGGTGCATGCACAGGTAAAAATGGCATGTCCTAAGCATTGCAAAAAACCCCAGGGATTCTAGACACAGGACACTGCTTGGACACTGGGAAACAGCCAGTAATCCATTATTGCAAATGGCATTCACTGTAGTGAGCTTTTGTGTTGGGTATGGGCTGTAATGTAGAAATAGGTTGAGGATTTTGAAAGGAAACATTCCAAATCTTCCATTATGATACTTCTGCCTGAGTCCAAAAGTTTGTTAGTGTGGGTAAAAATCCTCAAACTGTATAAAGCAGGATGGGAGTTCTTGGGAGTTCAAGACAAACTTCTTGGGCTCATGGCTGAGATTAGAGAGCTGTAAGAGCACAGCCATTGTCCAGTACATAAAGGGTCATTGTGTCAGCTTTGCCCTTGACAGCTCTGAATGTTACATGCATGTATCCAAGTCTATCCCTCAGTATTTCATTAATTCCATTTCAGTGTTAGCTGAGCAAATCTCTAACGTTATTTGAGTGAATGAATCTTAGCCATGCCTTGGGTGGAAATACTGAAAACTGGCTTGCATTTACCCAGGATAATGTGGCAGAGGAAGTCTCTTCCAATTTGGACAGAAAGTTGTTTGAGCTGCTTCTGGCAATCAGCCGGTGTTTGAACAACATGGAGGAGATGCTGAACACCTCCGTGCTCTCCACTGAAGAGGCAGCTGTGCAGCAGGCTCTCTATGAGGTAACTGCCCCAAATCCCAATCCCAAACCCCAGTGGACTTCTGTTACAGCAGAATATATATGGCCTGGTATTTCCTCTCTGTTCTTCTGGCTTTATTCAGGAATAACGGTGCCAAACTATTTTATATTGCTCAGATTTGGGCCTGTTGCTTTTAATAATTATCAACTCGAGTCCTGCTGCCTCTTATAGGCAAGAGTCCTTCCACAGACCATTTTCACTCATTTTGCTTTTCTTTCAACCCTTTAGACTCTGTCTGTGGAGCTGCAAAAACTTCATGCTGATCTGAGTGATAAAAAGGATGATCTTCTGAAGTCCATCAGCTGTGCTGGTGGGAGCACAGATGTGTTCTGCGAGTGCTTTAACAACCTGCAGGCACGGCTGGAACAAACTCAAGCTGCCACTGCTTCAAGGAGCAGCTCCATGAAAGCTGGGCTGGATCATAATAGCAATTACCTGGTACTCCACTGCCAAATGCACATCTTGTTTCACAGCATCTGTTAGGCTTGTCAGTGTTAATACATTTGGGTTACAGATGAGCAACCTCTAATGGGTTTTCTTTTTTCTTTTTTCTTTTTTCTTTTTTCTTTTTTCTTTTTTCTTTTTTCTTTTTTCTTTTTTCTTTTTTCTTTTTTCTTTTTTCTTTTTTCTTTTTTCTTTTTTCTTTTTTCTTTTTTTCACTACTTAAAACATTTGTCTTGGCCTCTCAAGAAGCAGATTAATTTTGCTGGTTGCAGTGCTGTTTGCAATGCAGACTGCCACAGGGGCCTGGATCACAGTAGATAAAATTTGCATGCAGAAAGTGTGGAAGTAACCTGGGATCCATGCGGGCTGAGCTGCAGGCTAAAGCAGTTTCTGTGTGTAGGGACTAGGCCAAGGGGAGTTTCATGTATTCTTTCAGCTGCTGTGTCCTCAGGAGAGGCAGGCTTCCTCCCTTGTGGTGCTATGTCTGACACTGGGCTATTTTTAGCAATGTGTTGGAGGTTGATTTGACCCCACTGCATTTACTGTTCCTTTAGATTTTGTGCCACAGAAGCAGAAGCCATAGTTGCACAAATTTTCCTTCTTTTGTTCTTTGTTGGAAAAGCAGATAGTGAGAAACTTTTCTTTAGATTCTTGTGATGTGCTAAATCTAAAACTATTGCTGGAAAATATTCAGATCAGGTCTTTAGTCTGAACTAAGGAAGGAAGAGTCTGGTCTTTGAAATACAATTTGCAGTGTCCAGCAAAACTCGAGTGTGCTCATCATCTGCAAGTCATCCTGGCCCTTTACTGCTGAATAATAAAGCAGCCCTTTTGAGGAACACTGGGATGTTGTCTCCAAACAGCCACAGAACTGGTCTTGCAATGTTTATGTATGCAGAATCCATAGAGCTCCATCAGCCCCCAGTAATGGGCTCATTTTCCCATTTTCAGAAAAGAATAATTTGATTCTCTTACCAGTTTCCCAGATTTTTACAGTCACAGAGGATCATTGTGACAGAGTAATCTGTTTCTTATATACTACACAGACTCAGAATTTCCCCTGTCCATTACTGCTTTAAGCCCATAATGTATATGCTTTGTTTTGGTGGGATTTTTTTTGATTGTTTGTTTGTTTAAGAGAAAAAAATAGCATTTACCTAAAGAGGTAATAATTTTGTTTGCTGTGTAATTTTGTCTGGTCATTACTATACTCCTGTTAGTGTGATATATTTCTGATGTTTGTTTCTTTTGCAGAATCAAACCAGGCTACTCTATGATCAGTTAACTGAGAAAAAAGCTGCTCTGCAACAATGCTTGAATGAACTACGTGGACATAATGTTTCTGAACAGCTCCAGGTAATTTTATTTGAAGGAAATGAGAGGTTTTACAGCATTAGCTATTATTTCTAGCCTTCTGCAATTTGTAAAGTTTCATAATTTTTAAAGTTTGAATCTAACTTAGGTTTTTACAATGGGAAGAGGAGAGAGTTCAGTATTTGCCATATTCACCACCACCCCTTTTCCTTTTTTTTTTTTTTTTTTTTTTTTTAACGGCACCCCAGTCCATACTCAGACCTAATTCCAGACATTTTAGTGGTTGGAGTGGAGGAACCAGTCTTTCCTCAACCTCCCAGAGCAAATACCCCCCTTGCTATGGCAGAGAAGGAAAAGAGCTACATGTTACACCTTTTCTTATGCCTAACTACCTTTTCTTTGTGGGAGTAGGACTCTGGTATTCCCATCTTCTCCTGCAGCATTTATGAGCACTTTATCATATGGAATTTGACCAGTTAAGCTATTTTCTTTGATCTTTATTGGGATTAGCAGAAAATTAAAAATTAACAGACTGCATGTCCTCCTCAGAATGGTCATTGGCCATTTACCTACTTATTACCAAAGCAGGGATGGTATTCTGAACCTTTCTTTTTACAGGCTCTAACCTTGCTTAGAGGCATAATTTTCTACCAGACTGAGAGCTGTGTTCCCTGCTGAATTCCCTAGCAAAGACTGGCTATATTCTGTTAGGTAATCACCCCTGGAAAAGAAATGCCAGAAGTACATAAGGAAGCTTTCTTTCCTTCAGAGGGATCCTGTCTCAGTCCCTGAGTGTTTCTGATTCATAAGAAAAACCTGTTTTCTGACTCCATGATTCCTTTTAATGGCTGCTCTTGAATTAGTAAATGGAAAGGCATGTTGAAGGTTGTCCTGAGACACAAGACCTGAATTCCCTTCCTGGCTGTGCTGTGTGAACACAATAAATTATGCCATGTTTTGTCCATTTAGTTTATAAGCTCATGGGATTTTCTGAAGTGCTAGCACAGGAGAGATCCAGCCACTGGATTCACTGCACCACCAGTGATAATGGAAAGTTTATTTGAATGGAACTCTTCCTAACAGTTAATTTTGTCCTTCATCCAGAAAATTGGTGACTGTGCTGTGGAGCTGCAAAAGTTTGAAAACCAAGTAGCAAAATTGAGAGGCCATGGAGAAAGATTGCAGTTACCTATCACCTTAATCCAGGAAGCTTATAAATTAGAGGTAAGAGCACAATGCAGCTTCCACTTACTCAGCATGGTTTGATTCTTCTAAGCAATGCATTTACAGCATCAAAAGGCTGATGGTTATTTTGTATTCTGTGGGTTTGTGGGATTCATTTCTGTTCTTCATGGATCACTGCACAGTGTTTGCATTTTTAGGATGTTCTGGATGACATGTGGGGGATTCTGAAAGCAAAGTATGTGGAGCTGAACTCCCCTGCCATCAGTGAAAGCCAGTATGAGGACTTGCTTCGTGGGTTTGCAGAGCTGGTAGCTATTGGAAGGGAGAAGATGGCACAGGATCCAAAGCACCTAACAAAGAACAGAGCAGCTCTGCAGTCCCACCTGAAAAATCACAAGGTATGAGGTGTTGTCCACAGCACTGCTCAGGTCACCATAGCAAGGAGAGCACTGTTTTCTGGGACTGGTTTCTCTTCAGTGTAGTGGAGGAGAGTGACTGGCTCATAGCAAAGGGGAGGGACTGGTGGATGTGCAGAAAACAAAGACAAGTTTTTCAGTAGACCAAAATAATACCAGTTTTAGTGATAAATTGCTATTTCTCCTTACCTCAGAACACACAGCTGAGTAAGGAAAACACATCTTTCTTATAGTTACCCAAAGGATTATTGTGTCCTGCCTACTACTTAAGCCTTAGAGCTCCTGCTGTGGGAGTGTGATCTCTCTTAGAGAGCAAGCTTTAACTTGGGGCTTTTTTCCAGGATTTTTTCCACAACCTCATGACACATATGGCTTACATGGAAGCGTTTTCCAAGAGAGTGAGTCCTTCTGTCCTGCAAAAAAGAGAGGAATTCTGGAAAGAGCTGGTCAATGAGGTCAAATTGCTGGAGCAGAAGGCCTGCCAGTATGGTATACACTTAGAGAGCCTGCTAAAGGTAATAAATCAAGAGACACCCAACAGTAAAATCTGGAGGGAAGGAGAAAAGTTGCATCTGGAGCAGCTCTTGTCCTACCAGTGATTCTTTGGCTAGTAGTTGTCCTTTCCTGATTTCACTGGACAGCAACAGTCTATTTATTACTTATTCTGTGTGTGCCAGTAAACCAGCTTTCTTCTTGAAAATCTCTGGAAGTGGACATTTCAACACATCACACTTTATGACTTCTTGCTATAATTTCTGAGTGTCTGGACTGACAGAAGAGCCCTTTAAGGCAAATAAATACCAGCACCACTTTAAAATAAAACTTTAAAAATTTAACCAATAATCTCAGAATATCCCTAGAGAATAAAAAATTGTCCATACCACTTAAAAATAAGAATCCTTAAAGATTTTGAAGAGTGCATAATTAATTCATCTGTAGTGAAATCATGTCTCACTTTGATATTTACATATTATTCACTTATTTTTGTGTTATGTTTCATTAAAGCAAGAGCTGTTGATGTTTTAGAAGGCATTAAGGCCTGAGTCTGGTGTATTAAAATGCAAATGGATGTGTGCTGTGTAAACAATTCAATGTATTTTTTAGGATTGGGTGGTATTTGATGAGGAATGCCTGGTTTTCAATAAGGAGTTAGAAGCACTTGCCTCTGCATTGCCTTCTATCAGTTTGGTTGAAGAAACTGAAGAAAGATTAATGGAAAGGATTGCACTTCTAGAGGTATTTATGTGTTTGTCACTGCTCTTCTTTATGCATCAGTAGAACTGGCAAAAAATATTTAATTAGTATATGAGGAGATGGTTTGCAGGGCACTGCCTCATCTCCTCAGCTGTGTGTGGATGCAAGCTCAAAACTGACTTTTAAAGGAGTAGAAGATTGGGCTGCTAATTTCAGCCAGGGGCTAAAGTCCATTTTAGTGGGAGTAATGACTAGAACTACTTTATAACTCAGTCTTCAAAGGAAAGTATTTGAGGTAAGATGGATGTTGTGCAGGCTCCATGGATCCTAAGGACAGCAAGTGCCCCTTCTCTGTAATACAGAAATTGTTTTCATGCCACACAGTAAAACCTGTAGGAAAGGACAATCAACTAGTGCTTTCAAATATCTGAAAATACCAAATATTTGAACTCTTACTGTAACACTGGTTGCAGCTGCATCTCTGATGACAGAGATACATCTTTATTTACAACCTCAGCTCCAGCTGGAAATATTTTATCCATGTTTTAAGCACATTTAAATATAAGGATATAAAAGCAGCATTTATGGTTGTTTTATAAAATTAAGAAGAAAGCTTTTTAGTAACCTCAGTGATGTATTTTCAGAGAGGGCTCTGCATTCCTCACATGTGTGACCTTTCTCAGTTTTCAGAGGACATCCTCTGTTACAATTTTTTGAATTAATAAGTGTTTAATAAAAGCAAATTAATAAGTGTTCAATAAACTAATGAGTTTAATAAAGGAAAAAAGTACTATAATGACTTAATCTAGTTGACTGCAGGAAAGAAATCACTGGACATTCCCAGGAGAATCTGAGCTACAGTAAAGCTTTTGTAATAAATCAACTGTAGATGTTTAGTCATAATGGCCTTCTGGTGCTTTTGATTCCTGATGCACTGAGACAAGAGACATGCAAAATTTGCTCAGCCATTGATGTGAAGATGCCTGGTTTTCCTTGGCTTTTTGAGTTCTTCACTAGCTCTTCACTCTTAAGTCTTTATTTTTCTTTAAAGGCTTCAGAAACAAAGTCATAAAGCTTTAGCAGATGTTTGGTGCAGGGTGAAACTGTGGAGTTTCACAGTTTCAAAAAGAAAGCAGAATAAAAGGAAACAAAGAGGAAACAAACAAACAAACCCACAAAAACTGTGTCCCTTTTGCATGTAATGATTAAGAAGTTAGAACAAGTGACGTGTGTTCTTCTAGTTGCGTTTTCTGTCTTTAAAATGTTACTGTTTTACAAACTTCCCATATTCTGACAGAAAATCAAAAGCAGTGTTGATGAAAAGCATGCCAGGCTGTACCAGATGGTGAAGGAAGGGAAGAAATTGCTGACTGCTGTGAACTGTCCAGAAATAAGAAGCCAGATTGGGAAGCTTGAAGAGCAGTGGTTGTCTTTAACCAAAAAAGTTGGCCATGAGCTACACAGACTTCAAACACTACTGAAACTCCTGGTCAGGTGGGTCCAACACAAAAAACCAGTTTGAAGTATCAGTTAGACATTAGTTTGTGATTTTTTTAATAGATGTCAGCTGAAGCCATGCTTCTTGCAGGGTTGTGCAGCAGCAGAGGTGCCAGAATAGCACGTGTCTTCTCACAGAGAAGACAACTGGGAGGGTGAGAAATGTCTCCCAGGCTCAGCTAGAAATGTGTTTCTGTGTTTTGTTTCCTCCTGTAGCTACAACAGGGACTCAGAGGAATTGATGAAATGGTTGGATTCTGCTCAGCAGAGAATGAATTTTTGGAAGGAGCAGTCTCTCAATGTGTCACAAGATCTTGCCACCATCAGGGACAACATCAGCAGTTTGTTTGTAAGTCATTTCTGCTGCTAGCTTTAGATAAGACATTGTGAACTCTGGTGAAAATGACCCTTTTGAGAGGGTTTTTTTGTTTGCCATGCCCTTGAGCCTCCCACATAATACAGCACTGAAAGGCTGTGTGCCCCAAAGCCACTCAACATCTGACCCTGGAGTGTAGGCTCAGGGTACAGGAGTGAAGGTGGTCAGCCAAAGTCAGGAAAGAGGAACATGCTGAATTACATTTCATGTCTTTTGCTGCTCCCCTTGGATAGCTAGCCAGGAGGTTCAGACCCAGTGTGAGGCCAGACAGAAGCAACAGTGCACAAGGGGAAAGCAAAATATCAGGAAGGTTGACTGGTAGATGTGAGTTGGCCAGAGGTCTGAGGACTGGGGTTGCTCCACACCTCTGTGTGAAGTGGGGATCAGGATAATCTCAGTCTCTGTGGGAGTAAAAGGTGGCATTCAGCACTATATATCAAGGTGGGCAAAATAATGATTTATCTGCCAGAACATGTCTAGATTTTCTGATCTTTGCCATCTTGATAAAATCTGTTTGTTGAGGCATTTCATCCTGTGAAAATATGGCTTGTCTTCATTTCAATAGATATGTAAATATTTACCCTCTTTTAAATTTCTCCTGTGCACCTCAGACATTTTCTAAGGAAGTTGATGAAAAATCTTCCCTGAAGTCATCAGTGGTGAGCACTGCCAGCCAGCTCCTCCACGTGAAGCAAGCTGATACTGCAGCACTTAGGTCATCCTTGCCAAAATTTGAGCAAAAATGGGGAGAACTGATTACACAGCTCCCAGCCATCCAAGAAAAGCTTCACCAGGTGAGTGAGAAACTCTGCTGCCATCTCTCAGTTCAAGCTAAAAAATTATGTTAAAATGCTGCTGCTGGAATTCAGTTGACTTTTTCTGAAATAGCTGTGCCACGCTTTCAGAATAACCCAAATATTGTTCTGCACTTTAAATATTACTGTGTTCTTCCTGGGCTATTCTAAATATATTTATTATCTTTATGATTTTGCACGGAGGTCTGTTACTTAAAATTAGAAAGAATTACTCAAAATTAGAAAGAATTTTATTTCAGATTCATGAATTCTAGAACTGAAGTCATTTGCCTCTCTGGAGCACAGGGCTCAATTTCAAGTTCATGCCCCAATAATGCGATTATAGTGCCTGAGCCTTTCTAAAAATAGAAATGCCATTTCCCTTGGTATTTCTAACAAGTAGAGTGTAGAGGATTCATGATATGCTTTACCTCAGCTTCAGATGGAAAAGCTTTCATCACGAGAAGCTATTGCTGAACTAATGGCCTGGCTGGACCATATGGAACAGCAGCAGGAACGTGAGGAGCCGATAAATTCACAAGGCAGTGCTGCCCAGGTCAAGACCCTCCTTCAGAAGTACAAGGTAAATGGGAAGCTGAGAGTCCAGGCCTGCTGTGAAAAGGATGGAAGCAGCTTACAGGCACTGTCATATCCTTCCCCTTGCTCTCAAGAGGGTTCCTCAATCTGAAACGTGCTGTAACATCCTCCTTTATACAACCTTATGCTTCCATGAGACACAAACCACTGCCTGTTCTGCAATACAGCTACTGCCTGCTGGGCTGTAATCTCCTTTTCTCATGCTGTCCCATCTGTCTCATCTGTTCTGTCTCTTGCATTTAGATGGTAAAATGTGACAAGCAGGAAAGCTTTTCTTCCTTAGGAGGACAGACTCTGTGTTTGTGCTATGTTCTAGGCTGCCTTTCCAACAAGGAATACCCTAGTGGAGCTCCATAACCTGAATCCATTTAACTAGAGAACAGGGGGTGTGAATATTATGGGTCATCAAAAGAAATAACCTGCTAGGAAAGAGAGACAAGATGAACATCCCTGCAGGGAGAGAGAGAGAGGCTGCAGCAGACTCTGGGCACTGTTCAGATGTTGGAGCATGAGTGGCAGAGGCTGATTGCTCCAGCCACAGGGAGGATTCATGCTGTGTACTCCAGGGATGCCATGGAGCCCAGCCTCAGGGCATGAATCCCCACAGAGCCCTGTTTTGCTCTGCCCCTGCTCAGAGCTCTGACAGGCTGACAATTCTCAGTCTGGAGCTGCAGCCACTTTGGTGCTGCACGTAAGGCAAGTGCCAATGCAAACATTTCTTTCCAAGTGCCTTGGTATAGCACATATATAACATTTTGGTCTGTATCAGCTGGATTTGGCAGTTGGGACATGTAGGTGAGGTGCTGTTCTTAACACTTTGGATATTTAGAGGTGGGTTTGTAGGTGTGTCTTTTGCACTTGTCAGCAAGGTGGGGTTGTGTGTGCTGAGAAGAAAGCTGGGATGACGGCCACAAATTCCTACAGGGAAGCAGCTGTGGCTACTGTGGTATTCCCTAGTGACTTTTCTGGGCACTACTGGATAAATATGGAGCCCTTTCCTACTCTCTTCTAATACCCTCTGAAATAAGAAGACATTCCCTTATGTTTTCACTTTGCTTGTAGTTTCTCCCTTCTCTCTCTGCACAAGAGATGCTGATGCTGGAGGACACTTTTTCCTCCCAGATATTCTGATATTCTATTCTGACACCAGATGTTTTGTTAAAAAGAGTAGAAGCTCATGCTTCATTTTCCTGTGAGTGTGGGAAAGCCTTGGTCTTGGCCTCATCTGGCCCATGGCAGTGTGATGGTTTTGTCCAGTGGATTAAGTACAGGGTCTGGTTCCCCTGGGTTTTATTCCCTGCTCCATCTCTAGCCTGTTTTTACCTTGAACTGCCCACGTAGTAGTAGAGATTTTCTGCAGAAATTTTAGTGGATGGAAACACTACACAAATACAGAATGGTAAAATCTGAGAATTATTCCTACAGACAACTCTCTTTCAGAAGAATGTTTTAGCTCATGATTCAAACAAAGCCGTCAATGCCCCATTGCCACACCTTGAAGCATCATTGGAACCATTCAGATTAAAACCACAGAACTGATTGCTTTATTTATATTTTTGTTCTTTCTCTTTTTTCCCCTGCAGGAATACATGATGGAGATGAACTTTAAGCAGTGGATGGTAGATTTTGTTAACCAGTCCCTGCTGCAGATGAGCACCTGTGACGTGGAGAGCAAGCGCTACGAAAGGACAGAGTTTGCCGAGTGCCTGGGTGAGATGAACCTGCGGTGGCACTGCCTGCAGGCAGCCCTCAACAGAAAGGTTGGATTGAGCTCCCATGCCTTGCTCTCTTACAGCTCTGGTTTTGCCTGTGCCACTGCTCTGTATTAGGGATATATCAAGCTACCAGCAGTTTTCCTGTTGTAGCAGTTGGATTTGTGCAAACAGTGATTATTAAATAAGTAGTGTTGACAGGCACATTCAGATGGGGACATATGAACCCCCTGGACAAGGCACAGCAGGGATCAGTTCCCAGCCCTGCTCCAGCCCTCCTGGGTCACTTGAAATTAGTTCCTCTGTCAGTGTCCTCCTCCTGCAGTAAATATGCTTTCCCAATGCAATGCTTTGAAGGTCAGCAGCTGATAGTCAAGTCTACATGCAGAATTTTTCTATCAGCACATAATCTTGTTTCTCTGGAGAAGATCTGTTTCAGGCAATGCCTCAGAATTATTCTATTCTAGTGAGGCTAGAAATAATCCATGCATCCACAATTAGATGCTGCTGCTTATGTGCCCCACTGCTCAGAAAAGCTGGTGTGACTCATATGGAAAAGACATGGGGGAGCTTAGAATCCCAAAATGCAACCATGATCCCTCTACCAACACATTTCTCTTTCATCTCTGTGTCTCAATTTATACAGCTTTGGGAGAAGCTGGCCATTCTGAATCCAGATACAAAGACTTCTGGTCAGATAGAAAATTGCCAATGTCTTTTAGTTCAGAAAGTCTTCCAGAAACATTTTAAGTGGAAATTTCATTTCCCGTACAATTGAAGATTCCCATGATGAAATTTCAGTTTTGTTGGGGAAAAGGTTATCTTCTCTACCATTTTCATGAAATTCACTTCTAGGATTTAATGGATCTTCAGAGCCAAGATTGAAGATAGGAAACTTGAGGTCCCTTTCTTACTAGTAGCCTTGTTGGTGGGTTTTAGTAAGAACGAGATTTTTCAGACTCCATAGGAATGTGTCCACATAGCACAGGGTCTCCCAACTTGTCAGGTCTCCCAGCTCCAGAACACACACTGCCTTGTTTCTTCCAAAGGAAAAAGTCAAATCCTAAAGAGCCTGCAAAACATTTTAGGTTTTCCTTTCCAAATATTTTCTCTAAAGAGTATTTTCAGTATGGATTTTGTAATGTCTAATATTGTCATGGAAGGCAAAGCTCTGTTTCTGACCACTTGTAGGTTTAAGTAAGTTAAAACATTTCTGTAACTTTCAGATACAAGACCTGGAACACATTTTGGAGGATATTACTGAGAATGAGAACAAAGCCCAGACTCTGCATAACTGGCTGGAAGCTCAGAGTGATCGACTGAGATACTTACAGACTCCAGCAAGTCTGATCTCTGCACAGAACACCTTAGATGACTGCAAGGTAAAAGCATGACATGAGTGGTGTTACTGTAAAAACCCTATTTAGCCCACCTTGCTGAATCCATACTAAGGAACTGCACAGATTTTACCAGAAAGAAATGTAAAGGAAGCTGCCATTTCCCAGAAGAATTCTCCAGTGTCATTTTAATTAAAGCATGTTGCATTCAGGTGATAAAGAGACAGAACCACTTTTAATGTGAGTGGTTATTCTGTGTTTTTTCCCACCAATTGAAGATGCATCTGCTGTTGCTTCATGGTATTTGGAGTGTTGTGCAGCAATATTGTATTCTGAGGTACTTCCAATAGAAGTAGTTCTCAGTTCAGCACAGCCATGGCAGAAATTATGAATTCCATTAGTCTGAAGAGCTCTGTGATGGAAGTGTCATGGAAACTACTCAGTCCCATTTGGACAAATAGCAACCCTCTCTACTTCTGCCCTAGACTGTAGTGTAGTCTCTCTGCAGCAGCCTCAAGGATCTGGGTGTCCTTTGTTATGTTTTTCTAGGCATCAGATCCCTCAGAATTAATACAGGTGGCAGCCAGCTAATAACTGGTTCCTGTTACTCTGATAGTCTGCTGTTTTCATTGAGTACAGTGTTCCCTCTCTATTTTTTAACATGGAATATTTGTTCTTTCATTGCCATGGTTACATGTTTTGGGGACAATCAGTGAGAAGTGAAAAAAGGTAATGGATTTAAGTGTAGCATTACAGGAAAATGTTGTGGCCCATTGTGGGTATGGGTAGTTCCTCACATTGTAAAGAGCTCCCTGCTGAGCTTTCCCCAGCATGTCAAGACTCTTATAATCTTGCTGGTTGTGCTGGGGAAGGAGTCCCACGTATCTCCATTCATTGGATATTGTTCTTACTTGATTTCACTGAAATTGATTTCAGTGGAATTTCTGCCATAGAGGTCCCTCTGAGGAAAGGGACAAACTGAAAATAACTTTCCAGGAGTTGTTAGGATGTCAGGGATTTGCCCATTGCAAAACCAGTTCCTATCTTACCTTTGCATGACTGAAGAATTGCACAAAATTGATTTTAAAGTAGGAATGTTTACCTAAGCACCTCACAGAAGTTTTTTTTTATGATCTCATTAAAAGATCTTACTTATCTTCTTTTCTCCATTATTAGGAGCTGGAAAATCAACTCGTGGCTAAATCCGAAACTCTTGATGAGCTCAAAAAGAGTTTGGCTTCAAATGATAGTGCAGAACAAACCCCAGAAACTCAGTCTCTGAGGATAGCTGAGTTGTGTGAAATGAAGGACAGCATTGTAAACCAGGTAAAAGCTTTGCTTGTGCTCAGGTTTCCTGCACTGCATGTTCTGACCACCATTGTCATTAATCTTCTTCATGGGATGGCAAGAGCTGGTACAAAAAAGATGAAAAGTATTCCTTACTCCTTACCTTCCTAAGAATTCCATTTTCAGTCTTTACTGTAAAGTAAATTAATGTATTTCCAAAGTTGAGAGAGAAAAATTAGCCTGATCTTGAAGCAGTTTGGGTACAAGGGGAGGAGGAACAGATCCCCGTCTGCAGCTTAAGAAAATAAAGAAAGAGCTCTGCTATTTTTCTGTCAAGCTGCAAATGGAAACCTTAAACTCTTTTACTTTATCTCCTTCTCTTTCATACCCTGTTCTTTCTCTCTTGTAGTGCAACTGGGAAGCTGCCTACTCTGGCCCTGTTCTCACTGCAGCTTTTCCACCTCCCAGTTACTTTCATCCACACACCAGGGTGGCTTTTGCCATCATCAAATCCTGTGTAGTTTCCAGTTGCTTCAAGGAGAGTCTGGCAGATTGGTTTCCCATGCAAACTGACTCCCCAGCAGTTTGTATTTACAGTCATAATATCTTTATAATTGGAGCTGATCTTTTCTTTAATGTGGATGTAATTCATAGGTGCAGGAGAGATAATAATGAACACATTTAAAGATTTGAATCTGTGATAATAAATAACCCCATACTGTAGAGAATTCTACATGATGGAGTGGTTGTGTTTCTAGTTAAGATTGCTTTACACTTTTTATTATAGATTCTTTGCCTTTTTTCCCTCAGAACTTTGTGGAACTTGAGCCCTTTTGCTTGAACTCTTCCACAGGAGATGTCGATCCAGTATTGATCTGCTGCTTCTTGGTTTAGGTTTCAGCAGAAAGGATTTGACTGTTTCTTTCCAAGAAAGCAGGAAAATTTGTGTTTATGTACACGAATAAAGTTTTTCCTTCTGATGTATAGCTGGGGGTAGAAATTGGCAGGATTGACAGCCTGGTGCTTTTTCTCTTCTTACAGTCACTGTGGATCATGTTAATTTTAGGGATTTTGTGACTAAAGTACCGAAGTTACAAACTGCAGGATGTTCTTGGGGCTGAGCTGTCTGTGTGTGCAGTGAAACAGAGGGTGCAGGTTCCTTCCCACGGGTGACTGCTCACATCAGAGCCAGGCAGAGATTTCTAATACAGGGCTAAGGAGATGGAATACCTTGATTAAATTGTCCGTGGGTTGAGCTCAAGCCTGTGAGTCTGTGGCCCTGAGACATTTCCCGGGAACGATGCCTTTCCACCTTCCTTGTGTGGGCAGTAATTAGCTACAGGCTACAAAAAGCAATTAGAGATTCCTCCCACCTGTACCATGATTCAAAAGAGAATAGGGATGATTAATCCACCAGCTTGTGTGTGCCTGAAACTTGGGTACTAGGATAAAATTATCTATGCAGTGCATTTAGGGTGAACCACAGCGTGGACATTTTTTCATCTTCCATTTTGTGCCTGCATAGTCAGAACCAAAATCTGGCATCTGGCTTTTGTCAGGGCTCATGGAGATGTGGTTGTCTGCCTGGTTTTCATGCTTTTCTCCAAGTATAACTCAAAATAGGTATTGAACTCTAGGTGAATGTTTTATCTAATCCCAGGACATGCCTTAGGTACTTCACTGAAACAGAAGGATAAAAATGATTGAAGGATGATTGTGCTTTTGTGTTGGCAGTGTCCAGGAGCCTGTGGCAAATGGAAACCATGCCTGCCCCTTGTAGATTAAACTGTAATAATGAAAGAGACAGAAAATAAACAGGATATCATCATTAATGAAAGGGACAGAAAATAAAGGGAATATCAATCATTTAATTTTGTATGAAAATCCTGAACTTGCTAGCCTGGGGTCCAGGTGGGCCTGCATTATTAGAGCACAATGGCATAAGAGGAATGACAGCTCTCAGAGTATTGCAGTAGTGGCTTCTTCCATGCAAACCAATTTCTGTTCAAATTGTCCTTGAAAGGAAACTTGATCTCTGGATCAAACTATCTGCTTCCTAAGAAGATTAAGGCTTCCAACTTCCTCCCACTTCAGGTTGATTTTGGCAGGAAGAAATAAGCTGTTCATTATTTCAGTACTTCCTGGGGTGTTCTGGCAGAGTAGTGCCACCTTGACCTCCAGTGAAATTTTGATTTCTAGCAAATTCTTACACTTTACTCTAGATATGGTTTACTGCTTTTTTTGAAGCCTGCGTAATTCCTTACCAAAAGTATAGTAAAATATCCAACTTGGCAAATTCTTGTGGATTGTCATGGATTGAGCATTTTGTTTAGATTTCTAAGTCAATTTAAAGGTGATTTATATGTCAGGACTACCCAAGAAATATTAACAAAAATGGTTTGTCTGCAGGTTGCACAGCTAAAGGCCTCAATGGAGTCAATACTGGAGCAATGGAGAGCATATGATGAAATTTATGCAGAAGTCAGCCTGATGACAACAAGATATTTGTACTGCATAGACCAGTGCAAACCTTCTGAGGAAGAAGCTTCATTGGAAGCTTTGAAAAAACAGGTCAAAACTCTCCAGGTAAAGTTGTCTTATTTCTGTACTTTCTTCTTTCCCTTTAGGCAAACAAACTCCATTGAAAAAAGACTGAAAAAATTATCTGAACAACTTTTTCTTTCTTATAATGACACTGAAGTTAGTGCAGTATTGCTATTTTTTTATCTCCAGAGGCACTTAGACTTCTTATTTTATGTAGTGCATAAGTTCAACTTGAGTGCAGTTTAGGTAAAAGGTTCAAGGAAAAAGTCCACCAAGTCCCTGTGCTCCCTTGCACCTTGTATTGCTGCTGAGCCTGGCATTTCTGCTTGCTCCAGCACCAGTCCAACTATTCTGTCACCCTCCAGAGAGCTGGAGTCTCCTGCACAGCCTCTGAATGAGTCAGAATGCCAGACATGAATGCTCTGGATCCTCCTGCTGCTCTGCTTGCCTGTTACAGAGTCCAAGTGGAGCATCTGGATTAGGCTGTTAGGTCTGGCATTTCACAGCTCTGGCTAAAATCCCGTTTCCTGGCTCTGAATGTTGAAAGGCTGTGCAAGCATTCCCTCTTTTCCTGTAAATAAGGCCTGATTTGAGGTTTTTTGGAGTTGTATCAGAAGTGATGCAGGACAGACTGAGGCTGTGAGTGCTGGGTATGGGGCTCTTGGCAGTAAACCCTGCACAAGCTCTTCCCACCCTCACCTGGGCTTATGTTATAAATAAAAGGAACTGGGCACCTTCTTCCTTCAATCATTCTGTTTACTTTTAACCTGGAGCAGTTCACAGATATGCTGCAATGGCCTATGGGGAGCTTGCAGCTGAGGGCAGGAGATACCAAGCCAACTTTACTGCCAGTAGAAACAGTGGCTTAAAATAAAAGCATTTTTGGTTTCTAGCAAATTAATTTATTCAGTTCAGAGGTGTGGGTTTGCTAAATGAGCTTTTTCTTTAACAGCCAATAAATTATCTCAGTTTAAAACAGGTCTCCTGAATTCTTTTTTTTTTCCTATTTCACCTCTCTTAGCTTCCTGATTTTTAGGAATTGGTGTTACATTTTCTGCAAACATTTTAATCTGTGCTGCAGAAGTATGATATTATTGCTGCCTTATCCTTACTAATCTATAGGGGAAGTTACACTTAGGTCATTTATCCCTCACAATTAATTGCAATAATCCTTTCTGCAGGCTCTTCAAGATGAATCAGAGAGCAGTGAAGAAAGTTGGGCCAAGCTCCAGGCTGCTGCCAGTAACCTGAAGAAGATCTGTTCCCCCTCCTTTGCAGAGATTATTGACCAGAAGTGCATGGAGGCACACACTAGGTAAGCCTGCAAAATCAGACCCCAATTATTAGTATTTAAAAAACCCAAGTTTTTGAGGCAGGACTCAAACATCTGCCGCATTTTCAAATCTCTGCTAATGCATCTCACCTGTCTAAGGGCATCTCTGTGAGGAGTAGAATCACAGAATCATGGAATGGTTTGGGTTGGAAGGGACCTTAAAGATCATTCATTTCCACCCCTCTGCCACAAAAAGGGACACCTTCCACCAGACCAGGTTTCTCCAAGCCCCATTGTCCTGGTTTAGGGCAAATTTGGGAGAAAACCTCCAAAGGGGGCCCCTCCAGAAAGCAAATCCACACAGCTCCTCCCCACAACCGGGTCGGGAAGGATTCCTTGGAGAGAAGTGGAAGGAACCTGTTTATTTAACAGGTACAGCACCCCCAGCACACAAAATGAACAATACTGGGTGACACCGCTCTGAAAAAGATGACAAATTCAGAAAGTCTCTCTGGGGGTGCTCGCTCTGTTCTCAGTCCCTCAGCGCTGGGGCAGCTGCTGCCCAGAGTAGGCCCCGCTGGGCCACAAGGTGCAAACTCTCGGGGTTTGCCAGGGCCCAGCCCGGAGCAGGCTCGAGTGGTGCCAAAAAAGGGAAAGGAGAAACAGTCCAGGAAGAAATTTGGACTGTTTAGCTAAACTAGCTAATGAGCAGAAGCAAGAGCAAGCAGAAGCAAAGCGAAAAGCCCAGCAAAAAGCAAAAGCAGCACTAGGTACTGCCCCATCTGTGTGTCCCGCCAGCCGTGGGGGGGCGGCTGATAAGAAACCCAAACAAAACTTTCACTCTTCAGAGCCAGTCTTGAAGGCACAGAACATAATATCCAGCATCAATAGAACACATGAATGGGGATACAAGCATCATAACGACACCCTAGGACAGCCATCCATCCTTGAACACTTTCAGGGATGAGGAACCTCTTGTACTTTTTACTGCATGCTTTTCATGTGATAGGTCTCACAGCACAAACTGTGGCTTTCAGGAACATGGCTGTGGATGCAAAGCAACTCCCTCAGGAATCCTATACCAAATCACATTCTGCAGGAGAACCTACTGGGAAAACACTCTTAATCTTTTGATACTTTTGATATTTTGGCAGGTGGAACTCAGTAAATGAAGACATCACAGATCAGCTGCGGGCAGCACAGGCAGCTCTGCAGCTCTGGGAGCCCTTTGAGGCTTTGTGCTCTGAGACAGCAGCCAAGTTAGAGCAGTACAGCCAGCAGTGTGCTCAGCTCCTGGATGCTCATGTGCCTGAGGGGAACTCCATAGAAACCCTGGAGCAGAGGATACAGGAGACGAAGGTACGTGAAGAAGTTTCTGGTTAATAAGTTCTAAGCTGCTGGGTACAAACCAAGATTTATTTTTGAGAAACAAGGCAAAAGATTACCAGCAATCCAGTCAGTGGAAAAGATAAAATCTGTGGGTTTCTCCCATGAACAGGCACTTTTGTATTTCCTTTAAACACTTTGACCAGAGACCAAACCTTGTATGGTGAGAAAAGAGCAGAAGGGAGTCATATTCCATCTCTGCCACTTCCTGCTCTACACAAAAGATCAGGCCTGTGTTGGAAGGAATCACTGAAAGAAAAATTATTTACCTTATGGGGAGGAGGAATAATATCTACAAGAACAATAGCAGAGAGAAAAAAGAGCAGTTTTCCTGAGCACATCACCATCCTGAACTCTTCCACAGCCTTCAAATTGTTTTTAATTGGATTTGGTGCTGTGTTTTGGTCTGGTGTGATGAGTTCACAGATTCCTGAGGTCATTAGATTACTCTAAATGCTTTTGATTTTAGGCAAATGAGATCTCATGCTGAAACCACATGGCACATTGGACTCTCAGGCAGCAAAGCTGTCATTAGGTTCTGGCATTTTTGGTTTTTTCAGGCTGTGATAAAGAAATATAATAATCCTTATGTCAGGACAGAGCAGTGATTCATTGTGCTTTATAAATTTCTAGCCATGAATTGGAAGAAGTGAAGAATATTCCATTTTGCATGTGGCCTTAAATAAGAAACTTTACAGGGAAAAGAACTCATGTATCTTTCTTTGTCAGAAAAAACTGACAGCAGCAAAGTCTAAACCAAAATATTTTTACTTTTTTCTGATATATTAATGGCTGTGACAGAAATTCACCAATATGTCAGCAAAAAGGAATTGCATTTTCTGGAAATTTTTGGGAAGAGTGCTACACCTACTAAAGCAAGGCCTGGCCACCTAAATGCCATTGGCACTGTAGATCCTGTCCTGGTGTGTGTAGGTAGAACACATGGAATTTTTTGTGGATTTTTTTAAGTGGTGAGTTAAAAGAACGAGGATCAATGAGATGGCATATGAGTTATGTGTATTTGAATATACATGTGCACCACAAAATTTTATTTGAATCCCTCTAATCTTTTCCTCTCTCTATATAAGGAAAATTTATGGTTTTATGGATTTTTGCCACCACAAAAAATAAAAAAAAAAAATTCTTATATAGAGAAGAAGAAATCAAAATGGGTTCTTTATTAAATGGCTGGAGTGGTATTTTATAACATGATCCTTTCATAGAGGTCAGGAAGCAAGGACTGTTTTCCTTTTTAAGGAAATGTGTGTGTTCTTTGCTTTTGATCAGAAGACTTTGCTCATTGTTCTCAGAAAAGACAATACATAGTGGCAAATTTCAGGGGGTTTCATGCCTAAAAGTAAATTTCACTTGTCCAAAAAAATTTTTAAAAATCAGGTAAATTGAATGAGTCTAAAATTACTCCCTTTGTTCTTGTACTGCCTTTAGAGTATAATTTCATAGCATCTTTCTGAGCAAACGGGAACAAATAAAACCAAACCCATAGTCCTCAGTCACTGAGGGATCCAAAGTACTGGTAAGACTGTAACTAAATAGCATTCCTCATCTGCAGCATGGGCCAGTTCCTCATCTTCTAGTGTACACACACCTTCTAGAGAGGGATATCCCAATTTCCCTCCCTGATTTCCTCTGGAGCAGCAGTGCCTGAAGTCACTGGTGTTCCACTGAACTCTGAACTGTGCCTTTCCCAGCACTGCACTCAAAGGATGCAATTCCCATTATCCTCCAAGTGAAAGACTGAAGCTTCCACCACAGCTGAGCTTGGCTCCCAGATGGGCTCAACAAAAAGAGTTTAGTTACAGCAACAAAAGATACCAAATGAAAGTGGCACATGAATGATGATCTGATTCATTTACTGACTTTTTTTTTTTCTCTTTCCCCTTCTCTCATCAGAATTTACAGCACGGCCTTCAAAACCTCGCAGGATGCCGAGCCCAGATTTATTTGCAGGCTGACAGGATAAAACAGCAGGCTGGGACAGCTGCTGAGGCCATTCTGATGGAGAAGCTGCAGCCATTCCAGAGAGCAACCTATTTGGAAAAGATGTTGCAGAAGAAGTTGGATGAACTTCAGGTATTTTTTTCTTTTAATATTAAATTAGCTGTTAGTGTGGGGCAAGTTCACTAGAGTCCTGTGTGAGCCACATTCCTCATTAGAGCACTGTAGTTCTTGAATTGAAATTTCAATTCATTAAAACTCACTATAGTTCTTGAATTGGAATTTCAATTCATTAAAACTCAGCAGGATTATAAACTATATAAAGAAATAATACATGAAGCCAGAGGGACAGGTGAAGGATTTCACCCTCACCTGCTTGTGTTGCTGCAACAGCCTCTGCCACTGTGCCTGCTATCCCCAGGACCCTCAGATGATGAAAGATTAGGAAATTTATTTTTATTTTTTGGAACATTGAAATAAGCTATGAACTTTCTCAGCTCTGCCTTGAAAAAAAAAAAATCATGGGCTTCAGTTTTCCTTGGGAAGAGTTCATGTAGTGAACCTAAAACTAGAGAACTGTGACCATTTGATGTAATTCTGAGGACCAGATTCACATTCCTGTTCAGGCCAGGTGGGGAGAGACCTGGGTCCAGGAGCTCTGCTCAGAGTAGTAGTAGTAGTATTCCTGAGAAAGCTTCCAAGCAAATGTACTGCTGGACATTTACTGATGTAGAATTAATCCATGGAAAAAGTCTGGTTTCAATGAATTGTTCTGTTTTAAAGTAAACCCAAATTCATCAAGACATTTGAAGCCAACTCTATTTATGCCTCCATCTACCAGCACAGTTAATGGCTGGAAGCCAGAAATCTTTGTGAAGATAACAGGTTTCTCATATTCCCTGTGAACTTCTCACTGCATGAAAAAAAAGCATTTCTGGGGAGTCATTTTCTCTGGTTTAACCCTGTGGTATTACCACAGCAATCTCTCTCCATACACCAGTTTTTGCCATTCATCCCTTAAAAAACTGTTGTCGTCGAAGTGCTCTCAGAGATGTGGAGTTTAATTCTGGAAAGAAAGAAAAAGCTTTCCCAGTGCTGTTTTGCTAAATGAAAGTTGAAATCCAGCCCTACTGATTTCTCCACAGAGCTCCTGTGAGCTGCACAGCTTTGGTTGTGCAGGATTTGTGTGTACTTCAAAGGAATCTCATTTTCACAGGTTTCCCCCTCTGATAGGCTGAGTTTTGACTTTCCAGTTTCACAATAAGTTAAATAATACAAAGCTACCAAAGGTATCACAGAAACTCCTATTCCTTTCACATCGTTACAGCTGTCTCAGAATTTGGAGATTCTGTTTCTTGCTCTCTGCTTTGGGTTAAATTTTCCCCTTGTCCCATTGAAAAATGGAAAAAATTCATTAGAGAGTTATAAATCCATTAGAATTTAGGTTTAATAACTGTTTTCCTAAAAATATTGCTCATTGCCCATTTTTGTATAAGTGTAATTCCTTTTGAATAAGTGTAATAAATAGTAACTAATGTAAATTTTCAATATTCACCCCAGTTCAATCTTTTACAACTGGAGGATTTCAACAACTGCCTGGAAACCCTGGAGGGTCGTGTCAAGAATTGCACAGACACCTTTGATAGCCTCTGTCTAGAGGAAGGAGACAACTCAGAATTGCTCATGGTATGTTTGCATTCCCAAATACAGAAAGATATTACTCAGCTCTTGCCCACTTCAAAATGCTCTTTGTGTCCTAAATGTCACAGTTGCAGCGCTTCTCTCAGAGTAACTATAATAGAGCCAAAACACAAAAAGGAATTATTAAAGTTTAGAAACTCTAGGTCTACATTTCAGGCCAAATGCCTGCATGGAAGGGAGGAAATCACCAGATTTGGGGTTGATGGGAGATATTTTCCCCAAGCTTTGCCCTGGAGCTTCCCTATTTCCCTCAATGAAGGGTATGAGGTAAATGTGGAGGTTCCAGGTCTTGAGTATATGTTCAGTACTGTTGGAAAAGTGAGCCCTG
The DNA here is from genome assembly GCF_027579445.1 of Ammospiza nelsoni. NCBI lineage: Eukaryota > Metazoa > Chordata > Aves > Passeriformes > Passerellidae > Ammospiza > Ammospiza nelsoni. The sequence continues at coordinate 57,781,598 of NC_080638.1, read as the reverse complement.
TGTAAAAAAGTTATTACTTTTTATTCCCCTGTATTTTTTGAAGTTAGCATGGAAATGTTGGATGTTTTCAAGTTGTGAAGAATAAGCTTCTATACTTCTTTTACGTGAAAGAAAGGCAGTACTTGTCTGCAATAATTTATTTTTTCCTTACTTCCAGAATCAGACACTGGAGCTTGCTGCACTTTCTCCAAGCATAGAGAGTTTGAATGAAGCAAGCATAAAGCTGCCACTCAGTGACTTCACCCTGAAGAAAATGCAGAGCCTGACTCGACAGTGGAGTCAGAAAACAGCGGCTGCTCTGGAGTGTTGCAGGTCTGAAATGCAAACAAAAAAACATCACTAGTAACAATTCCCTTTTCTGTAATTGAAATGAAAACCATGTTAAAGCATAGAACATCTTGCAATCTGTTCTCAGCTTTCTCAGGGGCTTGCCAGGTGGAATTCTGCCCTTGCATTTTACTTGATTTTTCAGTGTCTATTTGTATTCCAAGTCACTTGAAGCAAAAACCTGGATATTTGTAGGGGAAGAAGGGAGCAAAGTGCCATGTGAAACCCCCATATGTTAATTTTAAAATGAATAAAAAATATTTAAAATAAATATTAAAAATACTTAAAATAAATAAAAAATCAAAATAAATATATAATAATTGTAATATATTATTATATATAATATAATAATATTGTTATTCTATTATATAAAAACTATATATAGTTTGTATGTAATAATATAATTATTATATTATATAATTATATAATTTTTAATATATATATATAAACATACCCAGAAAAACATCCACCAACAGAAGTTTCTGGCTATTCATTTTGTTTTACAGTATGCTTGAGGGAACCCAAAATGATGAGAAGAAATTCTTCCAGAAATGTGAAAAGTGGATGAAATTCCTAGAAAAAATGAAAGAAGCCTTAAAAACAGATATTCCAGGACGGTTTGAAGAACTGCAAGAGCAACAGAGAGTATATGAGGTAAAGCTAACTCTAAAAATGGAAGCATCATTTTGAATGATTAAGGCAGGGGGAAATCATTAGAAAATGCTGTGCCTTTTGAAATTAGATCTGGGCAGGATTTTACAGAGCATTTCACTCTTGAAATGCCTATTAAGGTAAAAACTGTGAAACATGAAAGTCCTTTTCCAAAGGGACAGATCCCTTTTTGCAAGTATCAGACCTTTAGGAGTGCATCTTCATGTGCTGTGTCATGGAAGTCCTAAATTTCCCCAGCACTGAGGTGCACTTGTCTGCCTGTCCCAGGACACTGGAGCCTGTGGCAGCTAACTGGATAGTTTGATGGAGACCTAGCAGCAATCTTAACAGTTTCTGGAAGAAATGCATTTAAAATAGTGTTTTCACAGTATATTTGTGGGTTGACCAGTTGTTAGATTTTAGTGAAAATCTTTTTTCTCTGGCATTTTTCCAGACAGTTGCTATTTGTTACAGAGAAACAGTCAAAAAACTTTAGGTTTCAAATCTCTATCATCCAGCTCATGGTGGGGTCCACTGTCACATATGTGTAAATTCCTCCTGGAATCCAAAAACTGTGGAGTCTTAGGGCACATTTGACACTAGCAATTGAAAATTATAGTTTTCAGCTTTTACAATTAACTAAATCCTGTCAGTCTAGAAGAGCAGAAGCAGCTTTCATAGCAAAGCATATGTTCACAGCATAGTTAAAACTTGTTCTCTTGGTATTTTCAGATGCTGCAGACTGAGATTTCCATAAATCAGCAGACATTTAATTCTATCATAGAAAAAGTTCTACTCTCCTTGGAATCTGGAGAAGCAGAGAAAAGGTACTTTATTTGGTTTTCTCCTTAAGATCTTGGTTATTTAGCGAATATGCTGTATTCCTTGGAATTGCTATTGAATCTTTGCTCTTATGAGGACATAAATCCAAATTCTTAGCTGGATTTACTCTTTGAATGATCACCTGTCACATTTTGCAAAAGTATGAGAAGGTGCAGTGAGAAAGAAACTCGGATGCCCTGGCCAGACTGCATTTGGGATAGTAACAGGCTGGGCTGAAAACAAAAATAATTGCTCCTGAAGAGGAGTCTTTTGTTCTGCGCCTGTGGCTGAGAAGCTGCCTGCCCACAGAGCATAATGAGGATGCTGCATATGAAGGATGCTCTCCCTCTTCCTGGACCTCTCTGCTTCTCAGAGTGCACAGGTGTGGACTGTCCACATTGCTCCTGGCACACATGGCAGGGCATTGACTCACTGGCTATGAAACCCTAAACCTGTTTTTTATCAGTATGATCTCAGACCTTTCATGAGAAACAGCAGGTAATGGCTGTGAGCAGGGGTTCAGCTGCCTCAGGTGTTTGGGGTGAACACATTTCCCTCCCTGCCAGACCTTGCTGCTCCAAGAGACTTAGCAGGACAGTGTGTGTGTTCCCCTCAGACATGGCAGTATGGAATCCATAGCTTGGCTTAAAACTGCCAGAGAAGGTAGGGCTGCACTAAGCTGAGCTCCTGGATTTTGTGTTTGGAACTACCCACACGAAGGCAGGGGTTTGTGTGAGAGTAAATCAGGGACAATGGCCTCCTGCAGAGAAGCAGAATTGATAGATGGGGTTGCCTTAACCAACCAGCCAGATCTGCTGGATCATCTGACCATGTTGAAGAAGAGGACAAAATAACTGCTTAAATGGGTTCAATAACTACACAATTTTCCATTGTGCAGATCAATTTTGCAGCATAATCAGTGACCTTGTCTCACTTGGACTGACCTTTTTGTTCTCCAGAGAAGTGTTTAGTGCATATTGTGTCTGATTCCTGTATTATGTATGTTGCTACACCACAATTGCAAGATTGACTTGCCTTACCCTCTTTTGTATCATGTAAAAGGTTGTTTGGATTGCTTAAAAGATGGAATACAGAGAGCAGGGCTGAGCTTAGGGCTGCAAAGAGCTTTCTTGGATTGCTGGGTATTATAACTGAAAAACAACTTTGCAAATGGAGCTCCATCACAATTACTGTAATATGCAGCCTTGAGATCAAAATTAATTAACACTCGGGCCTTGTAATTTTCAGGACAGAGTTTATTTCCAAGCTGACACTGCTGAAGGAGCAGTGGCAGAATGTTATCCGGATGGTTCAGCAGAGGAAGAAGGACGTCGATGGACTCGTGAGCCAGTGGCAGCTCTTCAGGAGTTCCCTGCAGAGCCTCAGCAGATTCCTTGATGACACAAACAGCTTCCTTGCAGCTGTGAAGAGCCAGGACTGTTACAGCCTTTACCAGCTTAGAAATGTAATTCATGATTTCAAGGTACTGTGTTTATTTCTCATAAATCTAAAATATGTGGGCTTTTTCCCTCAGACTGAAAAAGCTTCTGTCCAGTCAGGCAAAAAGCTTTAAAATCAGACACTTTTCTTGGGGGAGAAATGATTGGTGATACTTTTTTCCTTAGAGCTGAGCACAGGTAAGAAAGCAGTGACATTGCAAAAGGCTCATTGTACTCAGAAACTTCTTGATCACCATGGCCATTTAGCAACCTTGCATGCTTTAAAAATCTTATGGATATGAAAATGGCAATTCAGGGTGCCAGATGAAACAGACACACTAGTCAGCAGGTAACCTCTAGGTCTGTGTGCATCTTACTGACATGACTGCTGAATTCAGGCCTTTTATTTTGCCTGAAGAAAGGTACTTGTGTGGCAAAACAGGCTCTATACATCCTGTGTGTTCAGGGATGAGCAGGAGAGGCCAGAAACTAAGAAAAAGCAAGGGAATCTCTTCACTCAAAGATATACAAACCTTATGATCAGTTCTTCAGAACAGTGAGTTCTGCATTTTACATGCAGTGGAAAAAAATATTTTCCTTTGTTAATTTTGGATGTTTTAGTTTTGCATTTAACTGTGGACCTCTTTGTTTTATAGGAAGGTAGAAACAAGCAGTGAACTTGATGGTTGCATAAGGCAATCTAAAACCTTTTAAAATCCTACTACTGAATGCTATTTGCACACTCCAAGATTTATATTGTGTCCCCACACACCTAGTGTTGATGGATTAACACATTACCAGTATTCCATTTGGTGCTTGCCCTTTTTATTTCATCTGTATTTCTACCTGCTGTGTAAAGGTGATTTTCAGTAGATTTTACAACTTAGTGCTCATGCTTTTTTCTTAGTGAGAAAAGCCAGAAAGTCTTCCCCCTCCTACTCCAAATTGCCCTTTTCCTCCTGCTGCTGTTCTACATAAAGAAGCTCTGATTATACCTCCTTGTGTTAGGGATCAATTTGTTGTGGACAAATTATTATTGATGGCTTACTTCACTTGGAGTGCATCATGATTAACAGGGCTGTTATGTCTGAAAAAATGAGCCTAAGATGTTGACCTTAGAGGTGATCACAGAACTTAGTTTGTATTTTTGACTGCAACATTTTCAGTCTGGCACTATGGATTTGGTCTGGGGAAAGCTTTTGTAGAGTTTTATAAATCAAAATATCAGAGAAAACATGATTTTTCTGAAATTAAAGAAGCACATAGAAGATCTATTGATTCCTCTTTGGCGACTGTGAAAAAAGCTGTACCTTGTGAGTCATCTTCCCAAGTGAAATACCAGCAAAGCACTTCTGGAACTTTCTAACAACAGCTTGGAAAGTTAACTTTTTTTTCCTTTTCAAGAGTAAGGCAGTGATCCTTCAGAGGTGGGAAGCCATGTACACCTTGGTCATCGACGTCGGGGAGAAGCTGCGCGCTGTCTCCGATCCCAACACCAGCGCTGCCCTCCAGGAGGAGCTCAGCCAGCTACAGCAGCGCTGGGGGAAGACCCAGGCCCTGCTGGAGAAGAAGAAGATGCAGTTCAGTGGCACCCTACAGGTAGGTGATGCCCTCCCCACCTGCTGCTCTGGCCTTGGGTCTCAGGAGCTTTCCTGTCCCACCATCTCCAGGCAGGGCTGCTGCTCGCTGCAGGGGCACTCTGAGGGAAGTGCTGTCATGTGTCATGAGGGCTTGGGGAATGCTGAAACTGTGGTCCCCTGATTCTCCAAAGGAAGTTGAGTTGGATTTCATTTGTTGCTACAATGGATGTTTCTGCTCTGATTGTTCTGAAGCTCTCCGTGGCCTGGAGCTCACTCCTGCTTTGGGCTGTAAAGCTGAAATTTAGCTTAGAGTCAACATGACTTGTTCCTCCTCATGTTTTTCAGCATATAAATAGAAGGGCTGGTCATATTTATTTCCTTACAGCAATGAATTTGCTTTCATGGCTAGGTAGGACATTAGGTATGTCTTAAAATTGAATACTGTCACTGATAGAGTCCAAAAATCATGCTTAAAGCCTCTTGGGTTGAACAAAACAAAGTGAGCAGAAATGTTCTCTAAGGCAAGGCTTAAATAAGAGAGGCTTGAAGTTCTGTAAATGCAAGCACCAAAATCTTGTGGGTGGCACTATGTATCAAAAAGGAAAATTCAAAAAAACAGAGCACAAGATAGATTATTGCAGTGGGTTGAAGATGCTATTTTGTAACATATCCATGTGGTTCATATGTTTTGATAAAATATCCTCACCTTTTATATTTCTTTGGTTCTCCCTGGGCAGACTTGTGACTGCTTTGAAAAGCAAACCAAGGAACTGGAAAGCAGGCTGCAAGAGCTAAAGGAGAAAGTAAAAGATCCACTCCCTGTTGAACATGAAGAGCTCCACAAAGCCAAGGAACATATTAAGGTATGAACAGCTATATTGTATTTAAATTGATGTAGTCTTCGCACAGCACCTCATCCCTGTAAAATCAGTTTTCTTACTTACCTGCTCTTCAGTGACACTGAATTTCTCTTTATACCATCCTGATTGCTGCCCATCTCCAAAGTCCAGCTGATCAAGAAGATTGAGTAGTAGTAGTAGTGTTTGGAATTTCTTTTCCTGCTTCTGCTCCCTTTACAGTCTGAATTTATAAAATAAGTAGTTTCTCAAACAAAAGGGAAAAAGCTCCCTTCTCTCAGCTCAATTGGCTTCTGTCTCATGACTGAACCTCCCTTTTTGTTTCCCAATCCATTTTGCACATGGAGCTCCTTAGGCAAGAGACCTTGTAATTCTGCAAAGCACCATACATACCTGCAGGATCTGGGAATAATTAAAGAGAAGGAAAATTAAGAGTAAGGGAGTGGCAAAATTCCTTGCAGCCCATAGTGCACCATGAAAATTAAATGGCAAGAAAAACATTTCCAAGGAATAGGAGACATTTGTCTGGAGTGGTCAGTCTTTCATCATCCTTTTATGTAGTGAATTGTTGACCTATGTAGTGGGAACAAATAAGCTTATTAACAAGCCAAGGCTTTGAACTCATTATCAGCTGTCTGAAATCTTCTTTATGAGTGCTGGCTGTCTTTCCCACAGCAGCAGCCTTGCTGTAGCCCTGACTTATCTGTGAGATGGAAGGACACAGCTTCTGCCTCTTATCCCAGCAAGAAAAATTCAGCTGCAGAGGCAGCAGGGTCAGGCAGTGCCAGTGCAAGTGCTGCTAGTAGGTGTTGTAGTACAATAAAGGACTAAAATGGCATGGCATGCTCTTCCTGCTTTGCATTTCTATCTGGAATAAAGCTATTTTTCTTTCAACCCTGGACCTTCTATAAGCCTAGCAAAGTCCCATGAAACTCCATAGTTAGCTCTGTAATTTCTCTGGATTTGCCCCTTGTTAGGAGACATAAATGCAAGTGTGCACATCTATAGGAGTAGTGTGATCTCAGGTAAATTTTAGAATCAGGTTTGTTTGGTGTTTTCCTCTAGTGTTGAAGCTGGGTCCAAGACCTGTGAAAATCCTCACAGGGTTTAGACCCAGCACACTTCTGACACAAACACTCACAGTTTTTTTCCCCTTCAAAATGAGACAAACTGGATTCTCTCTAAGAGGTTATTTTTGTTGTTGTTGGATGAGCTAGTGACCCTTCCCAGCAGCTTTTTTGCAAAATGGGACCTAGGACCTTGTGTGTGTAGACTGTCATATTACCCAGCTGCAGGCAGTGGTACCTCTGCCTTTTAGGTGGCAATTTTAACAGTGTTAAGGAAAATATGTAACTTACAATAAAGAGAAAGGAGAGTTGGGGGAGCAAAGCAGAAAAGAGAGCCTGTTTTCTGTGAACAAGCAGTTTAAAAGCTCCACATTCCTCACAAATCTGAGGAAGTGCCTATGACATCATTCATTAGAGAAGGCAACTGATTTAATCTTTTTGTGTGTTTAGAAAAATAACCTGAAATTGGAGCAAATACAGGTGGAAAGCAACTTGTCCAAAGCAATTATAACAGGAATAAAGGAAACCCTGAAGAAGCAGGCATGTGCTGACCTGGGTGTGAGAGCCCAGATGCTGCCCTGGAGCATGGGGAGCTGCTGGGGCCAGGCTGTCCCAGCACTTTGGGATGCAGGGATGGTACCGGTAGGTCAGTGGGGCACTGCCATGGGCTCCAGTGACTTCCAGTGGCTTCCAGTGGGGTTCCAGTGATCTCCTGGGGATCCTGGCCAGCCCAGCCCCGGCACAGGCGGCAGCACATTCCCTGCTCTCCTCCCCCACAGGCCAGGCAGGGATTAGGCAGCAGGTTTGGAAAGCCGAGGAGCTTAGTGCCAAGGCTTGTGCGGGTGCATTTCCATGCAGGAGCTGGAGCAGTCGCTGGCAGACTGGGCCCACGACATGAAGGAGCTGCAGGCCATGAAGGCAGAGCTGGCACACCTCATCCTCACCGAGGACATGATGGTGCTCAAGGAGCAAGTGGAGCATTTGCACAGGCAGTGGGAAGAGCTCTGCCTGCGGGTGAGTGTTCACCTCCTCCGGGCTGGTTTCCCTGAGGCAGGACTGGGGTTTCCCTGAGGCAGGACTGGGGTTTCTCCTGGGATAGAACTGGGGTTTCTCCTGGGGCAGGACTGGGGTTTCCCCTGGGACAGGACTGGGATTTCTCCCGGGGCAGGACTGGGATTTCTCCTGGGGCAGGACTGGGGTTTCTCCTGGGGCAGGAATGGGGATTTTCCCGGGGCAAGGCTGGGGTTTCTCCTGGGACAGGACTGAGGTTTCTCCTGGGCTCGGCCCCTCTGGCACTTCTGGCTGGGAATGGGGCTGCTCCCCCGCAGCCAGCCCGGGTGGAGTTCACCCTTTGTGTTCTGGACAACAAAATCCTGCGCAGGGTTTAGTTGCAAACCCTTTGTAAGAAGTGGCTGTGTAACCCTGTGTAAGACTCTGCCTGCACAGAGCCAGATGCAGCTGTTTGCTGGGATAGGTGCCTTTGTTCCTGGCTGCCAAAGGCAGGGAGGGATAAGCACAGGAATTGCCTGAGGGCACGGAGCAAGGAAAGGAAGCGGGAAGTTGAAACAAAATGCCAGTAGAAAGGAAACTTAAATGTGTTTAAATACTAACTCATAGGGCTTGAACACATTGAGAACTGACTTGTCTTCTTTGTAGCAGGAAAATGCTGTGAAACATTTGCATTATTTGTAGCTTGTTGCTGTTTTGCACTTAATTTAGTGTTGTTCGTAAAATTGCTGGAGAACACTTACAGCAAGGTCACATGGACTCGCTTCATTAGGTTATTCTGCAGTTTGAATGTGTGTTTACTTTGTCCTGTTAACAGGATTGGAAGAGGTAAAATACTTCAGGGTCTTAAGTCACTCTGGGGTACTCTACACACCAGCAAACCAAATTCTTGCATCCCTTTACTTGACGAGTAAATAGCTTTTATTTTACAGTTTGTGAAGAAGTACTGAAGCCAGTTAGTATTTTGTTTCTAACCTTTCCACAGGCAAAGGTCAAGCAACCTCGGTGGGGATGTTGCCAGAGTAATGAACAGCTGTGCTTATTTCACAAACTGTGTTGTGATGAAATAGTTATTTAGCTTGATTGGAATAATTAATTTTTTTTTGCATTGCAGTGAGAAAGAAGAATTTAATTTCTTAAACTGGATGGCTGTTATACAACCAGTGTTTTCTCTGTTATTTTTTCTGAACTCTGAAAATAATTCCAGAGACATCCTCTCCCCTTCTGAGAAATACAAGCCATTATTTTTTAAATTAAAATGCCTGAACCATTTTCCTAGTGGAAATCTGCACTTAAGCCTATAAATGAGAGAACTTCGTTGTTTTTCATTCTTTTTGTGAGCTACTGAAGCCTGCTGTCCCCACTGTGTTGAATAGCCCTGAAAATTAAAATTTTTTATATGTGCTCCACTACAGTCTATCCAAGTAGTAATTTCCTGTAGTAATTTAAGATCAGATTTTATTCAAAATTTCCATTTTAATTTCCTGAGGGAGCAACGCTGAGTTCAGTCTGTCTTGGAGGCAGGAAAGAGGTGACAGTAATGTAACTGTGTTAGGCACACAAAATCTGTAGTGGGAGGAATCTCTTGAGTGCTGTAGGGAGGGAGATTCTGAATGTTTGCACAGCCCTAATGAGCCTCAGGAGAGCCCACAGTGGTGCTCAGTGCTGGACACAGGCTTGGAGAGCAGACTAGATCAGCTCTGCTGTTGGCATGACTGCTTCATTTTGGCTAACAAAGTAGGGTCAAGATGCATTGTGTGGAGCAAAGTGTGCAGAATAAATGCAGGGAGGTGAAAGAGCTGCAGCTGTCACAGCCCTGGGGCAGCCAGATGCCTGTGCTCAACTGGGCAGGGGCAGACAGGCAGAGGGAGCAGATGCACTCAAGGGATTAGCATTTACAGAGCTGCCCTTGCAAGGTGCATGTAGGTCAGAGATTTAACCATTCATCCCAGCCAGCATCTCTGGGGATGTTGTTTTAGCTTCCCTTTGGAATGCACAGGATGCTCACACAGTGAGTGCAAAATGGGGGTGGTACCAGGGCAGCTGGGCAGAGGAGAAAGGGCTCAAAGCAATGGCTTGAAGGGTTCATGTTCCTAGAAGCTTGTCTGGGATTTTTTGGGTTGTTCCTGTTTTTTACTCTCAGCCTGTATTGCTTGGCCAGCTAAATCTGCTTCTTGCTGTTGAAATCCTGCCTTGTCCCATTCTGAGCAGGCAAACATGGAGTCAGAATCACACGAGCATTTAGAGCTTGTTTCACTGACAAGCAGAGTCTGTTCTTCCACTGACCAAGTAAACTCATCTCCATACATGGGAGATGCTGCAAGTGGTAAGGAAGGATGAAGGGCTCACCCTCCAAACCTCTGAGGTTGAGGGTACACGGGAGCATCCCAGAGCAGAGACACTCTTAGAAAGTTTTTGAGGTCCCTGCACCTCCAGACTTTTTCCTATGGAGAACTTGGGAGATTGTTTCCCTGTGTCCCAAGACAGTCCTTTCATCCTCATGTTTTTGCTCAGATTGTCATGAAGGATTCAGAAATCCCTTTCAGCTCTCCATCCCCTCCTGGAAAACAAGTCAGAATTTAGGGGACAAAAGCAATGTGGTAGGAGATGGCTTGGTGCCTTCTGTTTTGGTCCTGGTGTTACATGGAGCTGGCCTTGCTTCCACACTACACATTTAAACTTCACGCTGGGGTACAAAAGAGTGTTAGATATTAGTCTAGAAGAATCAATAATGGAATTTTGAGGAGTCATATGCTGTATAAAGTGCATGTGGGATGTGAAGAAGGGAGTGTTTCCTGCCATGGGGAGACATTTAGTGTGGCCATTTACAGCCAAGACTAGCAAAATATTATGCACAATCTTTATAGACAGAATTTATTGGTGAGAATGAGGAGTTACTTGTTTCTCTTGCTTCAGTAGAGCTTGAACCATTTCTCACTTCCTTTGTCCCATATATCCTGGTACAGGAATCCATCAAGGTTAATAAATAAATACATATTTAAGAGCCTTAGGCTAGAGACAGGTGCTATTAGCTAGTTAGAAGTGTGACCCTGCTTATTTCTGAGATATTGGAGCAATGATAATAACTCAGCTTTTTCAGGCAGTCTCAGACCTTAATTGCTCTATCTAGACAATTTGTTTATCCATTCTGGAAAATGTATTTTTGATGGGGGAAAAAAAATCCATAGTTTTCAATGAAAATGATAGATTCTTGATGCTCATTTTTTGGAAGTTCTCCAATTACTGCTGGGCAAATGGAAACAAAACAGGGAGGCTTTTATAGAGATAAAATAATTGCAGTCAGTAGTTGCAAAGTTTCTCTTAGAGTGGCAGAAAAATAAGAACTTACCCAGGTGTTATTTCTCTTGTGTTATATACGGGGCCATACTAAACAGTATGTAGTAATTATGTGTTTTATATTCCTTCTGTGTTTGACATTTTCAGGTTTTCACTGAGTAACATTTAAATTATTATATAAGCACATTATTTATAAAGCTGTCACTCAGTTTCTTTCTTCTGAGGGAGAGAATCTGGTATTTGCAAGTCAACTTTTTGCCCTGCAATCCAAAATAAGATGTAATAACAATCTGCTTGATGGCTTTGGAAAGGAAAGTAGGATACTTGATAACTGCTCCTGCAAAATGGAATAAGATCAAATGCAGACTAGAAATTAGAATGCTCATAATTGCTGGTTTCCTTCCAGAAAAAGCTGTTGCTTGAATTTCTGGTGTGTGCTTTTCCACAGGTGTCCCTGAGGAAGCAGGAGATCGAGGACAGGCTCAACGCCTGGATCGTGTTCAATGAGAAGAATAAGGAGCTGTGCTCCTGGCTGGTCCAGATGGAAAGCAAAGTGTTGCAGACTGCAGATGTTAGCATTGAAGACATGATAGACAAACTGCAGAAGGTAAGCAGTAATGCCACTCTTCTTCAATTGCAGCCAGATAACTCATTACAGAGGCACCATTCCTCATGCATTCATTGCTCTTGGAAGTGATACATGATGTAAAACCAACACACAGAGGCTTTTGTGAGATGAGCTTTTCTATCATTAGCTCTTCTTGATGCTCAGATTTGGAGCTTAAAGCAGAGCAGAAATGCCACTGGACTGCATTTGTTGCATTTATTCAGTGTGAGCTGTGTTGGTGGGTCTGGGCTGTTGGGGTTTTGGGGCACACATGCACACCCAGCACTGCTCAAATGGTGTCCTGGGAGCAGCTCACTGCTCTCAGCACCTCCATCATCCACACAACTGGTGAGCAGAGGGCAAGGAAAAGGTTGAAGGATGGGGTAGTTCTTATGCCAGGCAAACAAGAAATTACAACAACCAAAAAACAAAATCTAATTCTGCCCCTTCCCTCATTGTAGTTGGTGCATTCTAATACTTTTGTATTAGCTTGATTTTAAAGAAAATCAACCATTATTGTTCTGCTGTTCTTCCCCATGGCTAAAATGTCTCAGTATCTAATCCCACATCTCCTCTGGGTAAGAATGCCAGCAAAATAAAGCCACCCTAAACTCAAATTTAGGTTCTTTTGAGGTAGCTTCATTGAAAAATGATGTTAAATCAGGAAAACAACAGATAAAATTAGAACATTTGATTGCTATTTTTAGGAATACTTACTCCTGGCACTTGCAAGTCTTTAAGCTGCTTATTTTTTCATAGATTGTGAGAGAGCTTCTTCACTGAGGTTTTCTTTTTGTTTTTAGTGAGAGCTCTACGTGCTAATGTAAAACCTCAGCAAAACCTGACTTCACATCACACACGTGGGAAAAGAAACACATATTTTTCTTTTGGTATCATTGTTTTATTTTGCCCTGTAATTAAAGCAATGTTTGTGTATGTTTATCAGGACTGCATGGAAGAAATAAACCTGTTCAGTGAAAATAAGCTTCACTTGAAACAAATGGGTGATCAGCTAATCAAGGCTAGCAACAAGAGCAGAGTTGCAGAAATAGATGATAAACTGAACAAAATCAATGATCGCTGGCAGCACCTCTTTGATGTCATTGGAGCACGGTAAGAAAATTATTTTCAATGTTTTATGTGAGATAAAAGTCAGAGGTTTGTGTCCTTGACCATCAGAAACAGAGTGACATGACTTTCCAGTTAAGTTGGAATTTATTACTGGGAATACAGCTGAAAGGAATTTTTTTTCTTTTAGAACTTATTGCTGTATTATGACACCAAATGTCTTAATTTATCCAATGGTAGAGGGCAGGATGTAAGAATTCATATGAAATAAAATTTTAATGATGGGAGCTTTGTAAAAGGAAGAGTCAAAGTGATCTCTCCATTCCATGTGTTGAATTGCAACCTAATTTTAAGGCAGCGTGGTAGTTCATTTGGGCTTTTTAGGAGAGCCTCCTATTTTAACACAAGCCTCTCTTTCAGTCTGTGTCTGAATGCACAGAATTTAGGAGTAGATTCTATTCTGTCTCTGCAGACAGATTTATATGATAATGTTCCTTTTTTACATTCACAAGTGTTTGAAATTTCATTTAATACCAGTGCTATTTCTTTACTCAGTCTCCCTCTTAAAAACAACTGAAAGACTATATGAGTTCCTTTTAAATTCAGGATTTTCTGTATGATGGTGAAGTGAAAAATACTGTCAGTTGAAATGAAAACCAAAACCTGCCCAGTCTAGGCAACAACCTCCTCTTAATGGATTAAGCATCTTTATTATAGTTGGCAGAGTTAAGAACATCATGATCATTTCAGTATTAGCCTTACTGAGACTATCCCATTTCATTATTATCTCTGAGTTTCTGCCACAGCTTGGGATGAGGATGCTGGGCTGGTCTTGCCTCCTGCTGAGTTTGTTGATAATCCAGAAATAATAAGGCCAACACCAAATTGGCATTGGTCTCAACTTCTCTCCCAAGGTTTTGTTCTGCCTGTGATCCCCACTCTGGGCTCTCAGCAGCTCTGTTGCTCAGTTAAATTTGGGACAGATAAGGTGGTTCTGCTGTGACAATGTAGTGCTAAGTGTGCTGGGCCTCAATCAGGAATGAGATCTGAATTAATGGTGACACAGGAGCTGTGAATGGTTAAGCAGAGGCTGCCTTCTCAAGATCTGACACTGCAGATAGACTTGCAATGGTTGTCTCAAGGTGTCTGGTTTTGATCTGGTGTAGGAAGGCAAGCTTTACTTCAGTAACAGCACTTTTTCTGTTCTCATCTGATAGTAATGTGTCACATTTAAAGCTTTTTTGTGATCATTTTTTGTGCTGCTGTATGTTGGTTTTGAATTGTAGCAATTTTTAAATGCACTGTTTTAAAAGTGAGGTAAGCATGGCACATTTCTGGTGATCTTTAGGAAAACATGCTAAAGAACTGAGGGGGTCTTTAGAGAGATATCTGGCAACTGTATTCCAGTACTCTGTAACTAGGTCTTGTCTGCCTGATGTGTCTTAAATATTTACCTTCAGGCAAGTGTGCAGTGGTGCTTTGAGGTACATTATTGTGGATTTGTCTAGAGCATCAACAAGGCTCCCAGGATCTGGTTTCTAAGTGGATATTGCAGCTACTGGGGAATTGGTGTGATGCTGTATGAGTGTTCCTGTGTAATTAATTCCAAAATGTCTGTAACATGCCAGCTTGTGATTTCCATCAATTTGATGCTCAGGACCAGGGTAATGAACTGGAAGGACCTGGTAAAATGTGATTTTAAGCAGCTCCCTTGGTGGCCCGAGATTATCAGCTATCAGCCAGCCCTGTGGGCTCTGCTGGTCCCCTCTGAGTTAATAGTAAGAGAGGTTCAGCATATGGCAGTGTTTTGTAGCACCTCTCCTCCCTCACCTAGTCCACCTTGCTGGGGCAGGCTCTCAGCTGCTCAGTCATGAGTAACCACCAGGCCAGACACTCAAAGCAGACTCTGAGTACACTCCTAAGAGTTTATTTTGCCCTGTTATGACCTTCCAGCTTTCTGCTTTGAGTTTGCTGCTATGGTGCTGGCTTGCCACTGAGATTTGATGTCTGAAGGAATTAAATTAGACATCAGTTGACTGAAGTGTCCACCTCACTGAGGTGTGTTTTGGGGCACTCAAGATGAGGCTCCTCCCCTGCTTTTGAGTAGCCTCTCTCAAGCTCAGGTGATGGTGGGGAGGCAGCAGCTCAGCCCATCACCAGTGTGACACAAATTGGGCATCTTTGAGGGAGAGCAGAGAGGAGCAAAGAGCCTTGGGCTGGAGCTGAGGTGAGGTGTGGGTTGTGATGCCCTGTGCTCACAGACTGTCCCCTTCTCGGTTTGCTTTTGCAGAAACTGTTAAAAAAATTGTATTGAGGCTGTGTTGAAAGAATACCTGCAAAGGATAGTGGCAGAATTGTGTGGTCCCTGCTGGATTAAGCCATCATAGTCCAGAGATCCTCTCACAGAGTGTGGAGGCTGGAGGGAATGGCACAGGGGCTGTGCATCCACTGCAGCCCTGCAGATGAGACTGGGGCACTGCACAAGTGCTGCCACGTCTGCAGACCCGTGCAAAGCCCTTTTTATTGGGCACTGCTTCATTGCCTGGGGAAAATAAGAGGAATGGAGGAGATGCCTCTGGGAAGGAGTGCCACAGGGCTTGGAGGGTTTGAGGGTAGGGGAATGCTCCTGGAGAGAAGTGACAAATTTTGACTGGCATGCAGAGAAAACCTTGTCTTTCTCCTGAAAAAAAGCTGCTTGTAGGAACTTATTTTCACAGCACATCCATGAAATGAGGAGGTGGTTTCACTCCTGTCTTTTCACATTAATAGCTATGGCAAGTAAAATTGAAGTGTAAATTTTCTGAGGTTTCAGGTGCCAAATCTATGACCACTTGAAGCTCTTTTCTTGACAACTCCAACAATTTCTGTTAAACACACAATGAGCTGCTACCTTTATTTGTACTTGCACTTGGCTCCCAGTGGCCCACCCACCATCACAGGGACAAGGACCAAATTTCAGTATGTCCTCATGGCAGGCCAAGATTTGGGAAGGAGGTGAACTACAGAGGCAGGCACTGAGTAGGAGGAAAAAATGTATATTGAATAGCTGTGTTCAAGGCCAATTCTTTGTTTTTGGGCGTGGAATCTGTTTTGTTGATGGGCACTTTTTGATCCTGTGGTTCAAAAGTGAAAAATAACTTGTATCCACAAAGGAATCTAATTGAGATTTATTGCCAGCTTCAGTTCTGTGGTTGCAGATATCCCCATGGCTGTCCCTGCAACCTGTGTAGGATTTTGTTTTCTCTGCAGTGCAGTGCATGGCTGTGTGATACCAACATGAAACCAAACCAGCCTGGAAGCCAATCAATGCAGAGAATTCCTCCTGATAGCTTATTTCACCTTTTTAAACCAATAAATGTCCTGGGACAGATGGGCAAATTAGGTGAGCTCCCCATTTAGTCCTTGAAGTGATTCTCTTAGTTCATGGTGACAAGCACAGATTTGCCATATGGCTGCACTTGCAGGACTTAACACTTTCATTATCTGCCTGTGCTCAGCCTGTGTGGTGACAAAAGCTTTGCCTCGTGTGTTGCACCAAGCCACCGTCTGGCTGCAACTTGGAAGAGTCTCAAAATGTTAATTTTCATGGGATAAAGTAACCATCAAGGCATTAGCATGCCAGGAGAGGAGAACAAATGAATTCTGTCCTGCTCAGAAGATACTATTACCACAGGGGGTTTGTGCTGGCTCTTTGTTGAGCGATGGGGAATAGAAACATACTAACAGGCAGAAGGGAGCGTTGTGCTGACTGTAAGATGGACACAGGAAATCTCTTGTTTTTGTTACTGAAGCAGTAGGAGGAGGAGTGCACAGGCTGCCTGAGGGTGGTAGACAACCAAAATCTCATTGAGTGGGATTTACTTCCTCAGTATGCTCTGGGACAGCACACCAGCGCCAAGCACCAACAGGCAAGGACTAGCAAGGAACTGTGTGCATGGCGTGTTCCCTTTCCTGGGCCATCCAGCACTGATTCTGACTCCTCACTTTGCTTCCCAGCCCGGTGAAAAGGAAATGTTTTCCTTCTGCATTGCTGTTTGCTTGGTGCCTGCAGTCGGGCTGGAGGAGCACCCCGTGTCCCTGGAGGGTGTCTGCACTGCCTGGAGCTGTGCTAAGCTTTGGGTGCTGCTTGAGCCTTCATTAAAGCCACCAGCTTCATCAGGGGCTGCCTCCAGGAGTTTTGGGTCTGCAGACCCGTTTCTGCAGTAGCTGATGCTGCATTTCTGTAGCGCTGGGCATCTTGCAGCTCTTGCCAGTTGTTGCCAAGCTGTGAAAAGGAGATGCCGTTTCTCAGCTGCTCTGGCTACAGGCACACTGATGTGTTTTCTTACTTGTTGGGTCTAGTCCGTGTTTTCAGCCCTGTGGCGGAAAGCAAAGTTTTTGTGTATGTAGCAGGACTGGGTTCAAATGACTGTGACCTTTAAAGCAAGCATGAAAATTCAGGGAAGCAAGCAAGGTCAAATGTGCCTTCTCATTCTTTTAAATGCAGCTATCCTTAAGCTGCCAGCATCATTGAGTTGTCCAGAAATCTTAAACTGCCACACTCAAGTCAGCCCTAACCTTCCTTAATAGAACTTGGAAGATTGAAGGTGTTTTCAGCTCATTTCCTGCATACCCTGGGGCACTGAAATTCCCAAACAGACTGAAACTTCTCAGGTTGCAAAAAAAAAAAAAAAGGAAGCAGTTGAAACTCTCCAGTGACATCACCTTGTGCTGTGCTGGGGGTCCAGGGAGGCTTTATGGGGAGTGCAGTGAGCTGCCAATTCCCTCTCCTCCCTTGCACCCTCACTGTGTCTGGGTTGCCCCAAAAGTCACTCCAGCACCAGCAGGCCCCAGATTATGGGTTTGGGGTGCAAGTGAGTTCACAGCACACCCTTCAGCTGGTCTCTATTTATTTTCCACCACATTGGTTACCCTTTGGCAGGGCAGACAATCAGGCACCATGTGTTGGTGTGCTGTCCTACCCTGTGGCAGCCCGCAATCAGTGTGGGTGCACTCTGGGCTCAAAGGTCTTTTTAAATTGCTGCAGATCAATACTGCATGGCAAGGGAAGCAAAATATGCTGCAGGGAGGCCTCCCCAGGTAAACAAGGCAGCAATGTCCAGCAGAATTGTGTTGGTTTGTGGCAGTAGCACTGTAAAATCTCATTCTTGGTTTTGGTTTTTTTTTGGTATACAAAAATATGTGGATGGTTGAAATATCACTCACAAAGTGCTTGCTTTCTTTCCATGTTCTCTTTGTCCTTTGAGGATTACACTTCTCTTTAGTGTAAAAGCTGTGACAGAATTCATTATTGTCTCAGGCATGATGGTTGGGCTTATTTTGGTTATGCAATGTGTGCAGGGAGCAGGGGGAGCTGGCAGTGCAAGGGGAGTCCTTGTCTTCTGCACACCATCTTCACTCCCAGTGTCTGCCTGCAAAGCTGGGGGTTATTTCCCCATTTACTCAGGTCAACCATTTCAAAGAGTGGTTTTGAACCACTCTAGACAATAAACTGTGAAGGTGACTGGGCATGGTTTACCTATGCAAATGTCCTGAGCCCTCTCACAGTGTGCTGTGTCCTTGCAGGAACTGTGTGTTCTGCCATGTGAGCCATCAGCAAGTCAGTACAGGTCTGTGGAAAATTACCTGAATACTGAAAAACCTTTGATTTCAAAATCATTCTTTGCATTTTTTGTGGGATTATCACAACTTCTTTATTTTTTTTCTGATCTTGGCTGGGTGGGGAGCGACTTGTAACCCAAGGTTCTCCGACTTCCACCTTTTTTTTCCCACCCCGTGATCTCTGGCAGTCATAACAGACAGAAATCATGACAGTGTGTTTTTCCACAAACGAATGATATCATAAATGAAGATTAGGGGTTATTTTGCCTTCTGGCATAACAGGCTATTTGCAGTGGAGGCCTTCTGCCTGGTCTGGAAGGTTAAAGAGAGGACAGGTTAGTGTGTGGGAGATTTAATTCGTACTTAAATACCTGGGCTATAATGGTAAAGGCGAGAAAGCAGAACGCAGGGGAAGTAAGGATACATCTTTGTGCGTGGTGCCTGTGCGTGGATGTACGTGTGCTCGTTTTTTGGGCTCGCTTCAGACTGACTCTGCTGCAAATCATCCGGGTCTGAGGCTCCAATAATCCCCGTTTCTCCCAAGAAATGAGCACCGCATCCACCTTTCCCGGTGCCGGAGGCTCCAACCCGCAACCTTTTTGTCGCCAGCCGCGGGCAGGCGCCCGGCGTGCGCTTCCTCCCGTGCTAACAATTCTCCCGTGTCAGAATAAAGCCCGGGTGGTTTTGTTCTGAGGAGGGATGCGGCCGTTCGCCAGGTAAAATCCCAAGGCAAAACGTAAGGGTTAAAATAGGGGGGAGAGAGATAGAGAGAGAGAGAAAGAGAGAGCGAGCTCCGGTGTCTCCCCAGCTCGGGGTCGGGGAGGAGGAGGACGGGCGAGCCTCCCCCCCACAGCCGGGATGCTAAAGCGGCGAATAAATAGGGCATCTGTGGAGGAGGGGTTTCCTCTGCCATGCCTGCCTGCTCGCACAGACCGTTTCCCCCTTGCAGCTTGGGATTTGCAGGCTGAGGAATGGTGTTCCCGTGCGAACCGTAAGTGCCGTGTGGGTGCCGGGTGCCGGTGGGGTCTGGCGGAGCCGCGGGGGGAGCCATGCGATGGACGTGCCCCGCTGCTGCGGCTCCCTGAGGCCAGCGGGTGAGTGAGTGGGAAGTGCGGCACGGCAGCAGCAGCAATTGTGCTCACGGGCCCCTGCCTTGCGATCAGCTGCGGCTGGGGCTGGCATCCGAGGCGCCGGAGAGCCTTGACAAGAACCTTTTCCCCCCCAAAGCCTCCTGCGCTTCTCCGTGCCCGCACACAGCCCGGAGCACGGGGCTGCTGGCACGGCCCCGGTACCGACCAGGAATGGCCTCGCCTTCCATGGAAAGGCCTCAGATTTGCGATCACCTCTCCAAAGCGCGGCTTTTGTCCCTCGCACGGTTGTTCCCCCTGCGAGTCACCGAACAAAGGTTCCTGGGCTGTGCATCTCATTGCTTGGCCGCTGGTAAACAATCCTGTCAGCTGGCAGGGCCATTTCAGCCCCTCCTCCTCCTCCTCCAAAAGACATGCACGGAGTCGCTGTTTCTGGTGACATTTGCCTTTGTGAAGGAGAGTTTGGGACAGATGTTAGCATGTTTTTCGTTCTTTCAAACGCTAAAATTTGAATGCTGCTATTTACCTTATTTGAGCTTCCCCCCTACCTTTTCCTGCAGGACTTTGACAGCTAAAGCCATACAAAATGCATGTCCTAATGCAATTCTTTTTGTTTGTGTGAATACATTTCAATCAACCTGGAAGCTCCTCCTACTGCTAGGTAATTCCTGAGTAGTTACTACAAATACACTGTGCACTGAATTCTGCCTGAGACACTTTAATGCTTTTCCCTTGTAACCCAATACTGGCAACTTCATTGTGGGTATTAAGACCCAAATCCAATCTCGAGTCAAGTCAGTTAGTCCTTCTGTTCACTTTTGCAGCCAGCTTGTAGTTATAATCTCCTACTTTTGTTCTTTTTTTCTGCCACTTCTATTGTGGTGTAAAGATTAAAATATTTTAAAACTGGCTTTGTTTGGCTTATTCCAGGCAACTTAAGCATGTGTCTGAGTGCTAATCAGCGTGGATTTTTTTAGCTTGGCCCATTCCAAAAGACAAGGCAAATCTGAATTTGTCAGGGTTTTTTTAGATCAGTGGTGATACTGCTATTGTATTTTTTTGTATTGTTACCTTTTTTTTTTTTCTTTCTGGAGGCATGTGGAATTGTGGCAGGTGAGTTCTCAGTGGGAAGTGAACAATGGATAAGTAGGAGTTTTTCCTGTAAACAGGAAGTTTTTCCTGTTGGACCGGTCTCAATTAGCTTGAGATTCACACTTCGTAGAGAAAGAATTCAATCAACAATGGTGACACCTTCCACCCTCAGCAAGAAGCTGGTTTTCTTTGCTGCACTTGAACTTTTAGTGCTGTTAATTCACTGTGTTGGGTGATTGGTACCTGGATCTGGCAGGAAGCTTTTGCCCCCAGGCTTGGAGGCTTGCACTGTGCACTCCCACCCAGCTTCCAGAAGGGCTGTGTTTCCCCAGAAATGGTCAGCATACATCTCAAAAGAGTTCATGAAGTTTCTTTCATGCAAAGATCAGGTGATTTGTAAGAGTATTTTCAGGGTGCAGATATGCATCTGAGAATGGTGGTTGCAAATGAAGACTTTTGTTGATTTGTTTATGTAATTAATTAATCTGTTTCACTCTTTTCTTTGAGCTGTAGCCAGGCAAATGGCAGTTGCCTGTGACTTTTGTGCAAGCTGAGGATGCTCATGTTTTTCATTCCTTTACCTCTTGTTTCAGTTTAGACCCCTGCCCTTTTCCTTGGGCTCTGTGTCTGCTGACAGGAGCAGGTCAGCCAATGTGAATGTCTGGACAAGGCTGCCTTCCCATTTATGCACTGCACTGGTGTGAACTTCTCTGAGGTTTTTGTCTTCTTTGGCTGCTTAGCTCAAGTTTGAGATGAATGGCTTAAAGCATTAAAGGTGTTTAAATGACTGGCAAATGCCAAATTCTATCGAGAATAAATAACAGATTAAATTACTTAATTACAATGGTGTTTCTAGTGGCAATTGCTAGAAAGTAAATACAAGCCCTCAGTTCCACAATGATGCTGTCTTTGAGACTGTTGCTTCTGGTAACACTAGGAGATAAAGATCCTCATGGTGACATTCATAACTTGAAAATCAGAGTGATTTCTAAGCCAAAATAATACTGGAGTGGTGGTGCCAAAAGCCACACTTAGATTCTAAAACTGTTCCTTTTAAAATATATCAAATGTACTTTCAGTCATAAATACATTTATTTATAGTCTAATATTCTTTGGTTTTGCTTTGGACTTCCTTGGCTGTGTTCACCTATCCACAATATGCAGACTGAAGAGAGATGTTCAGCACCCTGTGAATTTTTCTGTAATTCAGCTTAGGGATGGGAAGCAGGTGGATACAGGCAGAGAAGGGAGCCCAGGGAGGCAGAGATGATCTGAGCAGCACAGTAAGCTGTGGTCTCAGCAGGTCAGCTGTGCCATCAGATGGTCCCTACATGTGCCTGTCTCCAGAGCAGCTGTGGGAAGCGCCACAGGACATGCAGGAGGTGAATTGCCACAGAATACAGTCAGGGACAGGGCAGAGATCAAGCCTTGCTTTCCTCCTGACTGGCCTGAAGTCTTGCAGAGTTAATAATGCTACAGTGTAGATGTTTAGCTCAGACACTTCCATCCTGTGCTCAGCACAGAGCCTGTATTGTCCATCTCTCCAGGGAAAAGGGTTCCTGAGTCACCTGCCTCTGGAGGGCCACATGCCTTGGGAGTCACTGGCCCTGCTGAGTGTTGTAACCAGCCAAAATAACTGATGGGAACAGGGCAGAGGAAGAAGTTCTCCTGGGTAAAATAACTGCTAGCCCATGACAGCACAAGAAAATGGAGCAACAACATGTTCATTGAGTATTACTTAATATAAGTAAGTAGTACTTATATTAAGCAAAATCAAAAGCATCAAGATTCATACAGCAGCTGTTTGCTTGGGAGCCAGATGCTGTCTGCATACAGGGTTGAACTTGGGACCGGAGTTCTGAAAAAAAGCTTGTTAAGAAAAGCAAGAGCAGCTAAATTCTTTTGTCATCCCCTGGTTTCCTCTCAGTCAGCTGCAGCAGTGGAAGATAGAGTCTGTGTAAAGGGGCAGAGGCAGGTGCTTTGCATCAGAGTCAGCAGCTTTGTGGGTGCAAGGCAGGAACAAGCTGGACCATGGACTTGGGCGAAATCCTTCAGGCTGGCTTGCAGGCTTACATCAGTCAGACAATACTAATTTTACTTTTGGAGAGTGCAAAGTTGCTAAATTCTTGCCAGGAGCTTCAGTGTAGGACTGTGTTCTTCTTGCCCTCCTTGTAAAACAACTGAAAGTACTGCCTCGTGCTTCTGGGACAAGAGGTGTAGGGGAAACTTTCCATGCTGCTAATCCATATGAGACCCTGAATTTTCTGGCCTTACTGTGTAAACAGTAGGACTGAAATCCAGCAGGATCATTCCCACATCTCCTCCATAAGTGCTTTACTTTAAATCAAGTGTCTGGCTGACGTGTGTATCCTCTTTGGTTACCTTAAGGTTGCTAATAAGATCAGTTGTTGCTTACAGGGTGGCATATTCATTATGGATTAGGTGTCCTGCATATCTTCTGTTGTTGTATCATCAGGCAGTTGCAAAAGCCATTCATTACAGACAGTTTGGACCACTCTCCTCTAAAACTTGCCAGGATAGTTTGGCAGCAGGCAGGACAGTGGGCCAGGAAACTGTCCAGGTGCCCTGTGTGGGCACTTCTGCCTCGGAGCAATCTGTCCCTGCCTGCATTACATGAGATCACATCCCTCAGCCTTTCCCAGTCCTGTGTTGCCAAGTACACCAGGGCTTAACTCAGCCCCCTCAGCAGTCTCCTGCATTTGGGGACATGCAGTGAACCCCTTGTACAAGCTGTCCTTGCAGTGCCACTGCTGGTTTTGTTTATATGGTGACATTTCCCAGCCACTGTGGCCAATGAATCAGAAATGTTTCAGCCTTTTCACAACACAGACCTAACTTTTTGTGCAGCACTTAACTTAAACAATTGAGACTCGTCTTGGTAGTTGTTGGACTTTGCAGTAGCTAAAGGTTTGATTTGTAAGTTTGCATTTTAGAAATCACATGCAAGGTTCAAAAATTGATCCTAAGGCACAAGGACATAACTAGAGATCAGGAGACCAGCACAGGGAAGCAATGCTGGCTAAGAAATGGGCTCTCCCTAGGACATGGGTGGAATGATTTCATCTGACTTCAGAGTCTGCAGTGTTGATATTTATAGTACTGCAGGGTAGCCCATTGCAGTTCATAGGGAGAAATATGTGCTTTTTGGTACAGTTCATCTCATCTTGTGATCTGGATGTTTAAAACAGGTCTGATACAAGTAATGATTTTTTTTTTCTTCATTATCTACCAAGGTCTGGATGACAAGCTCTGAAATAAGTCTGAAGAGATAAGTGTCACCCTGGTGTTGCCCTTCTAGTAATTTTTGTTGGGAATTGCAGTAAATGAGAATTTCAAGAAAAGTTTGAGAGCAGTGAGGTAGTTCACCAGATATTCCTCCAACACATGGAGACAAATTTGCCAAAATATAAAATACCCAAATGCTATGTGGGTAATTTGAGGGGCTGATTTGGGGGTTGGACATGGGAATATGCTGCTAAGGCTAGAAGTAAAAAAAAGTTTGCCTGCAGTTTTAGAGCTGTGCTACGAACAACTGTAAAAAAAGTAAGTGGTCTCAATGGTTCATTTGCTTGTCCACTGCACAAGTCTCCCTGGCTATTTGATATTCTCCACCATCAGGATTGGTTTTTTAAATTATTCACCTGTCAGGAGAGTCTGGCATATCTCTGCATGTTTGTGTGATGTTTAGATGAGCTTTAACATTGTGGTGCTACAAGTTCTATAGTAGCTGTTGTTCAGGCCTTCTCTCCTGTTGGCATCCAGAGGATGCTGAGGTCCTGGCACAGGTTGCCTGGCCAGCTGTGCATGGCCCATCCCTGGAAGTGTTCAGGGCTGAGTTGGATGGGGCTTGGAGCAACCTGGAATAGTGGAAGGTGGCCCTGCCCATGGCAGGTTAGAGCAAGGGCATCTTTCAGGCCCTTCCAACCCAAACTGTTCTGTGATTCTGTCAGGATGTTGGACTGGTGGTTTGTGCAGATTTTGCCTCTCTTGGCAGAGTGGTATCTTGTTGATTAGTGTGAGCCTGTTGGTTGCTGAAGATGACACTGAGCAAAATTCACGGCAGGAAAATCAAACCATAGATACCTGTTTTAGTTTAAGTGGCAAATTATGGTACAAATTTCCACTTAGATTAATGTCCAGTGCTCTCTAGCAGATGAAAATTCACCTTGCTTATGTAGTTTCATTAAAGCCTTCACTCAAGTCCTGCTTTCAGCTGTAGAGCAGGGTCCTGCTGAGCCAGTTTAGGTAGGCTTTGACTAAAACACGGCTCTGATTTACAGGCAGCAGCTTGATGAGACATGGCTTCATAAAGCCATGCCTGTCATCAGCTCCTGCCAACATCTTTTCCACTGATTGACCATCTTTGTAACAAAATGTTCTTCCTGATTTACTTAGGGTGAAGAAACTGAAGGAAACATTTGCTTTTATACAACAATTGGACAAAAACATGAGTAACCTTCGCACCTGGTTGGCCCGGATTGAGTCTGAGCTTTCCAAGCCTGTTGTTTATGACATCTGTGATGACCAAGAAATCCAGAAGAGACTGGCAGAACAGCAGGTGGGAAATAGCAGCAGCCAGAGTAAATGAGCTGAGATGCTGCTGATTGGTCCTGGTATAAAATCACCTGTTTCTTTTCTTTAGTGAGCCCTTCTGACTGTTTGCTTTGCATGGCGTGTTCCTGCCAAGATGCGTTACACGGAAAATTTTTATTTGCTTGCAATTATTTCGGTATTGTCTTGAATTACCCCCACATCTCCCTGCCCCCCTTCACCCAAGGAAAACATGCAAAATACAAACAAAAGCCAATTTGCTCAGTTCAGTACAGCAGACTTCCTGAGGACTGGGCAGGGCACAGACAGTGGGCAGAGTACATGAGGATGACTTCGACTGACAAGGCGTGAATGCTGCTCTCTGCAAAGAGATGGGATTTGCTGTGTTTCCCTCACTGGCTCCAGCTCTTGTCCCTTCCTTGCAGACAGCAGAGCAAGCTTGGCAGAGCAGGATGCTTGGGCTTTGGAAGGTGGATTTGTGCAGACACACCTTTGGCTGAGGTTTGATCAGAGGCAGGCTCTGAAGATCCCTCAGGGCTGGGGGAGCTGGCGCGTGAATCCTGCTGAGACAACAAGTGTGAACCAACCCTGCACTGCTGGCTGTTTGTGGGCGTTTATCCAAGGCAGTGGCTTACTGGGGGATCTTAGGAGAGGAGTTGCATAGTCCTGAAGTAAATTTTGTCTAGCCAGCAGCCAGGCAAGGAAAAGGAACTTCTCCAAAACACAGACTTGTAGGTGGAGTCATCCTTTGCTCAGGGCTGTGCTGTAAGTCTGGCCAGGTTCTAAATGCTTGGCTGTCATCTAGCCTTTGTGTTAAACAGCAAAACTTGCCCAAAAACTAAAGATCAAGAATAAGTCTGTCAAGTTTGGAAGCTTGAACTTTTTATGGCATCTGCCTTTAGGAACACTTGGTATCCTTCCTATCCTTTTCATCTTTTCTCTCTGGTTTCTGCTTTTGTGTCTAAGGATCCCTGAGTGACCCAGACCTGGGGACTCTGTTCTCTGCTGGTTGGTGTGGCTGTGCTTGTACTCATGTCCCAAATGTCACAGGAAGGGCCAGCTCCTCTGTGACAGGGTTGTAGGTGGCTCTCACTGTGACTGCACTGCAGGAGCTGGTCAAACACCAGGAGCCTTGGCCCTGCACCTCTCATGGTTTCATCTGCATTGTGAATGGTCATGTAAACAACAAAGAAATATTTTCTTCCCATTCAAACCTTTTGCATTCTCAAAGGCCATGATAAATTGCCAGGCAGAGCAGAGCATGAAGCACAAAGGAATTGTGTCCAAACTAATTTGTTTTTATTATGAGCATTCAAGATTTAGCTCGCTATTAGAGCCATCATTTGCTGCTCAGAGCTACTAACTGCTTAATTTTTTTGGATGCTGTTTTTAAATACAGACCTCTAGGCACCTCTAGACTCTGTCTACAGTAGCTTTTTAGCAGGCTGAGTATGAGAAGACTGTGCTGACTAAAAAGACCACAGTAAAAAGAAAAGCTGTTTTTATTCTGCATTAGTGAAACATTTGTCTCAATGAGACAAGTAAAAAGATCTTTCCTGGCTTTAGCTGAACAATTATTTCAGCAAGAGCAGAGCAATGGTGAGAAATATGCCCTACAGGCTTCTTTTATTTGACATCCATGACTGGAAAAGCTTTACCTGTGCAGTCTTGAATAATGAAATTTAAAAGCCTTGTGTATGCACAGAGGTGTTTTATGGCATGTTTGTTCAATTGAAGGATGACGATTACAACATGAATAATATTAATTTTAAGATTGCAAAGATGTTTCACTAATGCGAAAATCTAGCAGTGTGTAGTCTGTTAAAGCTCTCTGGGCAATGCTATGCAGAGCTGAGGGAATGGTACCTCTTGGAGCTCCATGTATGTTCCTCTCCCTTAGTTTGTTATGTTTGTCTCATTTAATGCAGTCAGGTCACTTGGAAAACAGCAAGGATTCTGTCTAGGCTCTTCCATGAACCCAGGCATGGCTTGAAGTAATGAGATAGTGTCAGCAACGTTACCATTAGAATTAATTAAATAAAATTACATGTTAGAATTAATTTAATCTGTGATCAGAATTCTCATTTTCGCTAATACACCTGTAAATCCAGTGAAATTTAATTAATTCAGAAGACATTCTTCAGGTACCAACAGTGAGACAGAGCCTGCTCCCAGCTGTGGAGCCTGTGTTGAAAAGACACTGATGCATCTTGCTCAGTAAAGAGCTGTGAATCCCTAGTAACCTGTAAAAAATTCTGTTGGACGTCCTTCTGGCATTCTCATCCATGTAAAGAATTTCACTTATACATTTTTTTAAAGCTGTTCATTACTAGAAATCCCAGAAGCCATATTTTGACCATTTTATGGCTCAGCCCTTGATTCAGGTACCCATGTAACCACTGAGAACTGCCACTGAGTGATTCTCAACTCCTTGCAGCTTGTTGACTTCTGGGAAAAATCTTCCTTTGTTCATTTTATATTTACTACAAGCTGTGTCTATTTTGGATGGTTTTATTTGTTTTATTTTGTTTGGGATTTATTTTTTGAAGTCTAGAGCAAAACCAGTTCTGCTTCATCTGTTGACTGAAATCAGTAAATACCATTTAATGGGAACTCCAGTTTACTTTTGTCAAGAAAATACTCATTTGTGTTTGTTGCTCTAGTGTTATTCAAGCAAAAGTCTCTTCATATATCCTTCATTAGAAAAGCCAGAAATGGGTTGAAAAATGTCATTGTAGTGGCTATTGTCATTTTATTAAAATTTAAAGTTGATTGCATAGTGCAGATTTACCTTTTCAATAAAAAATATTTAGATAAGGCTTTTTTTTTCTGTCTTTCAATTACACTGACTTCAGGAGTAGTGATGGGTACAGGATGAAAGGCCAGACTATTGTGGAGGGAAGTGCAGGCTTTGGAAGAGAATCCTGTAGTGTAGATTAGTCAAAAGGTCTTTTCCAGACCCTTTAAAACACTCTGTCAGAAGAGAAGCCCTACAAGAGGGATTAAGAAAAGCAGTGTACCACCAGGTCCTTGTGTACTGTGTTTGTGTTTCATGCTGCAGCCTGTGATCAGTCAATAAAAAATGCAAGTACTGCTCTAGGAGTTCTCTGATGAGAGAACTTTCAGTGTGGTAACCTGATATAAGACAGTCTTGTGCTGTCAAAATTAATAAGAATTTATTTACGGTATAGGTAAGGTTTGGATTTTGAATGCACATTAAAATTGTCCAGACTGTTAATGAGAAGATTGAGTTCAGACTGAGACACCAAAGGTGGACAACCCTTTTTTTACATGTTGACTCTCTCCTGACCTGTGTCATCTGCACAACTCATCCTGCAAGTCTGTTTTAAAGCTAAATCAGCTTTTCCTGACATGGGATTTGCTCTTTCCCCATCCTCTGCAGCATTTTGAAAGGGCATGGGTGGCATGTAGCCACACGTTTCCTTCCAGTGACACTGTATGTTTCCTTCCACTGACACTGTATGTTTCCTTCCACTGACACTGTATGTTTCCTTCCACTGACACTGTACGTTTCCTCCCCCTGACACTGTATGTTTCCTCCCGTTGACACTGTATGTTTCCTTCCACTGACACTGTATGTTTCCTCCCACTGACACTGTATGTTTCCTCCCGTTGACACTGTATGTTTCCTCCCACTGACACTGTATGTTCCCTTCCAGTGACACTGTATGTTTCCTTCCACTGACACTGTATGTTTCCTCCCACTGACACTGTATGTTCCCTTCCAGTGACACTGTATGTTTCCTCCCGTTGACACTGTATGTTTCCTCCCACTGACACTGTATGTTCCCTTCCAGTGACACTGTATGTTTCCTCCCACTGACATTGTTCTTTTGCATGGCAGGACCTGCAGAGAGACATAGAGCAGCACACGGCGGGCGTGGAGTCCGTGTTTAACATCTGTGAAGTCCTGCTGCACGACTCAGATGCGTGTGCTAATGAGACAGAGTGTGACTCCATCCAGCAAACCACCAGGAGCTTGGACAGACGGTGGAGAAACATCTGTGCCATGTCCATGGAAAGGAGAATGAAGTATGTCTCCTCTTCCTACCCTACAGAAACCTGTGGCAGCATTTTGAGGAAACTCTGTAGCTTTTGCCACAAACTGAATTTTAAGGAGGAAAAAAGAATCCAGAGTTGATAGTTAGCTTGTGATAAAACCTTTCTGTTTTTTGCTCTCTCAGAATCGAGGAAACCTGGCGTCTGTGGCAGAGGTTTTTGGATGACTATTCTCGCTTTGAAGATTGGCTAAAAGCATCTGAAAATATAGCAGCTAGACCTAATTCTTCAGAGGTCTTGTACACACATGCAAAAGAGGAGCTGAAGAAATTTGAGGTGAATCTTTTTAACTGCCTTTTTTATGCTCAGCATCAGGCTGCTGAATACTTACTATCTGTGCAAAATGCATTAGTCTCTGGAAAACACTGGTTTGGCATTGGTAGTATAGGGAACATAAATAATTTGGTGAGTGTGCAGCTGCTAAATGTCTGTTTGTTTCCAGAATTTGTTTCAATGTGGAGAACACAATACTTTGAATAGACACTTAAAAGTTTAAAGCCTTGCTTTTTATAGGCAAGAGACTTTTGTCGTGCAATATTTATTCTTTTCTTTCTTCTAGTTTCAGCAGATGGTTTAAAATATGGGTCTATAAAATCTGGATTTAGTTTTGTAGTTGGAAGGTCTGTTTTTGAGGGGGAGGGCACCATCTCTCTTGATGGATAATACCCACATCCTGGCTGTCACCAGGCAGTGAGCTGCTGGCTTTGCCTTGCAGGCGTTCCAGCGGCAGATCCACGAGCGGCTGACGCAGCTGGAGCTGATCAATAAGCAGTACCGGCGCCTGGCGCGCGAGAACCGCACCGACTCGGCCAGCAAGCTCAAACAGATGGTGCACGAGGGCAACCAGCGCTGGGATAACCTCCAGAAACGAGTGGCCTCCATTCTCAGGAGGCTCAAGGTAGTGCCACAGTGGGCTGAGGGAGTCAGGAGCACTCAGGGGAGGCTGGTTTTCAGCTTCTTTTTTCTGCTTCTGTCAGGGTTGAGACTGAAGCGCTAGAGACAGTATTTCGTGTTCAGGCTTAAGGTGTTTATTATTTCTCATTTATATAAGTGGTGGGTTTTACAGCATTCTACTAACAAGCTACAAAATCGCTAACTATCTTTCCTTATGAGGTCTTTTAACACTAAACTATCTAATTAAGAGATGACACCTAAATTATTTTTACTTTTAACTCAATAACTGATCACTCAAAGTCTGCAATGCAGACTTTTCTGTCCTATTACCAATACGACCCAAACTCATGAAAAAGAAGGACCAGACTCCACTCTAAAACTTCTATCTTGCTCTATATATATATGTTACTGTATTCTAAAACTTTAAGCTCTAAGTTTTCTATTTAATGATATTACACACTTCTAATCAAACTACACACCCGTAATCCCAGTGCTATTAATCAATTTTGGAAGCCTTCTCCACGGCCTCAGGTCAAATGTAGTGTTCTCTTGTGGGTCTGTGCCTTTCAACATAGAAAGTTTAAAATTCTGAGCATCCAGGGTTCTGCAGGAATTACTCATGAGCAAAGCCTACATCAGAGCAGCTCTCTCTGTCCTATTGGCATAGCAGGGGAGCTCTGGGAGGGTCACTGAGTACGTGGCATAAACCTCACCTTGGTAGATTGGTTTTTGGTAGCTGAAGAAAAGCTTAAATGAAGAAGGAGTGCAAATTTTGAGAGGTCAGTTGCAATACTCACTGTTCCTATCACACTTTGCTCTTACCCACTTGTAATGGGTGGATGTGTTCATGCACTTGCACCTTTCCATAGATAAGAGACAGACAGACAGAAGGGCTCCAACTGCAGATATGAAGTTTCCAACTCAGCTCTACTTCGTGCCAAGTTGTGATTCACCAACAAGGCATTAAAGATGGAGATGTGATAGAAAGCAGCTCCTGCTGTGCTGCCTGCCTGATGAGGAATGTTGTTGGAGTGTATTACAAAGAAGCATCTTGCTCATCAATTAAACTGATCTCTGGGCAGCTACTCTGTGCTGTGCCCTGGGGGAGACTTGTCACTGCCAGATTTTTAAATATAGCAGTGCTGTAAGCAACTGGGAGACAGGGAGAACTGTTAGCTCCCCAAAGTCAGTGGATGAGACAGTGAAAGCAGTGATGGGGTTTGATCTGTGCAGCTATGAATTGTTATATTTGGGATTTACATGATCCCTTTTCTGAACAGTAAATCCACCCATGAGAACAGGCAAGCTGCATGTCTGTGAGCAGCTTCTGTGGGACATGCTATGCCAAACAGTGCATTAATTACATTGGCGTGGTCATACATGATCCAGCCTCTCCATTGTAAAATCAGTAAAAACTGATACTAATCTCATAGTTTTAATTACTTTAATTAGAGATGAGGGTTGCTTCCTTTATCTCTGTTTTAAGTTTAGAACAAATTAGATGTTAAGCCTCAGTCCAAGTAACTGTTGCTGGTATAATGATGTGGGAGAAGAATGTGTGGAATCAATAATGTTATTTTACAGAAGCATCTTGAACTGCAGAAATTTTAGTCCCTCTTTTGTACAAATAGTGTGCTAGTACAGGGCACTGTTCTAGCATTCCTACAGGAAGAGGACAGGTTTTATACATGGCATGCTGCTGTTTGTGTCCTGATGGCCTTTAAGGTGAACAGGAGTTTTGAAATAAAACACTGATTGCAGAGAGCCCCTGTGACCTGTCTCTTTTAGTAGCTGAAGTGATGTAACACTGGCTCCTCTTCTCCATCCAGCACTTCACCAACCGGAGAGATGAGTTTGAGGGGACGAGGGAAAGCATCCTTGTCTGGCTCACAGAAATGGACCTGCAGCTGACAAACGTGGAGCACTTCTCAAAAAGTAACTTTGATGACAAAATGCGCCAGTTAAATGTAAGTATCCTTCTGAAGCAGTTGTTTACTGTAGCCCAGTGATCCTGTTGGGCTGCCCTTGCCTGGCAGAATCATCCATTTTCTGTAACTTCACAGTAGCCACCACATCTCTGTAGGATTATATTTGTTTGAAGACAGCAGTAAATTTTAAAGACATATTGTCTGAATCAAGATTAATCTCTGCATTATTTAATTCAGATTCAGTGTTCAGGCTCAGTTCTGTCCTGCCATTTTCTCCTGACAGTATGTGTCAGTGACAGTGGTATCTGGCCTGGAAAGCAGCAGATGCTCCTTAACAGTAAGAGCTACATTCCTAAATTCAGG
Organism: Ammospiza nelsoni; assembly: GCF_027579445.1. Lineage (NCBI taxonomy): Eukaryota > Metazoa > Chordata > Aves > Passeriformes > Passerellidae > Ammospiza > Ammospiza nelsoni. Next base: position 57,749,257 of record NC_080638.1, on the reverse strand, counting down.
CATTATTTTCTGGTGCAAATCTTTTTTGAATTGGCATTATTTTACAGTCTCCTCAGAGATCATGTTTGTAGCTGGGAATTTCAACAGAAATTAGACACCAGGAATGTGCAGTGATTCTAAGGAATATACTAGTTCTTTCCTACATTATCATTTCTCCTGTCTCCCTGCACTGCTACTGATTTGGGATGTAGATTTACTGTTGTGTAGGCTGCAGACCCGAGAAACCAAACAAACTTCTTGGCTACTGAGAAAAAGATTGTGTGTACCAACAGAAGAATAATCTCTGATTAGCTGAACTCTTGTATCATGATCCCCTGCAGGCTCAGGACACTGCAGCCATAGTGATGTACACATGGGTGGAAAATGCCACTTCATTTAGAGCTGTAATTCTGCTCATAAAATGAACCTTTGGACCTCTTGAGTAAAAATATATTTGCCAAATTAAATTAGACAGCAATGTCAATTGTTGCTTGTCTTTCACTGCCATGAGCTAGAAAATAGGGAGAAACCTTGGGCTAGAAAGAGGCAATGGAGAAGTAATTATTTTTCTTGTGTTCCAAATAGGGTTTCCAACAGGAGATAACGTTAAACACCAATAAGATTGATCAGCTAATTGTTTTTGGGGAGCAGTTGATTCAGAAGAGCGAGCCTTTGGATGCCATCCTGATTGAGGATGAATTGGAGGAACTTCATCGATACTGTCAGGAGGTGTTTGGGCGAGTTGCCCGCTTCCATCAAAGACTGACTTCAAGGGATCCTGTAAGAAGCAACAGTTGTTTCAATGCTTTGACAAGATTTTGGTGTTTGAATTGCAATACTTATTTTGGTTTTTGAATTGCAATTGCTTACTCCTAGCAGCTTGACTGAGTGGTTTAATCTCCAGGGGCTCAGGAGCTCTGCAGTAGATGTGCCAGCCTTGCTAAATCTTTGTTGCCAATCCTTTCGTGCCTCTCCATCTGCAGAATCTGGATAATAGCATGGAGGTTGTTCATAAGGTTCAGAACTATATAGTTGTGCCTTGAAGGCTTCAAAACATTTTTGGTGTTTTTAATATCACTTTGTTTTTTTTACCATCAATAATGTGCTTAGAATATCTCTTTATGTATTTGTTTGTCCACTCCATCTGTCCAGTTTGTTGTGAGAGCCCTGAATGGGGAACAGCATGCACCTTGCTTTTCCCTGGGAACTTTCAGATGATTCTCAGTTTGCTTGGCCTCAAAAAGAAAGAACATCTGTTAGAAAGCTGGGTAAAGGAAGGAACATGAACAAGTAGCTATTCACTCCTGCCTAGGCATCATTTCCTGACTGACCTTTTAAACTCTATTTGGAACTGGGCACTCCTGCAAACTGGACAGATGCTATGGTGGTGGTTGAGTGCCTTGAAAGAGGAGAGGTAGCTGCTGATGTGAGGATTGGATTTGGCAAAAGAGGAAGAAGGCAGAAATTATGTTTCCCTTTAATTTTAGGCACATGGTTGCTGCAGCTGACCACAAAACTGTCTTCAGTAGTACTGTGTGGTTCAGTCATTATCTCATTAAGATCTCTTGTAAATCTTATTAATACGCAATAATTCCTTGTAGGGATTGGACGATGAAAAAGACAACTCTGAAAATGAGACAGATCAAGAAGACTCCAGAGAAATCCAGAATGATCCCTGGCATAAGAAAGCCATCACTGAGGGGCCCTCATCCACACAGTCCCTCTGCCACCTCGTGCCCCCGACTCAGGGCCATGAGAGATCAGGCTGTGAGACCCCTGTCAGCGTCGACTCCATCCCACTTGAGTGGGATCACACAGGTGATGTGGGAGGTTCTTCCTCTCATGAAGATGATGAAGAAGCAACATATTACAGTGCTCTGTCAGGTGAGAACCAATGTCCAGCACTTTGGCTTGACATGGACAGCTGGAGGATGTCCCTGTGTGGGAAGGGAGGGGGATTGAAGTCTTGCTCCCACCTTGTTGGTTGGTTTTCACATTTATAGATGTGAGCAGGCTCATCTCTTATATGAAGGAAATGGTACTGTCTAAACCAAGCTTTTGTTTTTAGAAACATAAGAAGGTTTTAGAAGCCTTAGTGTTTAAGAATGTTTGAAAATGGTACCAACCACTTTGTTCTTTGTCTTTGCTGTCCTTCATTGTTTCAGTTGTTTTTAACAGTTGGAAGATACTGAATAGTGAGGAAAATGACATTATTCTTTTTTCAGATGTAGAAATCACTGAAAACCCTGAGGCATATCTTAAAATGACCACAAAAACTTTGAAAGCATCTTCTGGTAGGCACCTGCTAATGCATGTGTCTGAACATGGCAATCTCCCTGTGCTGCACGCTATATTCCTCAACCTCTCTCATACGTAATGTCTGACTTCCTGCCTTGTGTGGGCACCATGTCTCATCCTGCCATGGTGTTCTTACGCTGCAGTATCCACATGGACATTAAAAGCAGTCAAGCACACACCATTTAGATTTTGCCTGGTAAATGCCAAGGTGGTTAACGTGCATTTCATTGTACTGATCCAAAGTCTTTTGGTTCTTTCTCGGTGGTTTGCTCTGGGTAGTATCAGTTTTTGGTTGTTTCTAATTTTGGTTGCATAACTACTGAAGGCAGTAGCTCCAACTCTGCAAGTATTTTTTTTGTGGTTTGTGCATGACAGAACTATGTGTGTCCTGTCTGTTAAATCCAGAACAAACATTCTCCAAACCAGGACATGTCTAACTTGTCCCCTCTGATATGTTGCAGATGTGTGATAGCTATTGTTGGGATGCAAACTTTACAAAACCATGGTGCAGCCTTGTCTTTTGGTTTTGGGTTTTTTTTGTTTTTTTTTTTGAATACTCTAACCTGTATTCAAGCCTTTTCCAGAAGAAAACAGAATGTCCCATAACTGCATGGCTCTCATCTCATTACCTTGAAACACTGTTGATGTTTTGCAAATGTGCATGCTTTGCAAGGAAAGCTGCAAAACTGTCATTTTTATGCCATAACTTGATGCCATTTTATTCAAAGCGCTTTCTAACTTAATACAAAGCAACAGCTTCCTTGTGGAGGTGGGATCTTGCACTCATGGTGTGTGGTTTTGGTTTTATTTGTTTCAGGAAAGTCTGTTTCAGAAGCTCGTCCTTGGCATTCTCCAGGCAGCCCAGTCTGCAGGAAACACAGATATAACCAGGCAGAGATGGTTGGAAATGTGTTGTCTGGACCAGAGACAAGTACTCCCTATAAACCAGACTATGTGAGTTGGAGGCTCTGTGGGCACTGAACCTCTACTACAGAGTCTGTTTCTTGTTCTGGGTAACTCCACCCTCTTCCCTTCTCCAGCATCAAGGAAAAGAATAGTTGAGGTGGGGAATTTTCACTTCACACAAACTTAGACATTATTTCTGGTGGTTCAGGTTGGACTCCTGGTCAGGGTCCAGAGGAACTTCTTTCCTCGATTGTCATAGGACAAGTCTAGAAGAATTTAACCCCCACAAAGGACAGGGTATGAATCTCTTGATACTTACTGACATATTTACCTGTCCTAAGCAAATTTGAAGAGTCTTAATATGCAACACACCATTTAATCTGCTTCTAGGCACTGAAAAATGTACCAAAATGGCTGATTGTCCATTGGTGCCTCAGCCTTGATGGCTTTTTGCCAGCCATGGCGTCACCAGCAGCCGCCAGGCTCAGTGGATCTGGACCCACTATCAGCATTCTTCCAGGCAGGGTGACACTGATATCTGGCTGCTTTTGTCATCATTAATCCAGTCTCAGAGCCTTGGAGTCAATATTACCAAGACTCACAATCCAACAAAGAGCACCAGCAATTGTACATTGACTGGAACAGGTAGTGCAAAAGCAATAAATCTGCCGTGTCCACTCTTGCAGCCATTGGCATCACCATGGTGTGTGTTTGTTTGCTGGAAAGGCACAGAGAGCCAGTGTAAACTGGCAGCAAAGCTGCAGAAGCCCAGTGCTAAATGTGATGTGCAAGAGCTCAGCAGCAGCCCAGCCACCCCAGAGTAGCACAGATTAGGCTGGACCTTTGACCTCCTGTTAACCTGCAGGGCTCACTCACCCACCAAAATGTCATTCCAGGTGAAGCAGCTCAGCTCTGCCAGCAGCAGCAGCAGCAAGGAGAAAATTCCATCTGCCAACATGAGCGATGAGGAGCCCCAAGATGACCAAGAACTTGTGAACATAGCAGCAACAGAGAAGCAGCCAGGTACAGAGCATTAGGAGTGACTTTGGGGCTCTGGTGTTTGTCCTGTGACTCTGGGAAGACAAAGCAGACATGGCACAAAGGCAGCATATTTGGGAACAAAAAAAAAAAAAACCCAACAAATTAATGTATTTTGCCAAATTTCCAAGCCCTTCTCATGTTGTTCTGTCCAAGCCATGTGTGCTGTTCAAAGCTTTCACATTTTCTGCCAGAATTGAGATTTTTCTTTCATAACATACTTCTGTCTCTTTGCTGCTTGTAGTAAATGGGAACAATTTCACTTTTGTCTGATACTGAACACTTCAGGGGCTTCTAATCAGATTTCAAACCCAAGGTTCTGTCTAAAAGAAGATTGCTATGTGGAGTTACTGGTACTCCATATAACAAGACGCTGCAGCTCCCATTTGCAGAAATATTTGTTCAAAGCTGGTAATGCATTCTGTTCTCCAGTGGTTCTCACCTTTACAGTGGTCCTTTCATGCAAACAGACCAGCAAGCTGGTTCTCTTCACCTTTTAGGACCTAATATCTGGCTTCAGGTGCTTGAGATTGTAACAGCACATTGTACTGCAGTCACAAAAGCAAATCATGGGATGAAAAGAAGGCTGCAGCTACATGCACCAGATCACTTATTTTGTTTCTCTGGTCTCACAAATAGTCCAGGGTTGTGCCCCATGTGTGGGATGAATAGGAATAACCTGAGTGGTTTGGATGTGCTTTCAGAAAGTGTCAGTGATCACACAGGTGCCATCTCCATGTCCCTTAGCGTTGAATTGATAAAACAATCATTAAGAGTCATTAGAATGGTTTGTGTTGCAAGAGACCTTAAGGTTATCTAGATCCAACCCCCCTCCCATGAGCAGGGACACCTTGCACCAAACCAGCTTGCCCAGAGCCCCATCCAGCCTGGCCTTGAGCAGTTCCAGGGATGGGGCAGCCACAACTGCTCTTGGCAACCTGTGCCAGGGCCTCAGCATGGCCACAGTAAGGAATTTCTTCCTAATCTGCAATCTAAACCTGCCCTCCTTCAGTTTAAAGCCATTATCCATTGTCCTATCACTCCATGCCCTTGTCTAAAGTCCCTCTCCATCTCTCCATCTCTCTGTAGGCACTGGAAGGGGCTCTAAGGTCTCTGGAGCCTTCTCTTCTCCAGGCTGAACAGCCCCAAATCTCTCAGCCTGGCTTTACAGGAGAGGTGCTCCAGCCCTTTCATCACCTTTGTGGCTTCCTCTGGGCTCTCTCCAGCAGCTCCACATAGACATAAAACACAAAGCCAGGTCCTAACTGCTGGATCATATTTGTCCCATGCTGAATTTTGCACCAAATTGCAACTGGGCTCACTGAATTTTATCTCCTTAGTTTTGGTCTCTTTTTCCAAGTGAATTAAAACATCTCCAATTGATATCATTAAAATTCTTTGTAGCATTGCTGTGTGGGTAACTTGACCAGCAATATGAAATTTAGACACTGCAGAATCTCAAGAAAAGATGTGGTTGAATGACAGAAATACATTACAGCAGTTAATTGATCTCAAATAGCATGGGAAATAATTTTCTTGCAAAACTTCTTGCATCTGTTTTACACACTCCTTCCTTTACTGAAGATTTAATTTTTTTCCCCTGTGATTTGCAGGCATTATTGATAGGTGGGAGCTCATCCAAGCTCAAGACCTCAGAAATAAACTCAGGATGAAACAGAAATTGCAGCAGTGGCAGCAGCTGGACTCAGACCTCAGTGATATCTCTGCTTGGCTTGATAAAACTGAGCAAGAGCTGGAAGAGCTGCAAAAGGTGAAGCTTCCAACCAGCATGCAGGCATTGGAACAAAAGGTCAAGAAATTGAAAGTAAGTTATGGCTTGCTGAGAAGAGGGATTTCAAGATGCTGATGTTTTTTAATCAGTGCTCTCCTGGGATCAGTTGGCAGCATGGATGCCAGCAGCAACTCCTGTGCCACAGGGGAACTGAACTGCTCTCAGCTGAGGGCTAAAGAGGGTCTTAGGCAAGGTGCTTCTGTCTTCATATACAGAGATTGGCAGGCAGAAGTAAAAACCTCTTCACTTCTCCCTTTCTGTTTTCTTGCACAGTGATATTGACATTTTTTCCTTGTGCCATTCCCCAAATCAGAAATAGATTGAAAATTAGCCAGGTCTACAGGCTGCAAAGGCTAGGCTGCTTTTTTTTTTTTAACTTGAAGTAAGGGTGGGGTGTAATTCCAGCAGGACAAAGATCTGCTCTAAAGCTGTGGTTTCTGCAACATGAGCCAGCAGGTTACCAGGGCACATGCAAGTGCTGGGGCCCTGGGACTCAGGCAATGAAATGCCTCAGCTTCAAGTCTGAGAGAGCAAGTGTTCCTAAAATTTGTGGAAGTGCAAAATCCCTGTGTGCTCACCCCTCACCAGCTGCCCCATGTGGAATCACCCTGAGGCTACTGGTCAGTCTGGTGTCCCCTTGGGGTGATGCTCACAAACAGGACACTGCAGGACAGAGGAGGGGTTTCTTAGGCATGCTGAGAGTATGTTTAAGCCTGCATGTCCTGGAGTAGTTATTAGGCCAGGGACAATGACTCTGCACTCCAGTAAGGTCAGCTCTGACTTCTTCAGCCAGTCTGGATTATCCAAGCCCCAGGAAAGGATGGTGCCTCCAGAGTGGAGGGAGGTGTTTCCCTCAGCCTGGAGTTGGGTGTCTGACCTCCTCAAGGAGCAGAGCTTCACTTCTCTCTTCTGCATCTGCTTAAGAGGAGTCCAGCTGGCTGTAAATCCCATTTTCAGACAGTTTGGTTTTAGAGGGGTGTTAAAAGAGTGTGCTCTAAGAAGTGAATCTCATGAGGTGTCAGGACATTCCAAGTGCCTGGGATAAGGATAAAGCCAGTCTGCCTGCAGAGTGGCTTACTGGTGTTCAGAAGTCTGTTTGCTTTGTCTGATATTGAAAGAAACTTTATTGCCTCGAGGAGAGGGGGACAGGATGACAGGATCCTTTGATGGGTGAAAAAAAAGTAATTTAGACCAGCAGTTTTCTACAAGTGGAACTCAGATCTTGAGATTGACACTCTTGGATAGATAGGTGCTGAGAAAAGCAATCTGAGCTTTGTGGCTTGTGGGGTTCATCCTGCAGCTCTAACTTCCCTTCTGCAAGAGCAGCTTGGGAAAGATGAGTACCCTTGATTCAAACTGTAAACTGGATGGTACAAGGAAGGTATTGTTTGGCATTCTTTTTTTCTAAAAAACCTTCAGAAATACAGGGTCAGCCTTAACATAAAGGTGGTTAGATGATATGACCATAACTGCAAATTCCATATTATTCCCCCTGCAATTTTAAGGGAGAGGAGGAAAGCAGGGAGGACTGCCTTCTGGGGGGACCTTGAGAAGTCAGAGAAGTGGGCTGACAGAAACTGAGACCAGAGAGAAGAAAAATAATTTCTCACAATGGAGTGGTGTGGTGTGGGAAATAGTAAAGGTAAGAAGACTTTCAGAAAGCTGGGAAAAGCAGGCCTTAGAAACAGAAAGAGCAGAGAAAACTCAGAACTAGATGCAGCTGCAAAGTCTGAAAGTAGAAAAAGTTATAATGACTTTTTATAAGAGAAGCAAGCATTGTGTGAAGGGGTGCATGTGTACTTTTAGTAATTGGCTAGAAAACTGTCTGTAAGCTTTAACAATATACTGTTAACTAATGTTTTTTAAATGTTCTGTAGCCAAGAGATCTTTGGCTGCTGCTGACTGTACATGAGCTTTGCCATCTTTCTATTGTCTCAACCACGTAATGAGGCAGATGCTGCAAATAAAATCTCAAGGAATGTACCCCAACAGTCCCATCCTGTTTGTGAAAAAACAAACCTCCGAACAGTCTGGTGTGGGACCAGGGGCCCAGAGGGGGTGGGGAATCTCTATCCTGTGAAATACTGAAAATTTAATTTAATGAGGCCCTGAGCATTCTCCTTGGAGTTTGAAGTTGGTCCTATGTGAAACAGGAGAATGGAGTACAGCCCTCCAGATGTCCCTGACAGGATTATTCTAGGATTCTGGGGTGGCAAAACCTTTATCAGTTAGAAGATACTATGTGATGAGCAATGTGAGTGTTTGTTAAAATGTCAAGGAAAGAGACCACTCAGAGGAATTGAAGGGCAGATGTGGATTAAGCCATAATGCCTGTGACTTAGGGAGAAGCACAAGCTCAGTCACACTTATTTTCTTCAAAGTGAAGGTTTTGGCTTTAAAAAAAACCCAAACATAAACCTTGCTCAATATGTTTCTTAGCAGTATTGAAAAGCCACCAGATTCAAACATCCTTCCCCAACACCTGTGATACTTTTGAGTGCATGGTTTTATTGTAAATAAACATGGTTTTCATCACTCATAAAAACTCCTAATCTTTTTCTGCCAGGACATGCTTAAAGCATTTGACAGCTACAAAGCAGTGTTGCTTTCTGCCAACCTGAGCAGCAAAGAGTTCCAGAAGGCAGACAGCACAGAGTTCAAGGAGCTGCAGAACAGGCTTCGGAAGGTCAACTTGCACTGGGAGAAGGCAAATCGTGCACTGGACAGCTGGAGGAAGGGTTTGCAGCAAGCCTTGCTGCACTGCCAGGTACATCCCACATGCCAGCTTGTAAGGGAAAACCCTTTGGGATTCTGTGGAGGAGAGGGCAGAGGGGTGATTCCTGCACATCAGTGGAATGGTCACTCACAAATCAAGGCACTTTGTTTCCTGATGAAGTTGCCTCTGATGGATTGAAACGGTTTGGTAAAAATATCTTTGAAGTGGATAATGCCCTTTACTACATAGGTGGAATACTTTAGCAAAGTTTCTGTACCCTCACTAATTGTGAATTTGTAGGTGAAGGCTCTACAAAGGTGTTTTTCCTCTTATGGGTCTCTCTTTTTGTTTCTCTAGGATTTCCAGGACCAGAGCCAAAAGCTAATCCTGTGGTTAGCAAGTGCTGAAAGCCAGAGGAATGAGGCACAAATCACAGATCCCAATGCTGATCTCAATACAATACTGGAATGCCAGAAGGAGCTGATGGTGAGTGTAGTCTTACCTGCAGCACCTCACTCTCAGCACACACTGAAGAGCAAGATGTTTGTGTCTCACAGTGTCTGCAGCCTCTCCTCAGACCTGCTGTACTCAGGAATGTGGGTGGCTTTTGAAATGGACCAAGATATTGCATCTACAAGGCACTTCTTCATAATTACTCATCATAAAAAAAAAGTTGCTTATGAGTAGTCTTTATGCTGGAGCAAGACTTCCAATTTCCAAAATTTAATCTCTACTCTATGTGAATTACCTCCTGCCAGAACTATTTTTAAATGTTATTTCAAACAGGTAGAACCAGTTTCTTCAAGAGGACTTCATTGCCTATGTAGCTGTAATAACCATTCCTGTGCCTTGTTGCTTCTCAGGCAGGTTGTGTTGTTCTTTAAAGCCTTCCAGAGTTCCTCCTTTTGGGAGAACATCCATAAAGTGGAGGGTAACAGTCTGTTGTGCTGTTTTTTGTTTATTCTCAGCAACTGGAGAAAGAGCTGCTGGAGCAACAGCTTAATGTGAACTCCCTCCAAGAGCTCACTGCTTACCTGCTGCTGAAATCAGATGGTGATTACATTGAGGAGGAGGAGAAGGTCCATGTAATTGGAACAAAACTGAAACAGCTGATTGAACAAGTCTCTCAGGACTTAAAAACAATACAAGGGAATCTGGTGAGTTGGAATTTAAATATCTGTTTGTGGATCTTCCTTACTGAAAGAAATAGCATATTAAGAGTGAAAGTATTTATAAAAAAAACTGACTTAAAGCTTAAGTACTTCCACCTTGATAAGCTGAAAAAAGAACATTTCTGGCTGTAGGAATAACTTCAGCACCCCAAGGCTAGTACAGTATTCTAACAGAGGGGTTGTTCTGCCTCTGTCCTCAAGGGGCTTGAAGAGCAGAGAGCATACAGCTCTGAGTAAGGCTTTTGGCAGGAGGTTGGACCAGATGAACTTCCTGAAGTCCCTTCCAACCTGAATTTGGGTGATCCAAACCAGGTATCAGGCTAGGAGTGTGTAATGAACATGTAGGAGTTGAAGGTCATAGCAGTGGATTGCTTATCCTGAGGCCTGTCAGAGGTATTTCCAAGTTAATTCCTGTATGCACCCATTCCATTGCAATTCCTTCATGCTGGGCACTGTAAATTCCTTTATTCTGGGGGACAGGTTATTCTCATGTGAAGGGGCAGTGGGCTGTGCACCTACAGAGGCAGTGAAAGGTGGTGTTATCTTTCAGGATACCAAAACATTCCTGCTAGTTCCAGATGACTTGGACTCAGGAGCCTATAATGCAGAAGAAGAGAAATCCAGCCCTGCTGTGAAGAAGGCAAGTATTTTTTTCCCAATATTTTGCTATCAGCATATAGTGTATTTTGACATATTTAGTGTGGAAGTTCCTCAAGTATAATCATTTTACCTTTTAGGTCCATGTACCTTATTACAGTATTTACAATCAGACCTTAAAGTCTACAGCTGGCTTTCCAGAGAAATTCCTTGTTGTTTCTGAAATCTGGATACTAAAAGCTTTTCTTTCTCTCAACAGATGGCCCTCAGGAGAACAGCTGAAGGCAGGAATGGCAGCAGCACAAGGTAATATTTTATATATGCCTGATCTCTTGATAAACAGTGAATATGGCAGAGATGAGCTGTGTGCCAGCAGAAACCTGGGCAGCTGTTCCTTGCAGGTTCACACATGGGTGGAGGTGATTTTTGCCTACCTGTAGAGTCCCCTCTACCTACCAGCTCTGGGCTGCTCCTTAGGGAATGGTTTCCTTCAGCACTCCTGCTCCAGGACCTCTGCAGTGATGTGCAACCCTGACTTGAGAAAATACTTTTTCTGCCAAGTGGGGGATATTTTAGGTTGAAATCTTCCTTTAATTCCACCAGCATGCCTGGAAAAAGAAACTTGCCCCTGAGAGCCACTTGATACAAACAGACCATGAAGGACTAAGGGAGAATTTAACCCCCAGTCTAGTGGGGTCTGTTCAAAGGGTAGATCTCAGTAAGCCAGGGCAGAGAAGAACCTCATCAGTGTGAATAATGTGCTTCAACACCTATTTGGAATGGTGTGTTTGCCTCCTGGGAAAAGTTAAGTTAAAGTTTGTTTGTGAAGTAAAAGTTAAGTTTGTTTCCTGAAATTAGGGTAAAAAACAACTTGTTTAACTCAAACCCTGAAGTGCCTGTTGTTCTTTGTTTCTCCTTTCCAGGAGCGAAAGCCATTCAGAACCTGTGCAGGCAGCCCCTCGCTCTCCCTCCTTCTTCTACCGAGTGTTGAGAGCAGCTTTACCCCTCCAGCTGTTCTTCCTGCTGCTTCTGCTGCTGGCTTGCATGATCCCCTCCTCTGAGGAAGACTACAGCTGTACCCAGGCCAACAACTTTGCCCGCTCCTTCTACCCCATGCTGCGCTACACCAACGGGCCCCCGCCCACCTAGGGCAGCCTGCACTCTCACTGAACACTCTTGGGTGGTGCTTTTTTCTCCCATGCTGCTCTAGCATCAATCAAGCAGTGAGTTTCACATCTCAAAATGTATATCTTGACAGAATTTCAGCGTTTTTTGTACGGGAAACAAAACTTTTTCTATAGATTTTTTTTAAACTGTAAGCAGCACACTTTATACTTTGATGCAATAGATACACTATTTTGTAGGGCCAGTGCTCTTGAGTTTGCAAGGTGTTTGGATTCTGAGTTCTTAGATGCAGAAATGACATCACAGTAATGTTAAACATAGCAGTCTGTCTTGGGTGAGCATGACAAACAAGCAGGTGAAGAGGGACTTCATTGAATATGATTTCTTCACACACACACTTCACATTATTTGTATCTTTTGGTACTGTAGTCACTTGGTGGAAGCAAAAAAAAAATTGCATATTTTTGAATCTTTGTTGTTGTATTTTATTAATCTAACACGTTCAATATCATGATGCACATTTGTTTTGTTTGACATAAAGTGTTCTAGTAGTTAGGACTGCTGTGTTGTCTTTTTATACCACCTTGGAAATAAGGAATTGCTGCATTGCATGGAAATGGTTTATAATGCACATATTTTCTAGATGAACATGATTATGTAGACTATCCCTGATGTATACAAATAGTGCAATGACTTTTTTAATGAAAGTTTTTTTTTCAGTTTTTAACCTGCTGAATAGTGTACAGTACCTTGGGAGAGAATTGTGCATTTTTATAAGCTTTGTTTTTAAAATGAAACCGGCGTGTGGGCAGTGGCTGGAGAAACACTGTGTACAGTCAGCATTGCCACTGCCCCTTTGTTGTACAGTTTGAGTACTGTCATTAAAATTTTGCCAATGTCTGCAGGACTGTGGGTGTGTCTAGTGGGGGGCACCAGATTCATGTTCCAGCAGTGCTGCCCCTCACACTCCTGGAAGAGTCCATTTCTTTGCCTGCTAAAGGAGTGGTGCTGGAAGAAGCACAACCACTCCCTTATTTGTCAGAGCAAGAGATCACAAATCCAGCAGTGGGACCTGTTCCATGGCACACATCCTTCCCTTTGGAACTGCTTTCCTGGAGGAAGAACACAAAGCTGAACCAATTCATGGTTATTTCTGGTTTGAAATGCTGAACTATTTCCCACTCTGGAACTGACTTTCCACAGTGGGAGTGATGGAGTGGGGAAATGCATGCGGGGGGAGAGCTCAGTGCTGTAGTAAGGGCTTTGGTGAACAGCTTTTTGTGTGTGGCAGTGGATCTGACCCAGGAATTAGCCACTTTCTGCAGTGTTTACCCATGGAAAGTAAAGGTCTCTGATTAGCTTGTGAGAGTTCCCCCACCCTTTCTACACTTGCCACCACTGGTGGTTGCTGATTCCTCCCTGGCAGGGGGCTTTAGCAAGCAAACTGCTTTGTCCTCATGGTCAGAGAATGGCCAAACCAGCAGCTTTTTCCCAGCCATGGTGGCAAACCCACTGTGGTTTATTTCCAGGACATTAAACTAAACTCATAGGGCTGTGTTGAGGAGCCAGGCTTGTGCTCTCACACTGGGGCTGTACCCAGAGATGGATCCCCCTCACCCCTCACTGCACACAGCCACACACACTGTCCTCTCTCCCTCTGCAATCATGATTTGATATTTTCAAAGCAATTACTTTAGGATGGAGCTCATTTAAGTTTCTTTCTCTGTAGAAGTGAGCCAACTCCAACCATTATTTCATTGCCAGGTTGTCACAAATGCCCATGCAGACCTTTCTGCCAAGAAGTAATAGGCAGTTGCTGACGTGATATTCAGTTCTTCTTCCATTAAAGAACCTATGCAGGGGAAAAAAATTGAACAATGTTAAAAGGTCTAAGGAAAATTTCATAGCCTACAATTTCCTTTCATTATGAACAGTTATATCAAATTGTTGAGCTGATGTAATATATAAAAAGAGGAGCTTTCAAGAAATTATCTCAAAATGTCACTAAAAAACAATGTCTGGGAAATAGCTTAAATCTTTTTTCTTCCACACCTATTTTAAATAGTTTTATTTCCAATTGATTATAATCACTGCACTGCAGACTGACACTGAAGTCTGCTTTAAACAAGTCATTTTATATCCCCAACAATTTCTTTGTGTCATCATCTCTTTTAGGACTGGGTTGTTAGTGTCCAGGGAAGGATAAAAAAATATTTTAAAGAGAGAACAGATGCAATAGTGAGAGCAACCCATTATGGTTGTGCACCTGCATTGAGAAATCAAACCCAGCCAAAACTAATTTTGAATTGAAGTCTTATTTTTTGGCAGTGAGATGAGGCCTTGGTTTGTTTTCAGCTGTACCCACCCTGCTCCAGCAGAGTCAGCAGCAATGAGAAGGCTCCAGGGAGACTTTGGAGCAAATTCTGGTACCTAAAGGGGCCCTACTGGAGACGTGCAGGTGGGCTTCTTGCTAGGGGGTGTAGTGGTGGGACAAAGGGTGATGGTTCTAAACTGACAAAGGACAGCTTTAGATGAGGTGTTGGGAAGAAATTCAGTGCTGTGAGGGTGGGGAGGTGCTGGGATAAGTTGTGCAGAGAAGCTGTGGCTGCTCCATCCCAGGTTGGATGGGGCTTGGAGCACCCTGGGATGGTGGAAGGTGTCCCTCAGTCACCGAGCACACACATGAGACCAGGCTGGGCTCAGCTGCAGGACAGAAATGAACAAAAAGCAATATATTTACATTGCATGGTGCCTGTTTAGTCAGCTGCACCAATCCACAACAATGAAACACAGCAACAGACAAATGCCATCAGTTCACCGAACTAAAGACAGCTGGGGGAAGGGGAGGGGCTGGGGTGCTGTGGGGTTGTTTTCACATTACCATAACAAACATCAAGTGCTTTAAAAGGCACCACTTTCAGTCAGGAACCTGATTCCATTACAAACTCACAGAATGCAATGGTGAAACTAAAATGACAGGACTGAGAACAAAACCTTTTGTGGAAAACAGGCATAGGAGATGTGGAGTAAGCACTGGTAATGACTGTGCCAGCTCCTCTGTGACACTGATGAGTGAAGAAGGTTTTGTCTGTTGAGGCAGTAGCAGCAGATGTTGGCATTTTTATAGCAAAGCAATCTCTTTTTTGTGCACTTAAATCAAAATTGCTAACACTCAGCAATACATGAGGAGTGTAGGTGACTCTTAAATGCAAAGATGGAGGTAAATAATACACAGATCATAAATAAAATGAAGCCTTAGCTATGAAGGCGCCATTTAACACATCACACTTCACTTTAGTAGTAAAATACTGTGAAAAATTAATGTAAATAATACTTATGTTCCACATTGTAGCACTTGCTTTTCATGCTCCCATTTGCAGCAATCTCTTTAGAACTGGTTTGGGCACTGGATCAGCACAATAGATCACACCTTACCTGCTTTGCTGACCCATCATCTCACAGGACCTAAGTAATTCAAACCATTTTTTCTGAGATGGATGGTGATGATAGCAAAGGTTTCTCTATGGCTTCTAGGACTGACTTGAGGGAAGTGTGAAAAGATGGCCTGGGGTAAACTTAGAGGAAGCTGAGAAATTGTGTTTACATCCCAACAGTACAGAAATTGGAGGGTAAAGTGCAGTTGCTACTCCCTGCCTAGAATATGGTTGGATTTTTCAAAACCATTCCACAGTGAGTCCCAACACCCACAATCTGCAGCCAAAACCTCCTAAGGGAGGGTGGAATGGAGGGTGGGGTGGGTTGGAGACACCTGGCCAGGCTCTGTAGAAATCCTTGCACGGAGGGGAGACTTGGAGCAACTTCCAGTACCTGAAGGGGCTTCAACAGAGCTGGAGAGGGAGTTCTGACAAGGGCATGGAGTGCCAGGACACTCTGAGGGTGTTGAGACAGGGAAAGAAGTTGTGGATCCTCCTTCCCTGGATCTTCAAGGCCAGGTTGGATGGAGCTCTGAGCAACCGGATCTGGTGGAAAGTGTCCCTGCCCATGCCAGGGGAGATGGTCCCTGCCAACCCAAACAATTCCATAATTTCATAAAATAGGTTTTTATCCTTCCCTGGACACTAACAACCCAGTCCTAAAAGAGATGATGACACAAAGAAATTGTTTGGGATATAAAATGACTTGTTTAAAGCAGACTTCAATAAAAGCCCAAACAAGACAAAAATTCTTACCTCAGAAGAAGAAGATCACTGGTGACAGCTCAAACAGGATCAACAGGCAACTTTCTGGGTCTCACTGCATTTTAGGCTCTGCTAAACCAATGTAATGATGCAAATACAACAAATATCTTTCATACTCCCCAGCTCATCAAGAGTAAAATTTAGAATTCCAGCACTTAAAACACTTAAAAAGATGCTCTCCTTTCACCATGATGATCCCTGTATAGATCTATCATTTAGTCAGCATGGAATTAACATAATCTGACTATGGAAATATCCATATTTATTAAAAAAATCTCCAAGTGTTTAGCTTGCTAACCTGTCTTAGTTTGCTATTTTATAGGAGCACTTACCCTGTTGGGCACTATCTCAAGTGAGAACGTTTCAACACATCTACATATCCTTCCCCCACACTCTCCTCTCTGACAGCAAACATTACAGCACTAAAAATGGGTAATTTGAAGGAAGAGAGGTGTGGAAAAGTTCTCAAATTCCTGGAGACAAAGCATTTCACCTGTCTGAAACCACATTTCTTTTTTTTTTAAAAAAGAAGAAAAACAGCCAAGATTGTTTTACCATCTGGTTCCACTTCCAGACCTAAGAGAGGAAGCTCCGCATGTTTTCTTTGTGTGTGCTGTTAAAAGTCTTCCTTCCTTCCTTCCTTCCTTCCTTCCTTCCTTCCTTCCTTCCTTCCTTCCTTCCTTCCTTCCTTCCTTCCTTCCTTCCTTCCTTCCTTCCTTCCTTCCTTCCTTCCTTCCTTCCTTCCTTCCTTCCTTCCTTCCTTCCTTCCTTCCTTCCTTCCTTCCTTCCTTCCTTCCTTCCTTCCTTCCTTCCTTCCTTCCTTCCTTCCTTCCTTCCTTCCTTCCTTCCTTCCTTCCTTCCTTCCTTCCTTCCTTCCTTCCTTCCTTCCTTCCTTCCTTCCTTCCTTCCTTCCTTCCTTCCTTCCTTCCTTCCTTCCTTCCTTCCTTCCTTCCTTCCTTCCTTCCTTCCTTCCTTCCTTCCTTCCTTCCTTCCTTCCTTCCTTCCTTCCTTCCTTCCTTCCTTCCTTCCTTCCTTCCTTCCTTCCTTTTTTAAACTCATAACAATTGTCCCTGCCTGAGCCAGGTTTGCTCTCTCTGTGAACATCCCAGAACTGCAGCACCATCTCTCGAGCAGCAGCAGCACTGAGAAGCTGAGCCACAGCCAGGCAGTGAAGGAAAGCAGTGGAACAGCCCCTCCCCAGAGCCCCTGCAGGTCCTGAGGACTCCCCTCATCCCCCTGAGACTGGAACAGCCCCAGCATCCCAATGGAAGCACAGTGGGACAGCTCTGCTCCAGGCTGGAGGGACAGGGATGTGCACACCAGGAATGCAGCACCTGGGGCTGTCTGGGGGATCCAGACCCGAGACAAACCCAACATCTCTCTCAAGAGAGCCACCCTCCTTCAGCCACTGCCACACACCTCCCTGTGCTGTTGAAAGGAGCATTTTCCCCTCACCCCAGTATGAACACAGCTACATTAATCCGGACTCCACAGCTGGTGACTTCTGCCCGTTTCAAAACATCGTTAGTAACTTTTAATAAAATCATGTTCAACAAGACAAAAAGTAGGTTAAAATCACATCGTTTTCCCATTTGCACTGTACTAACAGCAACATAGATGAACACCACCACGTAGCACAAAACTGCAGCACATCCCTTTTACAGAGTCAGTCCACAGCAAACTTCCATCTAGAAGATAATTTCATTATTTATACCCAGTCTTTCCCATTTTCTCTTCAAAAGGTTTGTTCCAAGATTGTACACAAATTTAGCACTTTTAAAGCAAAACAAACAAATCACTTAAACATTTCTTTGAAAAATGTATTAAACCAAAAGATTGCACAGGATAAGGAAAATCGGAGAAAGAGCAACACAACAGGCAATGAGGCCAGAACACAATCAAGCCCAAGAAATACCAAGACAGGTTTGTTTCACAGCAAAACATCTCTCAAAATGAAAGTACCAATAAATTCCAGACTGTACTCACATTTTTTCCCTTTTTTCATTGTAAATATTACACATCTTTAGAAGGACACAGCTATATTACAGTTTCTTAAAAACAATAAAAAGGCAGAGAGTAAAAATTTAGATCAGCAGCAGCATCTGGTATAGTTAGTACAAGATCAAAACAGACAATAGATGTGTAACTCACTGAAAACCTCCTATAAAAAATACTGTCCTTGGCTTTAAAAAACCACCAAGATTAATGGTTTCACTAATATTCAAAATATGCAAATGGCATACTAATCAAAGTCCCTAATGCAAAAGACTTAGGGGCTCAAAATAGACTTTTGGTGTGATCCCAATTCATTTCACCATAATGCCCAGAACATGCATGTGCTATATTTAAATGTTTCCATGTAGAGACAGTTACCAGAATGAATGATGCCACCCTGCTATCTCTGAGGTCATCAGCCAGGCCATTTAATCGGGTTTGTTTTTTTTTTTTTTTACTCAGTGCAGCTTAAACACATGCAGAAATCAGCACAAAAAGGAAGTTTAAACCACTACATCTTCATTGTAATTCAAACAAGTCATCACACCTGCAAAGCAAAGCAGTGCTTTACATTATCCCCATCTTTACCCTGTCTTTACATTTACCATTATCCCCATCTTTACACTGCCTTTACGTTTACCATTATCCCCATCCTCGCTCTTTGAGGGCTCCTATAAAGATATGAAGACCACAGCACAAGGTGCCATGCATGCTGAGAGCAAGCAAGCAGCAAACCTCAGGGCAGCAGACAAAACCAGATCCCCATCCATGTTCCCATCCAGCGCCTCACCCCCTGCAAGAGGTTTTGGGTGGGCAGGATGTAATTCCACACACCGGTCAAAGGGGTGGGAAGATTTTTTTTTTTCCTAGCTGGTTTCACAAGGCCTGATCAGCAGATCATATACAAATACAAACAGTTAATATTCACAGAGCAACTTCTTGTACCTAATTATCAGAATAGATTTAACATCATTAATAAATATATAAAACAACATGATAAACTCACAGACAAAACACATCTCAAAGGTCAGCATTGACTGAGATATTCAGACGATTTGGTCATTGCTTAAAGCACTGAAGAATTATAAGCAGATAACAATGTGAGTGTTAAGAACAGGCTCACAAAATACAAACTTAAGATCAATTTAAACTTTCTGCAAAGGCTTTGAACTGACCCTAGAAGCTATTTCAAATGACCTTCAAACGAAGGCTCCTGCAGCCATTGCATATTTGAGAATAAGCTCCTTTACGCTGTCTGTATCTCGGCACTTTATCCAGATCAGCTGCAGAGCAGGCATTCCCCAGGGACCAGCACACAGAGGTAAACATCTGTCCCAAATGATGCTGTCCTACGTTTCACACCATCCCGTGCTGAAAGAGGACATTGTTCAGTCAGTTCTTAAAAGTCTTGCTCTGGGAGACAGAGACCAACGTGCTCTCTCCAGGCTTCTCAGACCTGTCCCTCTACCTCTCCCTCTCAGTTGTGCCTCTGAGAAGGAGAGGCAGCAATCCCCTGTCCCACAGCGCTGTTCTGAGGCTTGATTTCATAAGGTGCTTTTGCAGAGTCTCAGAAAAGGCACTAGAGCAGTGCAGCTGTTGCAATGTCAGACACACAGACTGAGGTGAGCGCCAGCGGCCTCTCCCGAGACACCCACGTGCAAATCCAGAAGGGATGAGAGCCCACACCGGGTCACACTTCTGCAGCCCCATCACAGCAGCTCTTTTTTCCCCCCCATAGCTCTGAAAAAGCCTCACATTTCCAGGCCTTGCACAATTACTGGGCTGCCCCATTCCTCAGGCTGTCTGCAGGCTCCATTTGCTCCAGTGGGCCAAACTCGGGGTGTGTGGCCAGGGACTTCCTCTGCCCCCGCAGGGTGTGAGCATTCAGCATCTCCAGCAGCAGGTCATACACTGGCACCACGTTCTTACACTTCATGCTCAGGAGATGCTCCATTCCCTTGTTACTGTGCAGGAGAACAGAAAATAACTCAGCAGTCTGGTGCCAACAGTGCAGAGAAGAAAAACATGCTCATGGTTTCAAGTGAGTCCCTTTTGTTAATTTGGATTTAAGAGGATTTAGCTGCTGTGGTCCCTGAGATCACTTACACTACCAACAGTCACAACATCCCAATACTTTAAGGCTGAATGTTCTGCTGTTTAGAGAAGCAGGTTTTGTTTTACACCACACAAATCCTTTCAGGAAATAATTCAGATGTATCAACACTATTGAAATGAAAGGAAAACCTCTTGGATGCTGTAGAGGCCCCATACTGAAGCTTTATGCAAAACAGGGACTTACTACATGCAGTTTACTAAAGACTACCTACCTCTCCTACCTGACTGAGTAGGAAGCCCTAATTACCCAGTTAATTTCAAGCACTTTGTTTACTCTCTGCATGTCCAGTGAGAGGATCTTGCAGTGGCTGCAGACTTTAAAATAATCTCTCTGTTATGCAGTATCAGAGAGATTATTTTACAGAGATTACACACCTTGCTAGCTTGAGCACTCAGTGCTGTATCATGGTTTGGACTAAAAATGTCTATTGCCATTGCAGCCACACATATTTATACTCAGATGCACTCAGAGGTTGGGCTTGAGATCTAAGGGTGCTTGCTCAACACCAAATCCACCCCAGTGGAACTAACAGCACACAGCTGAGCTGGTGAGTTGGGCTGGGGGGGGACAGTGCTCCCACATAAACGAGGTTCTGATACAATTCAAGAGTTAAGTGTTAATGGGCAAGATGAAATTGCAGCCCTTCTCCCACACCCAGATCTCAATTATTTCCAGAACAAAGTCTAATTGACTGACCAGCCCCAAGCAACCTAAAGGAGACAGGACACAACAAGTAGCCTCCATATTTTGGCTGAGGGAGACACAGCATAAAGGGTCTTGGCTTAATGAGAAAATGTAAAAATTTTACAGAGATTTGTGATGTTTGTTCACAGAATGCCAGAACAGCTTCTGCAAAGCTGTGGAGTCACATCACAGAGCACAATCCAGGTGATGGCAGAGATCAGAGCCATGAGACAGGTTCAGCTGTGGCTGGGGCTGGAGCTTTTGCAAGGCCAGCTCTCAAACTCACCCCCAGCCCACAAACTGACTGTTAAAAGCTGGATTTCAGCACCACCAGGTCCCTGCTGCTGCCTTTGCTCTCCCAGGAAGTTTATTGCAAAGGTGGCCATCCCCTTTTCAGTGTCCCTACAGACGTGCCCAGCTCTGCTTTGTGTGCTCCAGCCTGGTCCCAGGACATCTTCCCTGGACACACAGTCCAAAGTCAAGCCATGAGACAGCTTAGTCAACAGCTGGCCTCTGGGTAATAATTTAAAATGACAGATTGAAAATCAAAACTTCTCTTTGTAGGATCCACATTTCAGTCTGCTGTACCACAAGCAGAGATGGACCTCAAGGAGATCCAGGAGCTGGAGACACTTCCCATGGAAAAAGCAGGAGCCTGGCATTGCTATAGCATGAGCCATTTGGCAAAACTCTGTGGCACCATGTAAAAGACAACAAATTTGGTGTGGGGAAAAACACGATCCTCAAAATCCACTTTGCTCTACCAAACCCCACACTGCAGATCAGTTTTGGAAGAGATTCTCATTTTGAATGGAAGGGTTTTGATGGCTGGATGAAAGGCTCAATTTGTGTTATTGTTAAACATTTCAGACAGACACATAATGAATAATTTGATGTAACAAGGTTAAGACAGCATTTTCATATCATCATGTCTTTGCATGCCAGCAAGCACTTGAGCTTACTGCCTGTTTTGTTGTGCTGGGAGGGAAAGCCTCACAGTGGCAGAGGTGCAGAGCAGCACCGGGATTCCCTCAGGAGTGCTCTGGAGCTCAGCCACCTCTTTTTTTGCTGTAATGAACAAACAGTGACATAACCCAAGTGTTACACTGCTCTGCAGACCGTACCTGGCGTGCCTGACGTGGGAGAGCAGCATCAGCAGATTGGCCAGGCGAGTGGTCTGCTGCTGAGAGGGGATGCCACTCTTGGCAATGACCCACACCAAAGCCTCTGTGACCACGTTGAGCAGGTGGTGCAGCTTCCTGTTGCTCTCAGGCTCCTCTGCTGACAAGGGGAACATGCCTAACCAGAGAAGAGGAGGAAATATTTGCTGCTAGTGAAGAAGGAAAAAAGCTGCAACTGAAGATTATTTTAATATATTTCAACAAAATTAGAGAAGGTACATGCCCTGACACCTCCCTCAAGACTGTACAAATGATGCTCTACATGCCACATCAAGCTTGAATTTGATGGCCCCATCATTTGCAAAGTGAGAAGTTCTTCCAAATCCTCCTTGGACTTGTTGCACATGGACCCTTCAGTCAGGTCATGAAGTGCTCTCCATTCTCCAGGGTTTTTTCCCTGTACCTTGTGGTTTTTTGTATTATTATGAACTATAATATTATGCTTGTTCTAATCCTTTCTTGTTGAAAAAAACCCTTTTTTCCTGAGTATATAATAGGGAGGAAGGAGAACATGTCAGTGACACTGCTCAGAGTGATCCACTGGTCATGGTCTCCCTACAGATCACTAAGGGTTCCTAATAACAGCAAAGGTCTGCAGTGAGAAACCTTGAAAGTCAGCAAAACCAAAACAAAACAAAAAAGAAAAAAAAAACCCCAAACAAAACAACAAAAACCCTACAAAAATACAATTAAAATAAAAGAAGAAGAAAAGAAAAATAAGAGGTTTGGGGATATGGACAAGGAAAAAAATAAATCATCACTAAGAAGGTCTGGAAACACACAATAACGTTATTGATAAAGCAGAAGAGACCTGGGACAAGAGAAAGAAAAAAATCTCAACAGTCCCTCCAGAGATACCTATGGAAGAACAGAACTCCAAAGCACTTTGAAAATTAGGGGCAAATTCAAGGAAGGAGAGTAGAAGAAGAGAGTGGACTGATCTTTTGAGACATGAACTTTGAAGGAAATAAGGCTGATGAATGTGGAGTTTGGTTGGGGTTTTTTGGCTGGTTTTGGGAGTTTTATTTGTTTTGGGTTTTAGTTTTTTTTTTTTTTTTGTTTTGTATTGTTTTTTGTTGTTGTTGTGGGTATTTTAGGGGGGAAAAAGAACAGCTTTTGTTGTCTGTTGAAATAGTGGTCTCCACAGAACCATAGAACCATCTAGGCTGGAAAAACCTTTAAGGTCAAGTCCAACCTTTGACCCAGCACTACCAAGGCCATCACTAAACCTCATCCCCAGGTGCCACATTTTAAATCCCTCCAGGGATGGTGACTCCGCCACTTGCCTGGGCAGCCTGTTCCAATGCCTGACCACCCCTTTGGTGAAGAAATTGTTCCTAACATCCAACCTAAACCACTCCTGGTGCAGCTTGAAGCCATTTCCTCTCATCATCATCATCATGGCTTTCCAACCACTGTTCCCCAGCCTGTGTCACTGCAGGAGGATTTTGTGGCCAAAGTGCAGGACCCAGCACTTGGTTCTCGTGCTGTTGGTCCTGACCCATCAATCCAGCCTGCCCTGATCCCTCTGCAGAGCCTTCCAACCCTCCAGCAGATCAACACTCCAACTCAAACAAGGGGCAGACAAGTGGGATTGCAGCTGGACTGCTCCCCTTCAGTACTGGACTAAGAATTATGCAGCAGCTTCTTGCTGAAAGCACCAGATATAAATAGCTTAGCTGCTATTTTGTTGTGGGATTTTGTTCTTTGTCAATATTGACTATGAAATGTTCTGGGGGAAAAAGTAATTTTTACAGCAGGCTACCCTAAACTAGCAAAACCACACCTGGTGTGAGAGGCTGCAAAGCAAAGCTCCTGTCCTGAAACTCACCCTGCAGAACTGCTGAGTACTTCCAAGCATTTCTAACAACTCATCACCATTAAATAGGAACATTAAATAGGAACATTTAAGCCACCACATTCATCATCACTCAGTTGAGTAACTAGTAGTACTAGAATTAAGAATTAAGGACAGATTTGTAGGATTTGTATAGTAACTTTGACAGATTTGTATAGTAACTTCACATATGACCAGGATCCACAAAGATAGGACCAAAATTTCCCATCCAAAAGGAGCCATGAGCCCCATCTTGTGAGAAACTATCAGAATTTGGGGTCTTTCATGCAGAACATGACATAGCCCCTAAATACAGCAAATTATACAGCTTAGAAGTTTCCTGAGCAAAAATCTTTACAATCTATCAGAGACAAGTCCTTTCCCATTATTCTCTTCCAGCAGTTTTTTATCATTTGACATTTTGGGTTTTTTGAGGCTGGTTTCCCAGCCACCCTCAGAATGAAAGGTGCAGTTTTGGTGAGTATTAGAGGCAGGCACATACTCACTGGAATTGAGGAGGATCATTGCCTTGACACACAGATACTCCTTGTGCTGCAGCTTCAGCTCTCGGAACCTCGAGGTCATGGCCAGGAGCATGTCAAAGATCTCCAAAATCCCCTCTACACATTTCCCCTCATCCCTGTGGAAACACATTCAACACGTTACCAAAAAAAGGAGAATTAAGGAACTGACTCGGACAGATAAAAGTCAAAGCATGAAGGAGGCTGCAGAAGGCCCATCTTATCTCATCTTTTGGAGGATTTAAAAGGTTCTGTCATGAAATCTGAATTGAAAATTACACTGGTATGAAAGGTCAGCATTTACAAGAAATTGATTTTCTCAATAAAGTGCAAGCAGGATTGGCCATAAGTGTGATCATATTTCTGTGTCCTCTCAGCCTGTATAATTCTGGATAATCAGTCTGAAATCCTGTACTGCATGGCACAATACCACCTTGAATAATTTTCCAGATTTGTTTCATAAGGAGTTACCCACAACCAATAACATAATATGTGTACAAAATGGAGGCCTCGAGACTTGGTAAAAGAAGAAGAGTTCCCAAAATAAGTTGCTTGGAATAACAAGACCTTTTTAAAGAATAAAACAACTCTTGTCCCTATCTCCTGGCACTATTTTCTGGAGAGGTATTGAAAGTTATTTGGGGTTTTGGTGGTTTTGTGGTTTGGATATTTTTATATTTGCAAATATTT
Source organism: Ammospiza nelsoni (assembly GCF_027579445.1). Classification (NCBI taxonomy): domain Eukaryota; kingdom Metazoa; phylum Chordata; class Aves; order Passeriformes; family Passerellidae; genus Ammospiza; species Ammospiza nelsoni. The sequence goes on along the minus strand of NC_080638.1, from coordinate 57,724,411 downwards.
ACAGAATGCAACTTTCCCCATCTTGGACATGAGAAGTGGTCTTATTTTCAGATCTGAAAAACACCCCAAACAAGTCATTCCTATTTGTTTAAAATTCAGCAGTGGCAAATCTCAAGCTACTGAAGTTGCTGTTTCAGTTTTTTTGTTAGTTTTGTTTTATATGTACTGGACTAAAAAAATTATTAAGCTCTACAACAGCAGTATTCAAAGGGAGGCTCCTTATCCTCTTTGTCACAGGAGATTTTTTTTCTCTGTAACATTTTTAAGACAAGACAGATTTAAACACAGCAGTGCAGGAGAATGAAATAAATTTACTGGATCCCAAGAAAAAGGTGCTGAGCCTTCGGGCTGGAGGCAGGAACATGCAGGTTACACCACCTGGGGCAGCAGGTTCTGCCTGCAAAAAGTATTTTTTATTGCCCAGTTTCCTGTGTTCCTCATAGCAAAGAATATTGAGCTTTTATTAAGGGAATGAGATGATTTTTAAGGTCCCTTCCAAGCCAAACCGTTCTGGGATTCTAAGTTCAGCTTAGAACTTATCCTCTGTAAGATAAAAACAGTCAAGTTACAGATCAGGTTCATATAAGGATGCCCTGAATACAATTACAGCATGCCCAGACACTTGTAAGCTCCCACTCTGCCATGTCTTGAGGAAATGAAGAAATGCATCAAATATTCTTAATCTATTCAGCACACATTAACTCTTGAGCAATTAAATGTATCGTACATTTTCATCAGTTTCTGGTCATTGCACTGAACAGTGCAGCATGTCCTTGCATTGAATTTTATATGAGCAAATAATATTTATTTCCTCTGTTTTATAATTTTTTTCTTATTAGCTTATTTTGCCTATTGTATCTACAATGATAATTATTGATTGCAAGTCACAGAACTGGTGCAAATCTGAATTTCCCCAGGTTGAAAAGATATTTTAAAACTACCTAAGAGAGTAGATTGCTTCACTAAGTTTTTACCAATGTGAAGCACAGGTCAAATCTTTCTAAGGTTCTGTAAAAAAGCATCCTTACTAATCCATATTCTTCCTTCCTGGTACATGATGCTATGGAGAAATAATCTTTAAACTTGAAAACATTCTGCTGGAGCTTGAAAAAATATTCTTAGTATCCAACAGCAATCCCTCTCAGCTAGTGCTCCAATGTTCACTATTACAGCTAACTATGAAGTCTGCTGTAGTGGCAGGAACAAAACAGGCAGGAAACCTATTTAAAATAATTAAAATATTGCCTGACACTGCATCTTCTTTTTAATGAGGGATGTAGGGACAAATGGACAATGTAGTAGTAGTGTCTTGTGTTGCTGTATTGACATTCAGCATATGAGACCTGGAACAAAGATGGGAAACCACCAAAAGATGGGAAAATATTACGAGAAACTTCACACAGTGCTAGAGGAGTTCAGGAATTTGCAAGTTCAACAATGCTTTTAAAGCTTAGCATTCCTTAACCCCTGTAAGGATGTGGAACTTTAGGACATGATTGTTACAAGCACAAGTAAATTATATTGTTAGGTGAAGTATTAATAACATCTGCCATGTTTAATCCTCTTCCCCACCTTCAACCATGCTAATTTGAAGTGTTCTCAATAAATTTATTCCTCTTACCTGTCTAATACAAGGTCTGGTGCAAAAATCAGTTTCCCAGGATGGTCGATGGATCTCCACATCAAACCTATCATCAGGACTTCCATCCAGCAGCTCTCCAAGAGCCTCACTTGGTCATAGAGGCTGAGATCAATGAAGCCTAAAGTGATGCAAATAGCATAAAATAACTTGTTAAATGTCTGTTTTAATAAAGAAAAATGAGTATATGAGAAACAAAAAAAAGCCAGAAAGACCTATGGGTTGTGAAGATAAGGGAGCACTGACATCCACAGTGGCAGGCTGCCACTTCAAACAGGAACCAAAATATTTGCAATTATCATCATCTACAAAATATCTGGAATAAAGCAGAGTGGTGTTTTAGTGCAATTAGCCCCATACACCTGGTGAAACTCAAATGACTGCAGAGTCACCTGCTTTATGTTCTTGTCCTAAAGGAGGAGAGATGCTAGAAGAAATATTGTGAGGGTGAGGCCCTGGCACAGGTTGCCCAGAGAAGCTGTGGCTGCCCCATCCCTGGAAATGTTCAGGCTGGATGGGGCTCTGAGCAGCCTGGGACAGGGGAAGGTGCCCCTGCACATGGCAGAGAGTTGAAACAAGGTGATCTTTGAGGTCCCTTCATTCCATGATTCTATGATTCATTTCTCCCCAGAACTTTTAGCAAGGCCTCAGATAACTCTGCAGCACAGCCAGAGGGCAGAGACAGTCACAGCCCACCTTTTCTCTTCTCCTGGGAAAAAAACCCAAACAAACAAAAAGAAAAAATACTGTGGAAAAAATAATGCTTAGAAGTCAAAAGACAAAATAGGAGAAATAAAATTCATACGCTCCAAACCAAAAGATCAGAAGTGTAAATTATCAAAACATGGGTGGGAAAACAGACTAGAGGAAAACACAGATATGAGGAAGAGCTGCTCAGTGATCAAAAACAAGATCAGGCCACACTTTTCAAAGCTGAGCTTCTTTAGCTTGGGCCTTTGGCAAAGGTGATCCATTTCCAGATGAGCTGCCATCTCTGACACTGCTTGGTGACAAATCCAGGCACAGCCTGGCCATGGCAGATTGGTTTCCTGAAGTTCTTCCTGGCTGTCTGAGGTGTTAAAACACACACAGGACATTTGGGCTGCCAAAGAATCTCTCTGTCAGTAATTTATACAAATGCTCCGTGCATTTTAATCTTATTACAGGACTCAGCTGGAGGACAGTCAGTGACAGCCAGGGCTGACGTGAACTGGGCAATGCTCACTTTTATCATCACTGAATGTGCTGCTTTCCAGAGCTGGGGCAGCCTTGCCTCTGGTTTCATAGCAGGGATAAACAGGAGCCAGGGGTGGTGCCTTCCCTCCTGGGTTCCACTGTCACAGAATTTACTGCAGAACACACAGCCAACAACAGATTATCTGCCGCACACACTCATCATTTAGAACTGCATTTAGGGAAATATTCATGGAAGTGTGAAACCGTTCAGAAACTGACAGTGCCAGTTTCCTGGGAAACAACAGCCCAAAGACATTTCAGAGTCTATTTAAATAAACATTTACACTGCCATGTACTGATTTCTCTAGCACAAACAAGGAATTATCAGGTTTAAAGACTCTCTCGTTGAGTGATGTCAGACCAAGTCCCAGGGTTCAATCTCCAGGTCCTTGAAGATCCAGATTTATCACAGATGTCATCTGCTAAATTCACATTATCAGTGGCAGCAGCAGGAGCTGTGGCCATTGAGCACAGCTGTTAGAAGGACTCTAATTCTCTTTTTCCTAACAAATCTCATGCTCCAAAGGTGCAGGACAGCAAACAGCCACCACAGCTTTCACTGCAGCCTCAGGAGCCCCATTTTATTTCCTCCAGACTACATTAACCTAATAATTTTTCTCTGGTTGTATTAGACGTCCTTTAGATTGTGGGCTCTATTTCTTATAATTTAATTATAGATTGCTAAGACAGAGAAGAAAAAAAACCCCTTGCGCTGGATGTGTAAAACCTAGGAAAAGACACAGTGCTCTGGTCAGCAACACACCAGGCTGCATAATGAACCCAAATTTCGATATTGTGACAACATCTTATTGATCTGCAATACAGCTTCAGCAATGAACCATGTAAACTCTTTTAGACTAGGTCAGCAAAGCAAAAGGCAATTACAGAAGCTGTGTTCTGCTGCCTGACAACTGAGAATTAAAATACTTGGAATTCAGAAGGAAAAAAATCCAGATGTCAGCTTCTATTTGAGTGAGCAACAAAAAAATAAACTCTATTAGGCTGAAAGTCCAGAACAAAAATACAGCCACAGGGTAAAATTCATAACAAAAGAGTGTCATTAAATATTAAACACTAAAAACCCACAAAATACGAACATGCTTTTTCTCCTATTTATGCAAAAAGCTACTGTTAATACAATAATTATTTTTCACCTCCAATGAGTATCAAAATAATATCCAATAATAACTTTGAGATGACAATGGACTTCTAACCTGAGTACACAAAAGCAAATATTCAGCTTTTCAGAAAGTAAAATTACTGCTCACTGGGCCATTAGTCAAGAGCTCTCTATTTTTTCCTAAAGACCTTACCTCTAGGAACCAGGCAGGGATCGGCATGATTACCTACAGGCAAGAGTTTTTGAAAAATAAAATTCCATGTCCTCAGTGTTAGTCATCACAGCTTTTTAATAAAAAACAAAAAAATCAGTCCACATTGAAGTTAATGGTCTGACTGCCATGTGATACATCAGTGTCACTTATAATTGGGTGTATATTAAACATCCCATCTATTTTTGGCATTGCTCTAAAATGCTGTTTATTTCTGTTCTCCATAACAGGAGTGAATAGAAAAAACAAACAGAGACAACAAAGTGTCAGCATTCCCAAAAACTGTTTTGAAGGGGTTTGACTGCTTCAATGGGTTTTCTTCATACAGTTCTCTTACTGCCAATAAAAAGTTTTTATTTGCCTCATTATCAGAAGAAATTAACTTCTTCCTGCCTCGCTCAGCTATGATGATACCATTAGGATTCAGAGGAAGAAGCTGACACTGACCAGACAGAATCCTGTGTTTGAATGGAATTTATGCATCATGTATGAGGTGTATGAATACGCAACAGGCTATTGTTTTTAAGGGTTAATCTTCTATTAACAGGTGTCCTTTTTTGGGCTTATTTTGCCCAGAAAAGGTACCCAGACCGTCCGTAACTCTTTTTTCTTATTGTCTCATATTGTCCTAAATCCTAATTGTCCAAATTTCTATTACTCTAATTCTATTACTATTCTTATAACCATTTTATTACTATTAAACTTTTAAAATTCTAAAAACAAATTATTGGTGTTTGTCACATATACCATGCACCTACTGTGCTGCTCTGTCACGTCAGAGCAGAAGACACATTGCTGGGTAAAACCATTGACCAAAACAAACAAAACCATTGACCAAAACCAAACAGAACCATTGACCAAAACAAACAAAACCATGGACCAAAACCAAACCGAACCATGGACCAAAACAAACCAAACCATTGACCAAAACAAACAAAATTCCTCACCAGGAATCTTCTTGGCCCAGCCGATCATGTGCACCAGCTCTTTGTCCGCCAGCTTGGTCAGGGACATCATCATGGAGGCCTCGGTGAAGGGTTTGCTGGGCCTGCTGACCAGCACGTGGGGCGGCTCTGCCTCCAGCAGGGTCAGCACGAACTGCTCGGGGCTGAGGGCGCTCAGCAGGATCTCCTTCACCCTCGTGGCTGCCTCGTTGTACCTCCTGGCCCTGCCCAGGCAGTGCGCGCGCTCCTCGGCGCTGCGGTGGCTCCGCAGGATCCGGTACCCGCAGCGTTCCCTCCTGGAGCCTGCCACGAGAACCACACGTTGCATTGGAGAGTTTTTCCCCACAGAATTTTCCTCCCCTGTGTAAACCCAAATGTCTCAGGTTTCTGTGGTCGAGATGACCCCGAGGTGTTAGAAAGTCTCTTTTTTCCAGTCCTGTGACTGAAGAAGTCGAGATTCATCGGTTCTGCTCTTCAAGGTTGTTTATTTTTTCTTATCTATTATATTCTTTCTCTCACCAGCAGGTCAAGTTGTGGCACAACACCTGCCCTGGGGGTAGTGTTAACTTTTTTATACTAAGAACTACATGTACTTTATTTGCAATAATTTTCCAATATCTATCACCTATGTTAGACAGTCTGTCTCTACTCTAAACCAATCCAGAAGTGTCACCATCACAGCAGAAGATGAAGGACAAGAAGAATGAGAAGGACAGGAGAGGCTCAGATTCCTCCATTATTTACCTCTTGAACCCCCTCATTCTAAAACCCCCAAATTCTACTTTTTCACCTGGTGACAAATTCACTATCATTCTACTCAAACTCTTGTGGCTTGTAACTCTTCCCACAAAGTTGCTTATTTTTTCCATGGGCTAAGATTGAAGGCACAGGTGTTTTTGACTCTGTGCCAAGGTCTCTGAGCCCCTTGCCGGGGTCCTGAATCACCCAGGGCAGCCAGAGGAATGTCCTGGGTCCCAACACAAATGTTTGGGGAGAAGGAGGAAAACCCTTTAATATTGGCTGTTGTAATATTGAACATTAAGTTTCTAGGATATTCAGCATGGACTTAACTTTGTCCCTACTGACTTCAGTTGAGGGGTTTTGTTTATTCTGCTAAACAAAAATAAAGTTTAAAAATGTTTGGTTTTGAACCTCAGTTAGCTCGGTTCAAAAGTCCAGTGGACAACTCCCATTGACATCAAAAAGATATAAATCAGATCTTTAAAGGCAAATAAAGATAGCTGATTTTAAATTTTGCTTTATATATAATCTGGAGGAATAAAATCTTGAAAGTCTGGGCCAGGTTACAGATTAAAATGCCTCAGGAACAAGCACAGCTGGGCCTCAGAGTTAGCTGGATGGTCAGCCAGGGATTCACAAGATTCAACCCATTTTCTGCCCATACCCCAAAAAGCCAGCAGGAGTTTCTCCAAAGGGAATTCAGATATCTACAACTAAGAGCAAAGACCCTGTGTGGAGTTCTGTCTGCAGAAGGCTATTTCTGTTGCAAAGAGCAGTCCTTTACATTCCCAGATTTAATTAATTCAAATCTAAACATTGTCCAATTCTTGGTCAGTGTTTTTGGTAGCATCACTGTTGCCTGTTTTTGCGTAGCTTCCATGGAAAGAGTCTAAAAGTTTCTCCAAAACCATAATGTTCATAAAATACTCAGCTATAGTTCTACTTCAGATAGCAAAGAAGTCCTAACATTAGCCAAATAAAAATTAAGGGCAGTGGGGGCACAAAAAATTAATTTCAGATGCTGTTGACAAGGCCTTGTCTTGCTAAATAAGATGCTGGGTGACTCTCAGGCTCAGGTGGAGGTGGCTTTCAGGTCACAGTCCTGTCACATCTTCAGCAGCTGTCAAACAGCATCTGGGTCAGTGTGGGGGAGGTGAATGCAAAGGCCACTCAGGAACAGCCTGACTGAATAAGGACCAACTGAGATTTCCAGGATTTTCAGGATGTGAACTTTTCAGTTGTCCATGGCTCTCGCTCTCTCACTTGCTGCCTGTTCAGTAAACCATGTTGGATGCAGGGGAAAGTTAAAGAAGTTCTCATTAAAGAAGTTCCCAATATTGGAGAACATTCTTTCCCTGGAAATCCAAGAGATTGGAGAAGCCCAACAGGCAAAGCTGGTTTGATGAACAGACCTCAGGCACAGAGCTATCCAAGTGGGACCATTTGGAATTAGTCCAGCTTCAGGTCTGCACCATTTGGAGAAAGGATGGTTTTGCAACTTTGAAAGGGATGTGGGTAGGATGAAATGGGCTGAGTGCAGACAGGAAATTTGCACAAATAATGGATTGAAGGAAATAAATAATTTGTGGAACCAAATGTTTAGCCAAATGACAACTAGCTAGAAGCTGCCAGAGCAGATGAATAGCAGCTAAGGGAAGATAACATACCAGCAGAGACAGACAGAGCACGAGACATTATCTCATGTAGATTCATGGAATGAGACTTGATGAAAATACCCAAAAAAAGGTTCCCTAAACTACAGAAGTAACAAAGCAATTTCTCCCACCACCAGTCTGGGCAAATCTTTCCTGAGGAGAGTCAAAGGCCACCAAGGCATAGACTATTTTCTACAAAGACACCTGGATCGTGTAGTGAACTCTGTGCTAAGCCTCATTTCTTGCCTAATGCACAAAGGTCAAGAGGAAAATCTTGAAGTGGTTTGTAAGCTTCCAAAAAATACTAGAATTATTTCTGTTCTGAAATCATGCAATGCACAGAAAGTATTTTCCATCAGGGAACACAAAAAGTAAAGGCTGAGAGGGAAGTGGGCAACTGGAATGAGAGTGCAGCTGGAGACAGATGAGGAGATGCCCAGGTACCAGGTGCTCTGCCTACAGAGATGCAGGGCTCTGATCTCCACAGCATGGGAGGGACCATAACCACAAAGAAAGAAATCACATTGTTTTCACTGTTTAGAAACCTGAAGCACATTTCCCAGGGGCACCTTGAAACACAGAACAAGAAAAATAGCAAAGGGAATAAAAGCCATGGGCAGAATAGAGTAAAAATTTTCTTGGGTTATGCAAAAATACCAAATACTCTGTGACATGTGTTATCTGAGTTACCCTTTCCAATTCACTGTTGTAAAGATCTTTAAATAACATTTTGTAACCTATAAATATAACTTTCAGCTTATATAAATATACAGAAAATATAAGCACACAGATAATTGAGCAGATACTTTGATGAATATCAAAGAAATTAAACTTAGAAGCAATTTAAAAAGAATTTCAGCATTCTGTTCTAATTGAGAAAATTTTGAACAATTTCCATCTGCACAGCTGCACTCAGTGCTTCATCTAAAGATAATTCAATCAGGTTATGATTTTGAGAGTATTAAAGGTCTCACAACTTGTGGAGGGTTCTTACTGGGAACTAGCAAATCCCTTCAAATTACTTTATGTTATTTAACTGCATCAAGTTTCTTATATAACCAATTAAGTATATAAAATATGCTCAATTTAAAACATTTACCAAATTTCTATAATAACATTACCAGTGAAGAAAGTCAGACTAGGAGTATTACATTTCTGCATTAAAAAGTTGCTATTAAAGAAAATATAACTGATGACAAAAAACAAGGTGGGAAAAAACCCAGCCAAAGCAGATTCTGAGTTATTTGTGGTGGTTTTTATTCACCATATCTTGCCAAACAGAAGTAGGCTGAATGAATGAGCAGTGTGCATAAAAGATACTTAAAAGATATACCATTTATTAATACTTTCTATTTTTTCTGCTTGCATTTAAAGTAAAAGAAAGCTACATTTAAACTTTATAGTCACCAGTCTTTCCAGTTAAAACAACAGCTTTCAACAACATAAAGGAAGATTTTTTCTTTCTATGTAAATCCAAAGTTTAGGCAGGACCAAGAAATTCTACTTATATATATTTTTAGCATACAAAAGACATGTATAACTGTTTACAAAACTATATGTTATAAATAATTATTGACCAGCCTAATGTTTTAAGTACAGAGAGGTGGATCAATGTGTGTAAAGGGAGAGAAATAAAATACATCTTCCCAGATTGGGGGCTATCCATGACTTTGCTACAAACTCCCTAACTGTTCTTAATATCTAATATTCATTTCTATAAAGGTAATTCAGCCAATTGCAGAAGTGCAAAATGATCAAATCCCTCATTCCTCCTACCACACTCTCATTATTTAGAGCTATTTTGTGCAAGAAAATTGCTGAATTCAGCTGAGAATGCTGGGCCAAGGGCAAGACCTTGAGCTGCAGCACCACAGACCATGAGTAAATGACCCCAAGATATAAGGAGTGAAGCACATTGAAAAAAGGTCATTAAAATGAGCCTGTTGTTCACTCAGCCACAGCAGGTATTGCTGGCAGTGAAACACACCATTTTTCAAGCTTTGCAAATTCTCTGAAAATCACAAATGCTGTCTGATATGGTCGGTAGCTATGTGGCATGTTGCCCTTCACACTGATTTTGGTCCCTGGCAATGGCTCATAAAACCAACCAGTTCTGTAGCAAATGCAGATTCTACCACTGGGTATTTCATAGTCAGTTTTTGAAAGAATCTGAGTATAAACCTTCTCCAGTACACACTGGTAAATCATGATCACTCCAGCCACCTTTCAAAGCAAATGCAAATGTTCTGGTGAGTACACACTCCAGAGCAGGCTCTCAAATTGAATTCTCAAGAGTGGAGCCACTGACAAAGGAGCTGCTCTCTGCCTGTATGCACATGAGAATGTGAGCAGAAATTCTAGTGATTGCTATAAAAGCTGAAATTCAATTAATACATTTGATGTCCAGAGAATGCCTTGAAACATTTATTTTCTGTGTGTAAAGTACTTTGGAGTATTTCAGCTGCCCACAGACAGGAGAAAGGGCCAAATCCTGAACCAGCCCACAGAGAAATCTGTTTTCCTCCCGGCAAACTTGTGAAATGATTCAAGAGCAGCATCTCTCCATCACTTGAGTGTGGCCTCTCAGCCTCCTCACTCAGGGCTGAAAGGAGCTTCACCTTTGGAGCAATTTCAACATGCTGAGAACTGACACATGGGGGAAAAGGTACAGGAGCAGTGCAGAGGAGGGAAATGAAAGTCAGGGAAACTGAAAACTCCTTGTGAAAGAAGGAGTTTTATTTGAGCCTATTTATTTTATTCTATTTGAGCTTCAGGAAGCAAACCAAAAGCAAAGCATAACTGCTCCCAAGAGTGAAAAGTGATGAAGCAACTCCCCTCTTCTTCACTGCCTTTGACAAACAGTCCAAGTCCATTTCAGCTCCCCGGGTAAACACCAGAAGGCTCCAAGGGAAGATCAGTTTTATCCTGTCTATTTTATTCAAGTTTTCTGGGCAGAGCTTACTGCAGTTTTTCTGTTTTCTTTGTTCCTAATGATAGTACAATTTTTTTGTTAATTATTTTTCTACCACTGTTAGGAGTCCTACTGCCAAACTTTAGCAGTAGCTTGCTTGTTTGGAACAGCAGGGAATGTAGATTTCCTGCAGAGGAATTGACAGATGTAATGTCTATGACCCATGTGCTTTTGGCAATGATATATGAATATTTTCATATTATATATGAGTATTTTCTATTTTTCATAAGAAAATCCAGTATCACCTCAATACAAGGCACCCCAAGCTGGCCTCCACCAAAATACCTGTGGCTTGTTGGGCTGACTTCTTAACATTTCTGAAGGTGATGATAAACAAGAGAATTTCAGACCAAGAAGCTGTAGAGCAACAATTTTCTGCCTTCTCCTACTGCATAGATGACCTGTACTGCTTAATCAGATTTAGGCACACAATCTTGTTTTAAACAAGTTCCTAAGTGTGTGTTTTCTCTCGAGTTGTCTATTGATAATATGCAAAGCAAGGATTTAAAGTTATGATGGGAATGGTGCAGGGATTTTATGAAGAGCTCTCAAACTACAAAGGCAATTGAACTTCTTTTATCACTTGTGCTGGACACAAGTTTCCACTGAGCAGAAATGCACTCACAAACCATTCCATCCCATCCAGGGCTTTAGCAGATGTGAACCAATCCTTTCTCTAAGTGACCTCAGAAAGGAGCAGAGATGCAGAAAAGCCTTCATTAAAAACAAAGTGTTCTCTTTTATGGCTTTCTACAATAAAAAGTTTTTATTGAAGCACGATTCTTGTGAGAAAATGTCTGGGAGATAATCACTCTGGTTTGTAGGAAATGGCATTTACATCTCATGCAAGAAATACTGCCTTAAAATCTGTCTGCTTTAAATGTCTGTCACCATGTGTCCATACACCAGCATTACTCACAGCTGCCACTTCACTCATCAGGTGACTCAGACAGTTCTGAGTAATTTTTATGTTCTTTTTTCTGAAAATAAATTGTTCAGATTCTCAAATTAAATTCTTGAGAGTTTCAAGCTTTAGTGCTACTATTTTAAAAACGAATTATTTAAAAACACAGGGGTTTTTTTTTCAGTTATCATTTCAATCTTTTTTTTTCTGGCCAAGTCATCAATATCCTGCAGACAATCATTATGGTAGAAAAAACATGTTTATGAATATGTGACAAGATTCAAGGGAACACAAGCTAGGACATAAGTGCACACTATAATTTATTACTTGTAATGCCATAGTGCCTATGAGGTCTAATCACACACCAGGACTTTTTGGACAGCTAGAATAAAAGGATTAATTTAAGGCAAGCATTGTGGAGGTCTACCTTATAATATCATTATGGAATCAATTTTTACCAAACCTTTCCAACTCCAAAACTGGGGCTTTATAGAAAGCTCCCTTGGAAAAACTTTGAGCAAAATTCTGAGTCATAAAAATGACCAAAAGACAGTGGCACCATTCAGAAAGATTTTGAAAGGAATCTTAGTTGCAGACATAAGGCTTTCCTTGCTGGAGGTAAGACCAAACACCAATAAAGTTGAGATGGACCATCACTGAGGGAAAAGACAGGAGCTTCACATAGAAAGAAGCCTCTGACTTGAGCAGAAGAAACTAAATGTACTTGAGGAGTACAAAAATAATTCAAGGAACAGTTGAAATTTCAGTTCTGCTCTGGGAGTTGTCAGCTAGGAATGAACGGGGTGACTGCAGTCACAACAGATCATGGAGTGATTATGAACTGCCAGCAGGATGTTACCTTGGAAAAGGCAAATCTGATCCTGGGTGTGAGCAGAGGAAAGCTCCTGCAGCAGCAGCAATGTGTCAGTGCCACTGCAAGGAGGGGAGGCACCAGAAGGCTGCCCATGATTCTGGGCATCCAAGTGCAAATTGTGTTATCTCTGCCTGGAGCAGGTGGAGGGACAAGCTACCCTGATGATTTCCAGAGTCATCTACTTTCCTATTTTGCAAAAGGAGAAGTTTTCTTGCTTTATTTAGCCAACTAAAACAAAGGTTGTGAGGCATATGATGCAGTCTTTAAACAAAATCAGGCTGTTAACAACAAACAGAAGAGGAGCCTCTATGGTAAAAGACAATGTTGTTGCAAGAAAAAATGGACATTAATTGTTCAGCAATAAATGCAGGCTGAAATTCTAAACAATGTTCCCAATGAAGGAAGTCGTATTTTGCAAACAGTCCGCAGATCAAAGCTGTGGGAGGATGAAAATGGTGTCTAATTTTGAAACAGAAACAGGTGTCTGCATTAAATGGGATGAAACAAGATGCATGCCTGCAAATCATGGAGAGCCAAGCACAGGGACCTTCTCCTGTGCACTCCAGTGTTCTTATGGGTTATTTTCCCAGCCTGTTTCTATTACATACATAGGGGAATCTACAAGAAACAGCAAACTTTGACTGTAAACATACATTAGATTGAAACATTTCTCAAATAATTTTCTTCTTAAAAGTAACTTTGAAAATATAATCTATGAATGATCAACTGCATTGAAGTCACATTGCTGTAAGTACTAGACAGGGATGAAAGAAAAGGCTGGATAATTCTGAGTGATGCAGTGACAAACAGTGGAGGTTCACTATTTCTTTTGGTGGAAGAGCTGTGGGGCATCATCTGAAGATAGCTTGTTCTCAAAAAGGAGCTGCCCTCCCAATGCCTTTCCCTCACTGTCCCACCAAAGCCCCCCACAAAAACCTGGCAACCAGAGAGCTGGTTCTTCAAGGGTTGGGTGGCCGAACTGCTGAGGAATGTTGTAGATTCTAAGCCTTTGTAGGATTAGAAAGAGAAAATGGAGAAATCCATCATTTTACTAATGTCCCCCACCACTAATTTTTGGAAGCTGAGAGGTGACAGCATCAATTCCTCGTAGGTGCTGCTCTCATTCCTACACTCCTCCTGAGGCACCCACTCTTGCCACCATCAGAGGTGGAATGCTGGGTTAATTCGCTGCTGCTCTGATCTGACACTGCTGCTCCTGCAGTGCATGCAAGCAGCAGAGCACAGCACAGGCTCCTTTACCCCACATCAGCAGAGACTGCCTCTGGGAGGTTCTGGAAGCAGCAGCTCTTTATTTCCCATTCTGCATGGCATGGAAGCAGCTTGTGTCCCCAAAGCTCTGCAGAGGTTATATGGTTTTCACTCTTAACCTACACCTTCCCACAGGTTTGAAAATTACAAGTCATCTTCAGCTTTAAGAATCAGTTAACTCCTTCCTATAAAACCTTGCTTTAGTTGTTGAGCCTGCTTAGGATTCCAAAGGAAAACAAGATAGGGGATTGGCTGAGGGGAAGAAAAAGCCAAAACCAGCTAAGAACAGCTAAGAGCCAGCTACAAAAGCAAAACAAAGCTAAAACCCCAGCTGAGAGCAGAGGCATGCCCAACTCACCACATTTCATCATCCCCACTTCGTAGCACTTGCGCAGCCGGCACGCCTGGCAGCTCTTGCGCCGGTTTTTGTCTATCGTGCACTGGTTGGTGGCTGGGCAGATGTAATCATTGTGTCCTGCAGCAGGGCAAGAAGGGAAAATTTAACATCTCTAACCATCTCGGTCATTTCCCAAATCAGGAGTGTTCTCAACTTTAAACAACTCAGCTTTTTTGTGTGCATGTATCTAAGCTCCATCAATTTAACTGATGCAAAAATTAATATTTGTCCTATATATTAAACATCAGCCTGTGGCCTCAAAATTAACCAGACATCATTACTCAGCTTTATAGTGCTGACTGTCAGACAATCAAGCATCTTCCAAAACCAACTCATTTTTCATTTTTTGGAAATAGAACATACACTCTTGTGGAGATTTCCTCCCAACCTCCAATTTTGTACTGTATATTGGGAGTCTATAGCTGGCATATACCTGTCACAGATATATTTTATGAAAAATTCTTTTGCTAGGATCTTTTCTCCTGAGAAGCTGAGAAGCTCTAGCTTTTCCATATTTTGCTGCTTTGGAATGTGATTTGGAGAATTGTTACCCAGCATGTGAAATTGTTTTTACTTGATGGCCAATGACAGCCACCTGTGTCGAGGCTGTGAGTGGTCACAAGATTTTATTATCATTGCATTCCTTTTCTATTCCTTGCTAGCCTTCTGATGAAATTATTTCTTCTATTCTTTTAATATAGTTCTAATATGTAATTTTCTTTTAATATAATATATATAATAAAATAAAAAATCAGCCTTCTGAAACATGGAGTCAAGATTCCCATCTCTTCCCTCGTCCTGGGATCCCTGTGAGCACCACCACAGATACCAGATTTTCTTTTTTTTTTTTTTTCCTCAGCAGACTTGAAAAGAGCAGTCCTGCAAAGATTTAAGTAAACTACAGCTCTATTTACTGAACTCTGACGTGGGGAGTTCCAGGAATGAAGAAGCCTTTGGAGGATTGACCCTGGACAAAAGTTAACCAAAAAAAAGAAAAAAAAAAAAAAAGCCAAGATAAAAGGAGACCAGTAGGAAATAATGCATGCTGTAACTACAAAGAAAAGCACAAGGAGAGGATGTAAGTTTCAGATATTCTGGACAAGTGTTTATCTTTCTTTGATCAGTTCTCACTGCAGCCTCTTTTGTTCTCTTCTTATTCTTTCCCATCTCACCTCGTTCCCACCCAAACCCCTTTAGGTTACTGTAGTTCATCAATCAATAATCTGGTCCAAAGGTTTTTTACTGTAAACTGGACTTGGGAACACTCCTGGTGTAAATACAGTTGAATAATCTCCTGTGAAATAGTGGAACTATCTCTTGCAGCAATTACCAAAGGATGCAAAAAATATTCACTCATTTACTTTTCTTAATATCTTTTCTCCCAAGCTGCTTTTTAAGTTAGTTTGGGTTTGGGTTTTTTTCCCCAACCAAGAATAAGATCAGACAAAAATACAGCTACTAGAGTGATTTTTCTTTTTTTTTCACTTGGTGAAAATCCAAGAGTTCATGTCCTCAAGAGTAATTATTTAACTGAACCATTGTGTCTATTGCCATGCAAAATTAGAATTATTTTAACCTTGAATTTTTGAACTGACAGTTTTAAAAAGAAGAGCTCACGTTACAGTTTGTCCCATTTCTTGCTAGCAGATACGACTGAGAAACAAATTACTGTTTATCACTCTTCACACAACATGGAGGGAGAGGAGGAAGAAACTCTCTGTTGCACACAGGACTATAAAGTGTTTTAAAGCTCTTGTGGCCTTGGGATAATTTAACTTGCAGGCAGATGTTCAGTGATGTGGGACAGACTACACTACAAACTCAGACAAGCCAAGGAGACCACACACAGTTGCTCAGTCATATTTCTAATTTTAATTTCATTAATAAGGCCAACATTTTGCTCTATGGCATGCCCAGAAGTCTTTTATTTTAATACACAATATCCTGCATAACAACTGTTGCAACTGAGTGCTTGGTAAGTGTTTTATGCCAAGAACTGGCTTTGTTTTATGTGCCTTTTTTATTCTTTCGTTTGAATTACAAACACCATTACCTGACAGGGTACACTGAGGTGTACAAAAGACCACAGTGGGTAACTTGCTGGTGGCCCAAGTACATGTGAGCAACACAGAGCAGGCAAAGCACTGACTTGACAGAAAACACCTTGAGATCAAATTCAATCTCCATTTGTGACAAAATGGACACAAAAGTCTCTTCAATTATTTTAGAAATCCACAGTACTTGCACCAGCTTGTAGAAATAACTATTCACCCGTGCAGAATCTGCACAATGAATTGAAAAGGCAAAAACAAGTTCTGAATTAAATTTGATTCTCCTAGTGGCACCATCTCTGCCATACTGAGCGAAAAGAAAATATCTGAAGATTCCTAAAGGCTCTGCAGGCAGAAGTGGGAGAGGAACAGTAAAGATCAAACAGCAGCAGGATTTTCTGCATTGGCATCCACATGTAGCAGCCAATGTCAATAGAAATGATTTTCCACCAAAAGACCTGAGATGAGGCCAAAGATCAGGATAACTGGGCCAAGGTTAAAGAAAATAAGTGCCCCAAATCTGCAATGCAGTGCCTGTGTGACTTCCACTGGCTGTGACAGCAAATGTGGAGCCCCACATTTACTTCATACTGTAGCCATGAAGCAAACTTGAACTAAATACCAAATATTTAAGAATTTAAACATGGAAGTGGAAGTCTTAGAGAGGCCTGTCAGGGTAAGAGATACTGCAGTGCAGGCTCTGAGGGGCTGAGCATTAATGATAGCCAGGTTAGCACCTGATATTTGCTACACATATTTTTCCATCCTCCTCAGTGTGTAGATATTGTACACTGTGACTCAACAGCTCCAGGCAATAGACTCTTGTCAAGAAGAGCTCCCAGCAAGCAAAGTCTCCAGATAATTGCCTACTCTTACTGTGCCTATGACAATTAATTCTCAATTACTACAACTAAGCTAGGCCACAACTCCCATCAGATTCACAGGTCTGCAGTGTCATCCCAGTGCTGCGGGGCCTCACTGTGCTATGCACTCCACCTCTTCTCTAAAGAAATCAATTCCTCACTCTGTAACATTTCCAGATCTTGATAACATCAGAGCCAAGAGATAAAACACCCAAATCATGTGTTGCTCTATTTTCAGCACGGAGCACCAGACACCAGGATTTCAGAGCAGCTCATTACTAGGTCAACTGCTGCAGCCCCTGGTCACATGAAACTGTTTATTTAAGCAAATGATCACAACCTGTTTGTCTTACCTTGAATGCTTCTTTTGAAAAATGCTTTGCAGCCTTCACAGGACCAGACCCCATAGTGGTATCCTGAAGCATAGTCACTGCAGACTGCACAGAAGTGGGCATCCTTCTTTGAGCCAGGATTATTTGCAATTGGGCTTGTACAGTCACTGCCATTAGTTTTCCTTTTTAATGTTTCTCTGATAGAAGAGAAAAAACATACCTTGTAAAAGAGGAAAAATTTAAACTGCACTGCAAAGAGTTTCATAATTTTTCATTGTCTTCTATTCTCTCTCTATAAAGAGAGTCTATATAGACTCTCTATAGAGTCTTCATATTCCTGATGACAGGATAGTGTGAAACATTGCTAAGCCTTTTCTGACAAGATAAAGCATTTAAAGCATGTAGTCTGATCCCAGTGATGACCCACTAGAAGGATTTAGGCATAAACCTGGACTGCTGCTGAATCAATCAATGAACCCTGGGAAAAATCATACGGAATGCTGATGGGTCTTGAAGAATTATTGGAAATAGGCAAGTCCAGGAATTTGTGAACCAAGTGGATTTTGCCTCTTGAGAGCTTCACAGGAAAAGGAGAACTCAGGCAGCTCAGACTGATGTTATAAATGCTACAATGGACAGAGATGCAGTTGCTTTGTCCTGTTAGTAAGGCAAAATTACAACACACATCCATTCCCAATGCTTCATCCTTTACATGAGGCTTAACTCGTTCAATGACATTCTGCAGACAAATAACTGAGGTGTGAATCTCAGCCTATAAGATCAGCTCATGATGTTTTCTGTTCAGCCCACGTTGATCACCCTGATGCTAAACAAAAAGTCTGAATACAAGAAGAATGAAGAAACACAATGAATAAAATACTTCCATACGTTTAAAAAATTGTTGCTCTATATAAATTAGTAAGATATAGACATCCCTGAAGTGTTGCAAACAACTTCAACATACAGGAACTATTCTTCATGAGGAGATTAAAATTAAAACAGGAAAAAACATGAAAAAACAGCCAATTCCTGACACCAAGATCCTGTAAACAAACAAAAGAGGAAAGGAGCTAGGATTATCAGTAATGTTTGGGTTAGGTATAGGAAGTAAATCCATTGTATCCTTTTTATCTGGACCTCATTTTCTTGGTGGGTTTTGCACAATGTGCTTTCAGGGTCAATGCAATTTCTAGACAGAGAGAAAAGAGTGTTATGTGCAAACTGAGCAGCTCAGAGTTTGAGAAAAGGAATGGTGTATAGTCAATTTATAGGTATAAATTCAAGCATAGAGGCAGAACTTCAGAACTCTAGAATTTTCCTCATCCAACCTTCTAGAAGGATTAAGGAGGAGAAGAAAAATCAGTTGGGATAAGACAGCAGGCAGCATGGTTTATGACTTCTAGAGAACAAGGGCAAGTTTAAACAGAATAGTAGAAACATGCTGAAAGTGCTGTCAAAGAGGCTTTAACTAATATATTAAAAGTAGATTTTGTGCGGGTTTCATGACAGGAGGTAAGGACAAACACACTCACATGCCAAGTGAAAATCATCAAATTCCTAAGTTTTTGAGGAGAACGTTCTCCAATTTCCTGATAAAAAATTTGGAAAGGAGGAAAAGGTGCTTCTCAGAGCAAATTTCAAAACAGAAAAATTAAGATATTTGTTGTGCAATTAAGTTACTGAGAGATTTTTTCAAAATGTTAATTCATTCAGCTACAGCAGGGCAGAGGAGTGTTTAAGTATTTAACAAGCTGGGTCTTTGATTACACACACACCTCATTAATGGGCTGGTGAATCACTGAATTATTTCCCTCTCTGCCATGCTGGGAACACCAGTGAGGAGGAACTCTCCCCAAGAGTAAAGGGACTGTATCACACATTCCTAAATTGCTGCAAATGAAAGGAGGGAAGAGCATTCTTACTCCTTCCTATTCCCCTGTGTTTGGAAGCAAAAGGGATTTGGCGTTTCACATTAGTAAAATAGGTATTGATGCTGGGTTCTATATAGAAATACTACCTTTCTAAAAAGGAAGTAAGACTTCACTTAAAGTAATAAATCACTGATTTTCTCCTAGTCATCCTTCTGCTGTCAGCAAGCTGGTCTAGGGGAAGGTGTCCCTGTGCATGGCAAAGAAACTAGATGGTTTTTAAGACACCTTTCAATTCAAATCATTCTGTGAAGAAAAGGTTATACTCCAGAATTTCTTGATTCTCTTTAAGTTAGGTCATCATCAGCTGCATAAGCAATAGTCCTTATATATCCATAAAAATAGCTGATGACTTATTTATTTAAACTCCAATGGGACAGGTTCATCTTTCCTTCTGTCTGTTTTATAGAGGACACTGCAGAGCATCAGACAGGATGCTCTTGCTCCTGTGTTATTCCAGCTGCTGTCCCAACATCTGGACAGCTTCAAACCCTAAGTTTTGGAACCTTAATCAAAGTGGAAAGAGTTTGGATGTGATCCCTGCTCACATAAAAGCTGCTTGGGGAATTCTTCTGTATGTAAGTGCTGCCCAAAGAATATTTCCCAATGCACACACCTACACTGAGAGCATATTTGCACTCCATAAAGCCCACCCATTGCAGAAGGAGTGTGGGTAGTCTCAAAAATAGCACAGATCCTTTATTAACCATTGACTAAAACTGTTCCCAGGACACACTATTTTTCATACTCCAAATGTTGCTGAAGTTAAATAAGGAGGCTATGAATAAACATCCAGCTGCTGAAGCAGGAACAGCACCTACAGCCCTGAGCTTTAATCCATCCAACAAGTGTGTGCCCAAGAATGGAGCAGTTTCATCAGATGATGACCCAGACCCTGGTTAGGGTTTCCAATGTCAGTAAGTCTGCAGGACAAGAACGTGGTTTTGCAAACAGAGTTTCTTGACAGCTGAAAGTTTAGCCTCTGACTCTGCTCTTCACAGCAACTTTACAAAGTCAGTTGGGAACAGCAGCAAGAAAAGAAGTCAGGTTTTTTCACAGCAGCACTTTTAATGTGGTGCATGCTGCTGTGTGACTGCTCATACTAAAGCCAAAAAGCAAAGAAAAACATTTCCCTCGAATTCCAAGTTAACAACAAGCCTTCACATCTATTAGAAGCAGTAAAAAAATAATCTGGGTAAAAATTAATTCAAACAATATTGTACGAAAAGGCAAAAAGAATTAGCATTTACCTCTTTCACTCAAAGGACTTAATCTGCCAGAGCAAAATTAATTTTGTTGCACAAAATAGTGTCTAGCAGTCTTGAACTTTTGTTTATGCAGTGCAAACTGTTCTCACAGTGAAGGTATTTGTAATGCTCTGTGTTGGTGTATAGGACTCTAAGGGGGTATTGGGGAAAAAAATCTTATTTCAGAAGATACAATAAAAACAAACAACTAAACAAACCACACACACAACCAAATAAACCACACACACGAACAAATAAACCACACACACAACACTCCCTGGGTGATTTGGTGTCTCATGGAGGTTTTTTTGCAGCGTTTTGTTTTTCAGAGGGAGCAGCACTTTAATTCAAACATAAAAAGCAAAGCCTTGAGCTAAGGAAGCTGTAGACAATATTTATCCAGGGGTTAAAGCAGCAAGCATCACTGACCTGGTGGCGGGCAGCACGGGCTCCATGGGGCGCGCCTCACACCACAGGCTCTTGGGCTGCTCCGCGTACAGCAGGGAGGGCTGGCAGTGCAGAGCCAGAGGGGACAGGTGGCCAGGAGCAGACCACAGGGCACTGGGGCTCGAGGTCTGCCTGGCTGCCACGCCCTCCGGGTCCCCAAAATTGCTGGCGATGTTGTAATTGACCATGGCGGGGCTGCAGAACGCCATGGTGGAATATTCGTGCCTGTTTTCCACGAAAGATGAGGGAATGTAGACTGGGCTGTGCTCTGCTGTCAGCGTGGACTGATTGCAGCTGTAAGGGACTGGAGAGATGACGCCAGCAGGTGAATTTTTAATTTCTGTTTTATTGCATCCAATATCCTGAAGTGGCAGCAACTGAGAAAAGTCCTTGTGAGAAGATGTGCACAGGGACATTTTGAAGCAAGATTGAAGAGGGCTGCTTAAATATTCATCCTAAGACAATAAAGAATTTAAAAAAAAAAAGAATTATAAACCAAAAAAGCTCTGCATTAGGTCTTTCAATGAAAGAAAAAAGGAACCAGTAAACCAGAAAACATAAAAAGTCTTGTTAAAACACATTGCATTCCAAATGCACTTAAATGGTCAATGTACAAATTTACTGCCTTTAAGTAAAAGAAAGCTTTCTAGAATATCCTTAAAAATAAAGGCTAAAACACATATTGAGTTCAGACTCCCTTAAAAAATAATAATAATTTTAAGAACAAAACTATTTGAGGCCTGCCTGAAACAAAGATAAAGATGACAAATTACCAGGAGTTACAAACAGGGTAAATCTGCTCTCTATCAGAGATAAAATTACCCCAAGGTCCACAGCTATGGAGGAGAAATCAATTCTCTTCACAACAACTCACCATCTCCTGCTGCTAACTGCACCACAGCCTTCAGCCTTGAGCTCCAGGGTGCTTCCCTTTTCCATCACAAACATGTCACAGCAGGCATTGTGAAAGCAGACAAACACACACACACATCCCCTACACCCTTCCAAACCCACAACTCCACAGCACGTCCCTCTGCACAGAGGAGGAACACAGGGAGTGGATCTCAGCAAGGTGCAGCTTCATCACTGAGAGGTGCCTGGGTACAGCTGCTCTGCACAGAGCCATTAGAAAAGCAGAAGTCATAAAATGCAGATATTTCCAAAGCTGACAATAGAACTCAAGTGATTTCATGAGGTTCAGAAGTTTTATAATTCCCTGCAACTCTCCATCCCCATCCCAACTACCCCCTGTTCTATCTCCCATCTCACTCAGCTATCAAAACAAGACCTTAAATTGCCCACTGTAAATACTCTTTGCCAGATTCAGGCATACACAAATTATTTAAGAGAGAAAAGAAATTTGAAAAGATAAAAAAAAGCCCACCAAAATTATCCTCCTGAGACAGACCCCTGTCCTAGAAGCATTATTTTACTGTAGCATTAAAAACATTTTTCCTTTATTCTTCACTAAGAGTTTAATCTGCAATTCATTCCAGCTCTGAAGACAGACCTAGTTTGCAATTCAAAACAATTCCGTATCCAAAAGAGCAAGTTTCAGCCCCAGAACTGATATTGCAATGTACTTTTACATATAAGATCCTAACATGAGAAACCACAGGATAACTAAACATTCACCCACAGCTATGCTATTCCACAAGTGGCCAAGGTATAGATGCTAAATGTTCTTACCTTTTTTTGCCTCACATGGCCATGAAGAAGATGAGGAAGATTCAAGCATGGGTTTGTGGAAGTACCAGCAACCTCCCTGTCCCCAAGGCTCTCAGCCCAAAGGCCTTTCTAGTGTGCCACCTTGGGCCATTGATACATCTTTCTCCTCTAGGGTGAGGACTGAGAGCAGAAGCTTTAACAGAAAATGTAAGATATAGTCTTTTTGACTAAAATGGATTTTTGAGAGTCTTTCCTTCCTCCTCACTCTGCATCTGGCAATGAAACTGAAGATATGTGTAGAAATAACCAGAAACTCATTTAAATCAGCTCCGGCACTTTAGACCCAGCTGCTGTTTTTTCCTTTGTGGGAAACAGGAAAATGAGATATCTCAGCAGCTGTTTGTGTCCAGCAGTTCTTGGACTGGCCCTCCAGAGCAGCCCAAGCAGGGGATTCTGACCTCACCCCTCACAACCCCACGCTCTTCATCTGCCCCCAGCAGATGCTTCACAGCCTCCTCCATCCAGGAAAAACCAGGCATTGTGCAAATTCACCCCAAAAAACCACTGATAAAACCAAAGGTGCTATCACTCCCAGGTTATGGGGTGGGAGATTTTTTTAGAAGGAAATGATGGAACAAAAACAATTAGGAGTATTTTCAGGGGTTACTAGGGGTGAGCCAAATGAGCACACTGGATTCAACGCACATTTAAAGATTCAGTGTAAGCCAAGCTGAATTCCCCTCGCAGTCTCAGAGGCTGCAGGTATTCAGGATGAGCATGGACACTCTGCCAGAGGATCTGGCACGTCCAAGGAAAGCTGTCTGTGCTTTCTTTGTGCCTCTGCCTCCTTTGGAAGGACACACAGCACAGGGGAACCCCAAAGCCTCTGCAGGGAAGGGCCTGAGCAGCATCACAGCAACATCTCTGTTCCAGTCAGCCAGGGACATTGTGCTGTGCCAACTTTTGCAGCAGGCAAACTGGCTCTGTGGTTTCCCTCAGCATTTAGCAAATGAATGCCTGCACACTGCAAAAGCAGAGAGAACACAGAGCTGCTACTACGGAATTTTATGAACAGAAATCAGCTGAGATTTGAGTCATGTTTTTTCTGCAGAGGAAATCCACTAATGAGTGTCAGCTTAGCAGGAGGAGATATTGTCTCCAAAGGGCAACACAGAGCATTTAGAAACATACACAGAAGTTGCCAGAAGCAAGAGTGAAGCTTGTTTTAGGGGAAGAGTTCACACAAGCATAAGGAGTCAGCACAGCCTTCCTGAAAAACACGCTGCTCATAACTTATTTACAAGAGAAGGAGACTCTGGGGTCCAGCAGGTTAAAGAAAACTGTACTTGTAGTCTTCAGCAGGCTGTAATGTAGTGAAAAAATAACAGTATTGACCTGAGATTATTAACTTGGGTAGCAGAAATAGTCTAGCCACAGTACACTGTGGATCTGCATGAGATCATGTTGATCACATTTCTTTACACCCAGAGAATTTCAAATGGGAAGCCCAGAGATTCACAATAAAGTGAGACTGCTGAAATTATGCATTATTGCTCAGAAGGTCCTAAAAATTGCCTGCTGAACTGTGAAGTTATGTGTCTTAAAGAAGAACTGAAGAATGAGGGAAACAGATCTCAAGATCCAAGGCTCAAGAAAAGCTCCACAAACACCTCAGAAGGAAGCACAACCACATTTAATGCAAGGATTACAATAAGTAGAGCAATAGCTAATATGTTCCATCCTGGTATAATGTCATCATATTTTAAACTCTACTCATGAAACAGAAATGAACTATTTCCTAAAGTGAACTCCTGTCCCAACACGCCCTCTTCATCTGAAAAAAGATTTTAAAAGCAAGATTCAATGATAAAATACATTATTTAGATGCAGTCTGTCAGCTCCGCAGTAGATCTGTGCCAGACACAGAAACAAAGCAGGTGTCTATTATTTTTATATCCCAGTCTCCTGGGAGCCTGCAAATGTTTCAATCCACTGAAGTCAGTTTAGCTTAGCGAGATATTCAACAACTGAAATGCCAATTATTAAGTAAACCATAGCCATTCTGGCCAGTTCCTCAAGTAACACTTACCATTCACAAATCTAAGGCACTACAGGCAGGATTCCCTTCTGACATAAAGCAGCTTCATTAGCTCCAGCACCCTGAGGATGACACCACTATCCATGAGGACGTAGGGAAAAAATTAATGTTATTAATGTTCTCCACAAAAAAAAAAAAAAAAAAAAAAAAAAAAAAAAAGGTTTCTTGTCTTTGAATAACTCTACAACAACTGCATGTATCTTGAGTCACCATGCAAGACATGCCAGATGAGGCACAAGGGCTGGTTTAGATGTCATAGTCAAACAGACACATGGGTAAATAATTAAGCCATCTGACGTATTTCAACAAACTCGAAAGCTTCTTACTGCACATTACCTATACCAAGTACCTCTTTAAAAGCCTTGTGGGAAAAAAAGATTTTTTTTTTTTTCCAGTTTTAGGTTTGTTTGGTTGTTTGGGATGTTTTTTATGTTTTGGAAAGGAGAAAAGTAGGTAGAGAAGGCAGGGCGCCTGCTTGGGAACACAGCACAATAGCTTTTCCTAGAAAAGCACAACACTTCAAAAAGCAAGGCAGTGATGGATGTTCTCAGGCACCCTTCCATCAACATACACTACAAACTGCTTAGCATTTCATATATATTTTGAGTAAAGATTTTTTGCAATAGACAATCAAGATGACATTTTTCTCTCTGCTAGGCTTAGACTAAAGTGCAATCCTGGTGCCTTTGGGTTTAATAGAGGTGATTCAGCAAGCGTGCATTCCACCACTCCACAGCCAAAGATCCTCAGTCATCTCACAGAGTATTCTATTAATATTCTCTTCAGTTCCATTTTACACAGCTCCCTGCAGCAACAAACTGAATCGTCTTCTGGAAAAGTGATTACTAAAGGAAAGTCATTCCTGATGTGGATGATACTTGTGCTTCAGGTTTTGTGACAAGCTTATTACTCATTAAACACAGCAGTGCCAGATATTGCCAACAGAAGGCAGGCAGGTAAACAAGTTTATTATTACCTGAGAAGGACAGGATGCAACAAGTAGGAGAGAGATAGGGAAGCAAAATGGAAAATCCAGCTTTCTGTCCAAACTTCAGATATTGTACTCATCCTCCAAAATTAATAACCTGTTCTCAGTGGCATCAAGACCTACTCTAAATAAAATAGTGCAGCTCAAAATCACACAGGGAAAAATACTTTGAAACAAGCAGAATGAGCACTCTTTAGTCTATGTTAGCCTTTAATTTACTCAACTCCTAGATTATTCTAAACGTTCATAAATACATTTCAGAGCTCAATGGATGTGACATGGGGGCACCAGAGGAACTGGATTTGTTCCACTAAGGGAATACACAACTCCAGTCTTCTACCCCCTGAATTGGAGTTACAAAGACAAGGAGTCCAGACTCTTTTTCAGGAGATCACAGTCACATGTCAGTGCAAGGGAAATCCAGTAAAACATGAGGAAAAATCTCCACAGTGAGAATTAGGAGCAGGAACAGGGTACCCAGAAAGGCTGTGAAATCCCAGTATTTGGAAAGATTAAAAAAGACTCACTTTGAGCAGGATGTTTGATTGATTGGTCTCTAGACTTCCCTTCCCATTACTGAAAAATATTTTCAGATCTCAGTTCAAACTAGAATTAAGGTTGACTTTTCTAGTTTTTAGCCTTTAAGTTTGTGGATCATTAAAATGTTACCAGATCCGAGAGTGGATTTAAGCTTTCTATGATTGGCATCTCTTAATTATGTTCCATAGACTTAGGGTTTCAGACACCAGAAATGAAAAGCCACTGTCCTGCTCAAGAATACAAATGCAAACTGAGACACTTCAGCTTCTTTACTCTCTACGCAATTATTTCAATTATTTTGAATTTTTGATCAAAAAGAATATTTGCATTTCGGCATGAAAATTTTAGTGTGCTCCATTAAAAAAGAAACCTCTATTAAAATTATTACAGAAGTTATATTTACAAGGATCTAGCTGAGGATTTTGTTATAATGCTTCAATCTGCAGCAGTGTCATGGCAGGAGCCAGTACAAAGAACAGCACTCTTTTCCAGTAAGAACTTCATTATTTAAAAATAAAGCATCTGATGCTTTAAGAAAGTGCAGGGAAGACCAGCATGGAGATTTAGATTTTTGTGGATCTGGGATGTGCACCTGCATCCAGCATCTCTGAAGCACACTTGGGTCTCTCAGCACATACCAGTTAGGGGAGCTAATTCTAAAAAAATTATTCTTGTTTTGATTGCCACACCATAGCTCTGCCCTAACAGCATGGAATACACATGTTCCTTGGATCCAGGAGGAAATAATTCCTTCAGTCAACATTTCCCTCTTAATGACAGTGTCCTAGAACAAATGCACATATGCCTTCGTCCACTCCATTTCTTTCTGGTCATTTGCAAAAAGTGTATTCATAGAAATATAACTGAATCCATGAATGGTTTGGGTTGGAAGGGACCTTGAAGATCACCTAATTTCAATCCCCCAGCCATGGGCAGGGACACATTCCAAGAGACCAGACTGCTCAGAACTCAATCCAACCTGGCTTTGAACCCTCCCAGGGATGGGGCATCCACAGTTTCTCTGGGAAACTGTGCCAGTGGCTCACCACCCTCACAGTAAAGAATTTCTTCCTAATATCCAACCTAAACCTCCTCTCTTTGAGTTTGAAGCCATTCTGTCTTGTTCTATCACTACACATCCTGGTAAAAAGTCACTTTTCAGCTCTCCTGGAGCCCCTGTAGGCACTGGAAGTACCAGAGCTTTTTTTTCTCCGGTCTGAACAACCCCAGCTCTCTCAGCCTGTGCTCGTATGAGATGTGCTCCAGCCTCTGATGAATTTCATGGCCTGGACTCACTGAATCTTATTTTCTTTTTCTTCCTTGTGTTGAGGGTCCCAGAGATGGATGCAGAACTCCAGGTGGGATTCCACAAGGGCAGAGCAGAGACTGCACCAGAGCTTGGTGTGCTCAGCAAACTCAGTGATCAACACCTAAATCCCACTGCCCACATCACAGCAAAGGTGTTCCATCACTCCAGTCTGCTGAGGAGCAGAGTGCCATGCTCAACCCTCTGCCCTCAACAAGAGAAAAAGCACGTGGATAAAATTCTTCATTTTGCCCAGTCAAACTTTAACACAGCTTGGAGGCTTTCTGAATAACTCTCTCTGTTATTGGCAGGGTATAGACATGAGCTGGCACAGGGGCTGAGATTTTTTGATTCAAGTCAAGTTCCTTCTATTTACTCTTACAACAAATCAACAGCTCTTGTATGATAAATAAATTGGGGACTGAAAGTTCCATCTCCTTTATTCCCTTTTCCCACAGCATTTTCCCCACTGAGGTCTGTGAGGATATACAGCAGCATGAAGAGAGCAGAGCCTGCAGCAATGCACTCATGCCAGGCAGAAATTTGAGAATAAAGAGATGGTGGCTAAAAAAGTCAATATGTGAAGAAAAACAAGTAAATCAGGCAATAGGGATAGAGCAGGAATTGAAAATTCCTACACTCTCAGGGGAGACACTATCTCATTGTTGATGAAAGCAAAGATGAGACTTTCCCTGGGAGCAGCTGTTCTTCACTGGGCATAAAGACCAGTGCAAAGATTAGAAGTCCTTTTGCCAATGCAGAAAAGAGAAAAGTCCTTAATGCCCCTTAAAACCCCTGGCAATCTATAGGCAACAAGTCTGATGTTGGGCACACAAGTGGGTGGGACACATCCCCAAATTATGGGAATTCATCCATTTCTGCAGTTCATGCTCCACCATCCTGGCAGACCTGACCTGCTAGAGCTCCAAACCCAGGGTGGGAGGTTCTGTTTGGCATGGATGTCAGAAATGCAGGATTCATTGCTCCTGGCTAAGCTTTCCCTTGGACATGCCATGCCTCAGGCTCCTCAAATAACCTCCTGCTTTGTGAGGCTCAGGAGCAATGGTGATAACCAGAGCAATCTTTGGCAAAAGAAAACCTTCCTTGCAGAAATGTTGTCAGGGAATAATCATTTCAGATCTCAGTGACCTAAAGAGTGAAGAAAGAGCAGTGGACTTTTTTCCTGTCAGACCAATTTGCAATGTCTTATTCTACTTTCTCCTCCCCCCAAATAAAATGGTGTTATTTACAGTGTTTTTCTTCCAGACAGCCTCTTTCCAATGCAAATTATTCATGCTATAGGATTAATTTAGGTAGCCAAAGAGTAAATTGAAAGTGTAAAACTTTTGTCTTTTTAGTCATAAAACTTGAATAAGCAATCTTATCTACAGAAATCTATGTCTGAATATGTACAAAATGCAGAACTCCTCTGGCTGCTTATCTGGCTTTAGCTATAGTAAATTGATTTTCTTATTGGAATTTCTGTAAAAGACTATTCCAATTGCATTAATTTTGTTGTGCACTTTCACATTAACAGCAAATTCAAGATTAAATATCTTTGCCTCTGCAATTTTATTCTAACTTCTTTAAAATAGTTTTTTCAATGCAGTTTTTGATACCTGATTTTTGATGACTTAAAATACTTAAAATCACCTCATAAATGAGTCATTATGCCTTTACTTTTTCTCCACCATCACTAAATCACTGAAAGAGCACAGAAACCAAGGCATTGCTTATTCCTGCCTTTCAAGGTCTGAAACATTCTTGTAAAGCTGCATGAAATCCCAGGTCTGATTTATTTAGCACCATCCACAGGTAACAAAAGTTTGTGCATATGTTTTAGTCCCTTAAACAAAGCAAGCTGTTCCAGATTTGTGTCATCATTAACCCAGACATGAAAACCTGCCTTTTATTGCGAGTAAAATCCTGTCTCAGCTGAGTCAGTTGGAATTTTGTTGATGAGTTTCACAGATGGACATTTGTCTAACATATTAATTAAGACAAAATTGTAATGCCCTCCTAGTCTTATTAAAATGAAATCTTAGAAAATATTCTGGAATTTCTGCCTGCTAAGCTTATGTCCTGTCTCTCAAGGAATGGACCAGCAAACTCTTTTGTGTGAATATTTCTTTCCTGCTAGGAAAAGCATGCAGATAGCTGAATAGGAGCACAGTAAAATAGTGGATATAAAACCTGGTCAGCCCCCTGGATCACCATCCCTTATCACTGCAAGCTCTTTGCTACTTTTACCTTTAAGCCAATATTCAAGAACCAGAACTAAAACTAAGAGCATTTAAAGAGATCATGTACTAACTGGATTTATAGTTGTTTTAATTAATATATTTTAATCATTCTTGATCAGAACATCATTACAGATGCATTAACTGACTTCTTGAAGACAATTCTGCAGTTGCAACATTTTAAGAACACCTCTAAAACTATGAGCATTTTCTTCCTGTGATATTTAAAGTTTTTCAGGTAATCAGCCAAAAATATTCTTAAGGATATAAAATAGTTTGTGTGTTTCCACTTTCTCCAGCAATACTTGAAGCTCCATACTGGTTCTCCTTTACAGCACTGATGAGATAATTTGCAAAGAAGCATCAGATTTGCTCCATCCCTTCAGGTCCAAAATTTTTATTGTTATTTCTCCTTTTAGAGCATGAGGAAGCTGAGCTGTTCACTCACACACAGAGTTACCAGCCTGACAGAGAAGACACTACAGCTGTCTTCCACTAATGCTGTGTTGCAGTCACTGTGTCTGCAAAATGCAAGATACATCTTATTTTAAAATGTACAGAGAAGTTCAGAAAGGAAAGCAAAACGGAGGACAGCCACAGCGAAGTGCTTGAACTTTGTTCATAAACAGAAAGAAGACTTTTAATAAAGTTCTCAAACACCAAATAAAAGTTTTCAAGCTTCAAATCAGAAATACAACGTGTATTTGTTGCTTCAGTAAAAGCACCAGTCTTAGAACTCCCCCTCTCGTGGGGACAACAGATGAGCAAAGAATTTCAAGGATATGGATGAGGAAACACATTGCTGGTAACACCGAGCACATCAGAAGCAAATGGTAAATGACTTTATGTCCAAAAGCAGTTTCTCATCCACCCATAATCATATCAAAACTTCCTCTACACACAAATTGCAATTGTGCATCAGTCTCTGTATGACAAGGCTGAACCCTTTCCCAGAAAGAAATAGCACATTTACCAACCATTCCAAGGTATAAACTGCACAATTTGCTGTTTATCCCATCCTCTCTCCAGGCTGTAATTTATTTTCTCTAATAAAACCCTGGTTATAAAGCATCCAGGATTAAAGACCAGATCATTTTTGCCATTTCTAGCCAAAAGTCTTTTATGAGCATTCAGGCAAGGCTCTGATGGGTTTGATGAAGATTTACACATGTGCTGTCCAATCTTTAGTTATTGTTAAATAAACCTTTTAGCAGTGCCAAAAGCAAACTTAAAAAACAGGCTTGGATCTTATTGTCTAATGAGGAAGATCCTTCTTAAAGCTGAAGATTTTAATAAAAGAGTGTAAATCTACATCACTGACTCCAATGGGAAAAGTACTTCAGAACTGTCAAAACAAAACCTGAGACATTTATCAGTGAGAGACTTGGAATTTCAAAAGTCAAGTCAAGAGAGCCCCAGTAACCCCAATTTAGTTTGGATCAGGTTATACCAATTGCTATGATGCTTGGAAGAGGCATTTAGCTTTTATTAGTATATTTATCTGTGGAATTTCCCAAAAACCTTAAAACACCATGTATGTACCAAAATACTCCTTCTGCTCTCAGTGCAGCAATTCTATTCTAATAAGATTCTTAAGCCAAAGACCTAAAAAATAGCAAACTTCCATCATTTTCTCTGTACCCACAAATATTTAAAAACCCCAAGCCCATTGGAAGATCACTTAATCTGCATAAACTGATAGATTTTAAGAACAGATTTACACTGGAACCAAAATTAACACACTCAATAATTTACCTATCTCATTTCCCTCACAGAGGCTATTGTTCAAAAATCCAGAGATTATTATTTGCAGACCTTTGGCAACATTTACAACAATAAATATTCCATTCAATATAGCACGTACCTGAATGACACTGAATGGGGTTTCTGTTCTTTATAAATGCTCTGACAGCATTACATGTCAGCAAGATTTTCTCATAGCAATTCTGGATTTGTTTTCCTCCTTTCCTTTATCTCTGATTCTAAAAGCAGCTGTGCCCACCACCACTTAGTCATCAGATCTCAAATATGAATCTTGCCAAAGCAATGTGGTGCCTGCTCATCAGTGCAAGGTTACAGGGATACTATCAGTGTTTCCTTTCCCTCTGAAGGCAAGACCTAAACACAAGTTCCTCCTCCTCCTTTCTGACATAACATGCCTCTGAATTTGTCGTTCACTGCAGTTAAGGCTCTTACATGATGGAATCATTTTATAAGCCAAGCATTCTCATATGTAGCACAGAAATCTGAAGGTTAATTAACCAGCATTTTCTGGCATCCGACACTGAGGTTTTTAAAAGGCTAAATCAAACTTTTTATATCTTTGTCACAGGAAAACCTGAAACATAATTAACATTTGCTCAGAAGCAGGAATGTACTCATCTTAGACATTTTGGGCAGCATAATAAATAAACTCCTTTGGCATTGTTTTTAAAATACCAGATGCACAAAAACAGACAAGGGGGGGTATTTTTCTTCAATGTAGCTACATTCATTTTCAAGAAAAGTAAATTAACTGGAACCCATTTGGGATAATGGCTTTGTTTTACTGCATGTAAAACAAAGCATTTTATGCTTTAAAAAAAAAAAGCTTATGTATGCTTTAACCCCAGCCTGCAACACAGCCGCTCACACACTTCCCCTCAGTGAGATGGGGGAGAGAATTGGAAGAGTAAAGTGAGAAAACTCGTGGGTTGAAATAAAAACAGTTGAACAGGTAAGGCAAAAGTCTCCCACATTAGCAAGGCAAAACAGGGGATTCATTCATCACTTCCCATGGGCAGGCAGGAGAGAGGGGCTACAACACACCCAGCAGCGACTGGAAAGACAAATGCCATTGTTCCAAATGTCCCCCTCGCTTCCTTCTTCTTCCCCCAGTTTTGTATGCTGATATGACACCCTGTGGTCTGGAACACACCTTTGGTAGCTGAGGTCAGCTGTGCTGGCTGTGTCCCTTCCTGGCTGCCTGTGCAGCCCCAGTTTCCTCACTGGTGGGGTGTTGAGAATCTTGGACTCTGTGTAAGCGCTGTCCAGTGATAACAAAATCATCCCTCTGTTATCAGCACTGTTTCCAGCCCAAATCCAAAGCACAGCCCCATACTAGCTACTGTGAAGGAAATTAACTCCACCCCAGCCCAAACCAGCACAATCTCCACTTCTTATCCCCAACCATTTACATCATACACATCACCATTACCCACCATCTACATTCTCACTCTTTGATACATTTCACAGATAACATTCCCTTAGCCTATGGAGCACCCATGTGAAATGTCTGTAAAATGTCCATAAAAGACCACAAGCATCCCCAAAATGCCCAAGAGGTTCATTGAGCCCATGATTTTGTGTTCCATCTGGTATGGTGCTCACTCAGGACACGAGAGGTGCTGTGTTCTGGGGTTATCAGACACCAAAGGCAGCTCAGGTTGGGTGTCTGCTGCAGCTGTAAGGATTGTCCTCCACTGCTTCTGGAGGCTCCTGCTGCAGCAGCTCCCATAACATACAACTCAAGTCATGGATCACAACAATTGAAAGGTATTTCCATCACCATGTCCACTCCTGATCCCTTTCGTGAGGTTTTATGGTTTAACATTGCTCCCTTCCTTCCTGCTCCAGCTTGCACTTACCCACAAACTGCAATGCCTTAGGGTTGGACCTGCTCCAGCACACCTCATGCACAGCCACTGATGCTTCCAGATCTGCCTTCTCCAGCACAAATTCAAAGCATAGCCCATGCTAGCTGCTACAAACAAAAATAACTCTACCCTAGCCAAAACCACCATCCTGAGTTAGCATTTACCAAAAAATCACACAAAACCAAACAAACATAAAACCAAAACAACAGAAAATCTCATAAAATTTGAACACAGCCAGCAAGGTCCATTTCTCACTTGTACATTGTAATGTCTTCCAAAATCCTTGATTAGTTGTTAAGCATTAATTTAATTTACTCAAGAGAAATTAATAAATTTGCTTATAAATTATCTCAGATAAAGCCATAT
Organism: Ammospiza nelsoni; assembly: GCF_027579445.1. NCBI lineage: Eukaryota > Metazoa > Chordata > Aves > Passeriformes > Passerellidae > Ammospiza > Ammospiza nelsoni. Next base: position 57,690,741 of record NC_080638.1, on the reverse strand, counting down.
ACCAAGCTTATAAATTTGCTTGGATAAAGCTTCATGTTATTTTGGACACCAAAACACCTTCAAGCCTACACAACTTTCCAAAACTACTTGTTAGAATTAGGAGCTGAAACAGCTCTGCCTCCTTTGCTATCAACATCTCTGCAAGCACAGCCAAAACCAGACCAAGGTAATATCACTGTTACTCAGTCAGCCTTTCCTATAATTACTTTTTGCTAATGCAATTTTTCTCAGTATCAAATTTGTCTCTACCTTTTTTCTCTGTGCTTTCCTTGAGCCTCCTTGTCTCCTCACATCACTGTTTTGCTGGCTCAAACCCTGGTGCTTTTAATTTGAATTTCCTTTTGTTTTAAAAGATAAAGCCTTTTGCAAGCTAGGGAGGGGATTTAAATGCCAGTGCTTTTTGATGATTAGTTATTACATGGAGTGTGACTGGTGTCTATGTAATCCCATTTATGTCTGTTTAAGGACCAGGTCATGTTCCCAGCCACCCTCAGGGCTAATGGGACAGATAATAAAGGTTTTCTGCTAGAAGTGCACCTTAGTTTTTTGCACATAAAAGGGCTCCATTCTCTTCACATCCTGATGTATCCCCTCAACATTCTGTGGACCAGACCCTGGTCCTGTAAGTCTTTTACTCCAAATTCCTGGGAACCAAATAAGCATTGGGAGCAGCATGAAAGGGGTTACCTGTGGATTGTATCCTTCCTCTCCATTCACATCTCCACTCTCTTAGGAGCCACGGCTGTTTTGGGTAATATGAACAAAACCCTCCAATGAAGGAAAATTCAGATTGTTTTAAAGATTTTATGTGTTAGATAACCAAATGGAATGAAGAGTATCTAGGTAAACAATCAGGACCTGGCTGGCAGCAAACAAAGAAAAATAAATCACATTCTCTTCTCTCTCTTTTATGTATTTTTTGTGTGTGTGTGTGTGTGTGTATATACATATACATATATATATATATACATAAAGATATATATATAATGTAAACTAATATTTTCAACAACAATATAAATGAAGGCCTTTAATTAATGTATTTTCTATCTAGGGCTTTTGCAGGGGGTGGGGGGTTGTTAAGATGGGAGTGTCAAGATAGGAGCTTCCACACATAAAAAGGAGTGATTAGACTCCAAGCTGCAGCAGTTTGTAAGTGAAGCAGCATCTGCTTAGCACACATGGGGAGCAGCTACAAGGAGCCTTGAGGCAATACACAAGGAAAAAATAATCCAAATCAGATGCAGTTCAGGATGTTATGCTCCCCTGTGTGTCCAAGTACATGAAGGAAAACACATTATTGCCAATAGATTAAAAAAGCAGTTCCTTTAGACAAAGGTGGTGAATAAAATGGATAAATTTATCTGCTTGACAATGCAGGCCCATACTGTCCCTGACAGAATAATTTACCTACGTCATTATCACCTGAAATTACTGCAGGCTGAGCAGCTCCTGGGCCCACAGGACAGGCTGTGCCCATCCCATGGTGTGCACTGTCCATAGAATCCCAAAAAAGCAGAGTTTTCTCCCCAGCCCTCCCTCTATATTTAGCACCAGGTCTCACAGTCACGACTTGGCTGTCCAGCAAATTCACACTGTGTAAGCAATTTGAAAATTGGCTTAACTTGAGGATTCACTTAACAAAGAACATTTTTACCACCTCTAACAAGTTTTAGAGGTGTTACAGTAAAAGGATCACTCTGAGGGAGGAGTGAAGAAGCAGGGCCAGAGCAGAACTGCAGAAAGAATCTTCCTGGACACTGTTCATCAGTGGTTACAGGTTCTTATGGACCTCATTACATTGCTGTGGCTTTGTCCTTAAGGACACTTGCTGATAGCTGTAAAATAGCTCCACATTTTTTCACATATCCATAAAATGATGTAGATTTTAAGGAAAATAAGGATGCAATATTACATTAGCAGAAATAAATAGCACAATTATGCCTAAAAGAATTTGAAGGAAACTATCCAACCCTGTGTTGTTTTGTGCAAAGGTATATTCTCCTCATTTGCTGTGAGTACACAGTGGGTGAATACCTTGCTTTGCTACCACAGCTTCTACCCCAGTACCACACTAAAGATTTAAATTCTTTCATATTAAATTATTGCAACGTTCATTAGGATTGAAGATTGCTGCAAAGTATTTCATTCTCTTCTCAATTAGTTGTACTCTTGGCAAGAGACAACTAAAGTAAAGAACTGAAAGTCACTGGCTGAGAATGTGGAACTGTGTTCCTTGATTCTGTGTGACTTTCTCTTCCTCCAATTTACCTCATTAAATACACATTGAACATAGGTCATTTTGAATTCAAGCTGGTTTTTAAATGTAGAAAACCTGGGTTTCCAGAGGAAACTCAACATGGATCTAAAACATCTATATAAATCACACATGAAAAACCCAGCAGTCTCCATATCACATTCTCAGTGTGTAGACACATAAGTCCTGAAGTAGCAGTTAAATGAAGACATTATAATAAACAAATATTGCTTTTCTTCTGAGATCTTAGCTTACTGGCAGGTGTTTTGAAGGAGGCAACTCTGCTTCCCCAAAATCAAATCTTGTTTCTCCAGGCTTTCTGCTTCCAGAGAAATTGGGGAATAGAGATTACAGAAATGAGCCCTTTTATACAAACATTTCAAACATAAGCTGTTTCTTGCCAATACACAACCATGGTTTGGTCATGGGGAAGGAATTTTTTTTCTTGCTGTCCAGGAAATTAATATTCATTTCCTTCTTCTCCTTTTCACCTACCTCATATGCCCTCCAGGGCCCCAACCTGCTACTTCATCCCTAAAGGAATTCCTCCCCAAACACTAAGGACTAGTGACAATGGATTCATTTCCCATCTACCCTACAGTTAACACTAGTCAAAAGTATTTTTGAGAAGGCTTTTAGTTATTCCTCTTCATTTAATCTGGTTACATTTAGCCTACTAGACAAGTTTAGGCAACAAACCCCAAAACCACACATTATAGTGTAGGAGTACTTGGAAAAGGCTGCTCTTTCCATAAAGCCACAAAAATCAGCAGAGAGAATTAACAACCTTACAGACAGCTGACAGGTGATACAAAAAGTGAGCCATGCCATTCCAGAAGATAACAGCTAATGTCATATACCTGTTAATGAGATCTGCTCCACCTAAACTTGAAAATTACTCCTTTCTGCCTCCTCTCTTTGCAATGATCTTACCAGAAAGTAGGCAATGGGAGGGGGCAAAAAAATTGGGCAAGACAGACAAGGCTTGCTGGCTTAAAGCAGTCTCTAATGAAGTGGCTTTGGTGTGGAGCTGAAATATAATTGGTCACACCCACTGCCCTTTAATAGTTTAACAGACATCCAGAACAGCTGCTCTGAATTCAGTCTCTCTTAAAGATAACAAATATTCTCAAATAAGCTGAAATACATTTTCTGTCCGCAGCAGATAACCCAAATCTAACTGGCAAAGCAAAGTTCAAACGCAGAAGATGATGCCAGCAGAACAAGAGAAGAGAGTTACAAAGGCACCTGAAGTGGCTGAGAGGTTCTTAAAGTTTTTACAGCAATTGAAGCAACTGAACTTCATTTTTTGATCTTTGTAGGTACTTAAGAACAGCTTGCCACCTCAAAGATCACAGTGGTGAAACTGCTGTTTCTCTTTTCAGCGTCACCACAAAGAGGTAGATAAAGAACCTGGTAGCTCTAACTACATATCTTTTTAATGTACAGTTTTTCTAAATCAGATCTTATTTTGCAGCAACTTTAGTTCAATTTCCCCTCAAAATCAATGTCCTTGATGGCAGCAGCCACTGGCAGTGGTTGGCTTGGACATCTCCTCCTGTCTGACAGGTTGCTGCCATCACCAGCAGCTGTGTCCCTCTCTTGCCTTCTCAGGTCCACATGGTCCTTCCCTGTCCCTCAGGCTCTGGAGCACCCCTGATCCAGGAGAAGCCACCCCAGCTTGGGAATTTCACATGGAAGTTATCCCAGCAAAAGGACAGGGAGGGAGGGACAGAAGGGTGGGTTTTCTCCAGAATAATTAGGAATGCAGGCAAAGTCTTCAATTCAAATAAGCTTTAAATGCAATAGAACATCAGAGAAAATATGCTGCCAATGTATTAGCAGAGAACATGGCACCTATTACTTTGCTAAAGGAAACAGAAGGGTCACAGCACCTTCTGTTAAAGATGGTCTGGATGAGCTCAGGTCCAATCTACCATGGTTTTAATCTGAGTGCTCATCAAACCATTTTTTTGGTGGGTGTTCATGGTTTAACTCTGTCCTAAGCCCACGCTTCTATACTGTGGGAGGTCTGCAGTCACCTCTCTCTGGCTGTTTATTTGCAGAACACACATAAACCTCTTGTTCTCTGATCAGGGAAATAATCATGTGGAAGTTCATTTTATTCTTGCAGAAATATTTTTTACAAAAATGCTCCAAGCAATTTTTGTTCTTCTCTCAAGTTCATACCAGAAGCACTCCTCTTTTTAGTTGACTCTTCCTTGGTTATTTTGATCACACACCCACTCACCCACAAGGAGATCAACAGTTCCAGGTTTTACTGGCATTCAGAGTGGTCTCTGAAGGAGCTTCCCATGTTCCAATTAGTGTTAAACAGAGGGGCTCACTGCTGTTCCCACTTTCTGCTAGAATGGAAAGAAACTGGCACACCCATCAGCCTAAAGAGATTTTTAACAAGGAGAATGTGGAAAGCAAGAAGCAACAATGGCTCGTTTTCAAAGGGCAGCTTCCATCTGAGAGTCCAATAATGCAGAGTGCACTTGAAAGGATTGGGGTCTGGACACATAAAATCAACACCTAAAAATGAGAGAAACCTGACATTTTAACCTTAATCTCTTTCTGACACTTTCCTCATGAACGAGATGAGGAGCAAAGCTCTGAGGGATCCTCACATGAAACAAGGAGGCAGGAAGAAAGTTGGGAGAGGATATTCACAGAATCCACAGGATTGTGAATACTGAACCCAGCAGAAGCTGCAGTCACTTACTTTTGCTGCACCAGTCACAAATGTAATAAAAAGGTGTCAAAAACTAGAAATGGTGAATGCAGCTGAATGCAAACAGCATTCCTACTTATCACTCAAAGCTATTTTATCTTGAATAGCCAAAAAAATAATGAACATTAGAGACATCTCACTAATTAATTTTCTATTTTGTGAAGAGATGTGGTAATAGTAATGGTAGGAATTAGGAAGGAATGGAATAGGGCTCTCATGAGAGGCCCATGGCTGAACAAATTTTACACATAAAATAATGACTCTATGCAATTATTCTATACAGATGAAATCTTTGTAACATGCAAACTAAAACCATCTGGCTAATACACCTCTTTTGGGAGATGTAGAGGGGAAAAACCGCCAGAAGTGTGCATGTACAAAGACACAGTCACAAGAAAGAAGATAAAATACATGCAGTCTAGGGCTAGTGGGGAAATTGCCAAGCAGACAACACCAGAGCCTGAAGAATCAGAAATGCATTAGGAGAGAAATGAGGATGAAAGGCACAGATTTTCTTTTTGGTGATTCTGTGCATGAACCAGAAAGCAAAACTCTGTTTCCCCAACTCCCTGTTAGGTGTGATGGGGCCCTGCTCTACTGGGGATGGCTGAACACCTGCCAGACTATGGGAAGCAGTGAATTAATTCCTTGTTCAGCTTTGCTTGAGGGGGTGTCTCTTGCTTTCCCTACCAAACTGTCTTTATCTGAACCCACAGGTTTGCTCACCATTACTTTTGTGATTCTCTCCCCATCCCACCAGCTGGGGGGAAGAAAGAGTGAGCAAGGGGGGAATGTTCTGGCTGAAGTTAAACCTCATCTCTGCTGGAACTCCAGCAGGTGCAGGAATTGGGAGATCTCTATTTGTCATTGCTGTTGCTGCTGTGCACTGGTCACAAATCCAACAGGACCCACACCAGGGCTAAGGGACCTCAGGGACACTCTTGCCAGCCAAGGTGGCAGATATCTTCCCTACAACACTTTGAAAGGTACCAGCCTGTCTTTGGCAGGCACCCCTCAAGACTGATGATTATTGCATGAGTACCAGAGAGAAATGATGAATACTCCTGGTTAATCCACTCCCCTTCAAATCCTAAACTCTATTTCTTTTTGAGTGTGCTCAGCACTGAAAGAAGAGCCTGCAATTTCTGAGACAGAGCCTGCAGACAGATTTCTATACAATTTATTTGCTCAAATTATTCCTGACAGTGTCTTCTGCACTCTTGGAAGAAGCGGAAAGAGGCAGCACAATGCAGGATCCTTTTGTGTAATTTGCATAGTTAGTTTCTAGTTGATATTTAAACTATTTCTTGCACATGCACTGTATATTCTGCATCACTGACCAGCAAATTGCATTGAGCATCTAATTTGTTAAATGGTTTCCACTATCAGGAGAATGTTCCCACTGTAATAGTGATATTTTAACCTGTCAAAGAAATGATTAGACTAAAACATCTAAGTAAATAACATGAACTACCCAATAACATCAAAAATTGAAGATGTACAAAGGCTATCCAATTACGTGGGAAACTTCTAAATTTCCAGGTAACAGAACTCATTTTCTGCTTGAATGAGTAATCAAGGAAATATAATTTTCTTTTATATTGATCATGGTATAAGGCATAGCCTAAGGACAGGAGCATAAAATGGACTATTACATTTTCTTTATTAGTGTTGGAAAAATCATTTTCAAAACTATTTCAGTGATTCTTTTCTGGGAATGTGACCTCCTTTCTATATATTTTTATGACCTGCCCCTAAATTCTTAGTAATATGAAGCTGTTACTGGTGGAAGGGCATGGTCTTTCTGAGAATTCATGTTCTTGCTGAAGTCAGTGGAATTCTTGCCATTAAACTCACCAAGGCCAGGATCACTACTTTCATATGAGATTAAAATGAAGAAAAACCAGCATTCAAAATCCAGAATCATCCCAAGACTCCATGGACTCAGCTTTTCTTGCATTCTGTGCCAAAATTAACCAAAGAAGAGCAAAGACAAACAGCACACACAGGTCCCCAGGACCTGAACATCCTGAAGCCAGTTACTTGAGCTCACCAAAACACCTGAGGTTTTGATAGGAAGGCTGCTTGCAGACAGATTCTGTGCTTCAGGGAATCTAAACCCAGCCCAGGGGTGCCAGGGGGCTGCCAAGAGCAGCCCCAGCAGTGCCAACCATCTTCTGCCTTGACTGCACCCACTCACCAAGATCCCCTTGTGCCACAGGGTGAGGGCATCCAGAGCACTGTCATGCCCAGCTCCTCTCCCATTAGGGAAACAGCCTTGGTTAAAAACATTTTCCAGAACTGGGATGAACTACTAACATATATAACCTGAAGTATTTCAACTTAAAGGTGGTCCAAAGGCAGCCAAAGTAATTTTCCCTACAATTCACAATTATGGCTCTGTGGAAATAGACTGTTTAACATAATATAGCAACCAGTAGGGCTGGACTCCTTCAGTTACATTTTTGGGAAGAAAAAACACATGAGTTAGACCCACATGTAACTGAACTCATTATCTCCTGACTGTACCTTGCACTCATTTTTATTTTTATTTCCTTCCAATTTCCCATACTGTGAAAAGTAGATTAAACAATTTATACAACCATTAATGGGAAAACTACACTGTAAATATTTTCTATGTAATGGAAGTGAGATGTTAATCTATATACAAGTTTCTAAACTGTGAGCCTTTTCTTGCTGCTTTATAGGTGATCATAAAATATTGCACATAATTTGTAATCCCCGTGTTTCTCTCTTGGGAAACAACTTTACATCTCTTACAATCATCATTATCCACCTGAATCTGAAGATGCCACCATCTTAACAAAAAGGCTGCTGGAAACTTAAAATTAAACATACATATGTACACACACATCTATATGTATTTTTACTTGCTTCTAGATATATTTAAACATATATTGCTGCAGAGCAAAATGAAAGAAATCCACCTGGGAGCTTTTATGTATGAGAGCTACTCTCTGTATTGCAAATAAGAGCAGAGCCATTCATAGAATATGGGCTCCTGTTCTGATCTCTTGAAACTAGAGCCCAAATCATCACAACTCTGATTTTATTGAATGTATTTCCTAGTTGTTCTGATGCTAAAGAACCCAAAGATGACAAGTTGTAATTAACTGCAACTCTATATTACTCTATGCATCTAATGTTTGCATCTGATACCAGCAATGCATTGCTATTAAAGCACATTTTCTTCATAACATGTTCTGTGATGCCTGCATGCTGTAGTGAAGCACTGAACATTTCTTTCCCAGCAATAATAATAGCAGTGGTATAAAAGCAGTGAGACTGTTACTAAAATAATTTTTAATAAAAAGATCAAAATTGATTTTAATTAAACCTCTGAAATTGTTGTTCGTTCTTTTTTTTTTTTTTTAACTCTCAGTAAACCAACTCCTGGTTGCTTTTTAAAGGAACAATACAGTTCTTGTGACTCCTCTCTTCCAAACAGTTCTTTTGTTCAGTTCCTGCAATGCATTCTATCTCTTTTTGTGGCAAAACTCATTCTTTCAGGTTGCTGAAGCAGTCTCTTAAAAACTCCTTAAGTTACCATCACTCGAGCAGAGAGCCAGCTTGCAGTAACTAGAGGACCAAAAACCTGTTTAATAAGGTTTTAAAGAGTGTCTTAAGAGACCGTGATGATTCACTGTAATAGCAATAGAAAGGGAAAAAAGTACCTGGCTCTTTTTTTTCCTCGTTTTGCTATTTCTTCAAGTGCTCCTTTGGCCAAGTGCAGCTCATCAGTGACTGCTTCCAACATATGCTTTCTTCATCTTTTTCTATTTCATAGCCTGTGGAGCCTTGATCTGTTTTCAAACTGACCACCTTTCCAGATACTTCTTTTTCTCTAGCCCTCTAAAATCCTTCCAAAACACTTAGGGTTCTGCTGTAATTCTTTTTTTTTTTCTGCAAAATACATTTAATAAATAAAGGAAATAAGTCAGAAATTGTACTCAAACATTCTAATTGTTCACAAGGAGCTAAGTTCCCCAAGCTAGTGGTTTTGTCAGACAGATATGTGGTGTAATTAATCAAATAAGATGTTTATTGTGGAAAGAATGGGATGGGGAAAATCTGCCAGTGATTATCTAAATTTTGTGAAATATGTAGGTGCTGGAAGAAGTAGCTCTACCTACTGATTTGCTTGAAGCATCTGTGGTCAAATGAAAACATCTTGTTCCAGCTAATACAAATTACAAATTTGGGTTAAAATGTTAAAACTGCATCAGCTGCTAACTTTTGTGCACTGGTCTGACTTGGGTAACATTGTGCTCAGCCATCTGACTTGAAAAGAGCTGTAAAAAATTGCCTTGATGCCACTGTGTTGCAATCTGCAGCAATATGCTCTGCCTGGTCAGTAAAATAGGATTGCTGTACTTACTGTTCAGATTGGAAATTGAGGCTGTTGACACCATCCTTTTGCTGAGCTGTTCCTGAAGTTTCTCAGCACCATGGAGAGTTTTCAGGTTCTGAGAAACTTTCAGCATTGAAACAAACTTGTTTGCCTCTCTCAGGCTGATTACATTTCCTCTGGTATTTGTTTATATGCTGTTCTGCACACTGATTTCCTTTCCCCCAAAGGAAACCTTCCCCATATTACAAGAATTAATTTTACAGAGCATGTCCCCTGAACATCTTGAATTCCTCCTGTTTATATGCCCTAAAACAAAGGCTGATGAGCAGATTTGAATACAAGGCAAGGGTGGCACAGTTACTTCTCAACACACCTAAATTATAATTCCAAAGTGCTTTCCTGAATGTATGAATTGACTGTTTCAGCAACAGTTAATGACTTACATGATGTTTGGGAAGTAAACATCAGTGGAATTGTTTCTGAGTACTAAAAATGTCCTTGTGCTCCATCAATCTCTGAGTGACAAAAGCAGTTTGTTGCTCTTGTAAAGAAGTAGGAATTCCCAAGTCCCCCACGATGAGGCTCACAGGAAAATATTGCCAGAGACCTGAGTGACATCCATGTGTGCTGTGCTCCCTCCCTGCTCTCAGATGGGACTACCAAAGATGGGTGTCTTTTTCAAATCTACTCACCAGATTTTTCATCTGAAGTTTGCTTCAAGAAAACTTGCATTAATATATGGAACATATTGTTGCCTTTACTAGTACTTTGTGGCCCAATATTGTATCTGAAGTACTTGCAGATTAAATTTACAGATTTCTGTACCCTGTAGGAAGAGTTTACTATTGGAATAAATCACACAAGAATCCATTTTCTTCATGGTGGAAAAAGCCCATTCTTTACTCACACAACTCATTTTTATAGACCTCATGTGTGACTCCAATTGGTTAGCACTTTTCTTGCCAATTACTTTATTGGTTAGTAAAATAAGTATTTTACTTGTCCATCAAATCTCTCTACTCTTAAATTCTTTACATATTTTCTCCACTGGTTCTCATGGGATGGATTTAATGTTTATGCACGTGTTAGTTGTTTTTCACCCAGAAAGAGATTTTTATGTTAAGGAACTGCTCACAGCAGGATTGCTTTCACATGGGAACTTGCAAAGTGCTAGCTTGACAAGGCCCGCCACTGATTATAATATAATATAATATAATATAATATAATATAATATAATATAATATAATATAATATAATATAATATAATATAATATAATATAATATAATATAATATAATATAATCAGAGCAGGCCTGATTTTATGAATCCTTTCTTTTATAATTTTTCTACCTTATTGCAACAGTCTTTAGTGGAAAGGGGAATACATAGTTGTATTTTTAATATTAATTAATGAGTATTCATTTCACTGGATTATGTTTCTGCTCATTCAGTTATTGCATGGCATCCCACAGAATTACAGCAACTGAGACAAGATTGCAGCCTCCTGATACCAGAATTCATCATCCTAAGAGAGGAGGAGTCAATCACACTGAATTTTGCAGGTGAAGTTGAAAATTTACACTGACTTTCCCTGCAGGTCAGATGTGCAAGTAGTAGTGGCAGGCACAGTCTGGCCTTGTTCATTAAGATGTTCCACTTTTTCAAAAACACCAGAAGAACCCAGAGCACTGATGAGCTCAATTTCCTTACCTTCAGCATCCACCGTTCTTCTACTTTGTGTTGTGCAGAAGTCATAACACAAAACATAATTTTTCCATTGTTGTAGCCAAGGTTGCTAAGAAATCAGCTATCTTTTGAAATCTGTTTAGAATCTACCTTTTTTTTTTTTTTTAGAATCTATATTTTAGAAATCTGTTTGGACTCCCCTTGCCTTTAAGGCACTTTATCTCAGATTCAATGTACAAAGACAGAGATGGTGTCTTCTATATCTATAAGCAATGTCATCACAGCTCTAATCCCAAAGCAGCATACAAGAAACAGAAATACCTCAATTCCATTTGATTATTCAGTTAATTTGAGGTAAGAGCTGTACCTAGGCATAAAGAATATAATTGGATGTTTCTTTATACTCTGTACAGCAGCAAAGCAACCAGAGAAGATGGATCCTGCCAGAAGAATTCTGAAATCAACAGAAGTACCAAATGTATTCATTTCTTGTCTTCTCACAGACCATGTGTAACATCCTAGAAGAAATGGATATATGTGATTGGAGGAAGCATTAGAAAAATTAATAAGCAAGAGAAATTAGAAGAGTCAGGAATAATAATTGAAAGAACCAGTACGGGAAAGAACATAATGAAAGGAAAGAGTAACTTCCCAAGTTATTTGCTCACTGGGCTCTTCCTCTGCCTTGTTAAAATCTGTCACTTCTCCCCTGGAAGTGTTGAGTGTTTTTAAACCCCTAGGAAATCTGAGACCTGCCAGAGCCTTAAGAACTGGTCCCTTCCTGCTTTATCCCCAGTGTCACTGCCCCATCAAGGCTAAATAAAGTTTAAATTAGTCAGCAGGGTGTCAGGGCTGCTACTGCCAGAATTAGACAGTGCCTTTAACATTGCCCACTATTCTTTCTTTTCAATCTTGTTCTCTCATTTCAGTCTTTTCCTTGTATGCAAGTTTTCTTCTTCAAGCTTTCGTTTTCCAACATTTCAAATTTTTGAAGTACATCTGTGCCTTTACAAGTTGTTCTCAGAGCCCTGTGGTAAGGATGTCACTGCTATCATAGGTATCAGGTTAGTGATGGATATTTTTAGAAAAACTGAATAATGTAGATCATCTGGTCCAACTCCACTGCTTAAAGCAGTTACATTAGGTTCCTCAGCACAGTCAAATTCTGAGTATCTCCAAAGAGGTTCCAGAACCCCTCCGGGATACTTGTAACAGTGCTGGTTGGGTGTCATGATGAATTTTTCTCTTGATATCTGATAGGAGTTTGTCTTGCTGCAATTTTTTCTGTTGCTTCTTATCCTTTCCTTTGCTCACATGAATGGAGAGTCTGGCTGTGTTTTCTAGTGGGTGTTCACTTTGAGTTGAAAAGATCATACCTTTCTCCAGGCTGAACAAATTCCTGCCCAGCTGGCTTTTCCCCATGGACCAAGACCAGGTTGGATGGGCTCTGTCCGAGCAGCATGGTCTAGTGGAAAGTGTTTGTGCCCATCATTGGAATTAGATGATCTTTAAGGTCCCTTCCATCCCAACTCATTCCAGGATTCTGTGATCATTTGCTCCATCATCTTTTTAAACCATCTTTTTTCATTTCTTTTAATCACCTTGGTGACCATTTGCTGGGATCAGTGTAGGGTGACTACAGGGTTACAGCAATTCTGCAGTTCCCTCTGGTACTGGATGCTGGTTCCTTCATGTCTTCCCCCTTTCAGGCTGTTCACCTCTAGGAGCATTTACAGACTGTGTTCCTTGGGAACAAATCCATGCAGGAAATGTTAGCATGGAAGCTTCTTGCCACCACTGATAATATTTCAGCAGGGCACTGCAGAGGATGCTCTGCAGAAGGGTCAGTCCATGTGTGCCTGCATCCAGCTTTGCTCACAAAGCTGGGCAGCTCAGTGACTGAGGGATTGTGACACTTGCCAAATAACAAATTCTTCACCTGAGACTGCATTTCATGAGGCACTTTGGTGGCCATTTGCTCCCTGAGGCTCATTAGCAGCAAAGTAAGCATGCTGCCCTGCAAAAACATTGGATAAAGAACTGTCCTTTGCCTTTATTAATCAGCATTTACAAGGGCTAGAGAATATCCAAAGCACTCTTGTATTGCTCCAGAAGTCAAGCAGTTCAGGAATAGTGGCCTGCTGCAGTGAGGAAAATCAATTACCCATTATTTCATTTATTCTGCCTTAAAACAGTCATCACTTTAACAAATTGTTTGCCTGTACTATACATCCAAAACAGCTTTATTAAGTGCAAGTTCCAGGGGGATGTAGCTGTGACAGCCTGGTGCTTCACACAGCCCTCACCACTAAGCAGCTCCAACCTCTCATGCCACAGCCACTTGGTTTCCAGTGGGTTTGCATGAGCCTGTCATGTGCAGTACAGACAAAACCCAAGGAAAATAAAGCCTTTCAGATGTTTCAGACTGGCTGTCCAGTATTTAACACTACAGTAGTGTTAAATCAGTGCAGTATCTTCCTGGTTACCAGCAACTTACATTGTGCACTCTGAAGAGAATTATTTTTAATAAAGGGACAGCAGACCTTATGTTAACTCATGTAGGAGTGCATTTTATTCTCAAATTTCACAGAAAAGTGGCCATGAGTTGTTTTTAATATAGAACTTTTGAGAACAACAGCAAATGCAAGAGATTAAATGGCAAAAATAATTTAAAGGTCTTTTCTCTAGCATGGTTTCATCAGAATTATATTACACAATTACTCATCTGTTTGTTTTATAATACAGTGTGGAAGAGGAGACAAAGAACTCCAAATAATCATTGAGAAAAATGTTATTTAAGTACTTTGAGGAAAAATATAATTAGTTACGGGATCTTTCCACACTCTGATAGAACTAAAATAAAATCAGTGACATTTCACCAACTGTGAACATTATTATTCTAGACTCATAAAATATTTTTAAAGAGACATTCTTAATTTAAGGCAAAGTGATTCCATTACATGTTAATGTCTATCCCTTCCCTAAAGTAAAGAATATGTAACTTGAGAGCAAACAGTATCTGAACTGACTTAATGATTGTATTCTATAAAGTATTTTTAATCCAAAAACTACAAGGAAAGGGAATAAAGTATTTTTTTGAGAACACAATAGGAAAGCAACAGAAAAAATGGTGTAAAAACTGATGGTAGGAAGGGAAAGAAAGAAAATTTCCTGACTTTTAGGAAGAAACAAGAAGACTGAATGGTTTTCTATGAAAGGAACTAATTTATTGTAATATTTTTATCTGGGATTTTCAGGGAAAATTAATCTATCTTACCTTTTCTTCATTATCTGTGAAATTTAACTAGGGATGAATTTAACCCGTTGTTGCTCAGGGTCATTTCAAAAAGTAGCAGGACAGACATTTGGAGACAAAGCCTTTTTCAACAGAATCATGTATCATGCAGGATATATTGCTTTCAGATTTATCAGAAAGGCTGAAGAGCAGCAGGGATGTCTGCCATACCTGTGTAAAGTCATTATGTTCAATCTGAATCTCATATGTGGAGAAAAAGCAAATAACAGAACGGCTGTAGCAGGTCTAAAGGAAGCCTGAAAAGCAAGAAAGCTTCACTGAAGTAAACGTCTCATATTCTACTCAAATCCTGCTTAAATCTGCCCACTGCTCATATTTAAACAGCTGGAAGTTCATTTTCCCAAAGTTCAGGGTCCTGACTCTGCTCCTCACCAGGCCCATGTTCCTCAGGATCACAAACCCCCAGGGCACAGTCACTACAGCCCAGGCTGCTCCACTCAACTTCTGATGAGCTTTTTTGCCTATGTATCACCAGGTCCAGTAGTGTCACCCTGTTCTTCTAAGTTCTTCTAAGCCTACTGATGTTTACATTCTTGTAACGAACTTTCTCACGCACATTTCTGTAAATAATTATTGTTTTACATCCTTTTATGGAGGAGGAGAAATTTGATAAACTGTTGGTTTGTCCAGTGTCATTGGAGAGGTGGCACTGTCATCCTCCAATCCACTGTCACTTTTGAAAATCTATAAATGTTGGAGTCAGAAATTAAACTTCCCTTCTTTTTACTTTGGAGGTTCCAGTGTCTGTGTTGTTTTATTTCATGTCCTATAGTGACACAGTAGCACTTCTCCTCTGGCAATGGCTGGACCAAGAAGTGTTCCCTGACACACTCTGGGGATTGCTCAGAGCCAGCTCTGGTCCCTCCCTGCAGACAACCCAGAGGACTGAAACCCCCAGCAGGATGAGAGCTTGGGAGCGAGATGCTGCTGGAGCTGAAACAAGAGAACCAGCAGGGCCCACAGGTCAGACCCCTGAGGAGACCCAGAGCATGAGGTGCCCTCTGTTGGTCTGGTCTTTGATTTGTGTCCACAAGCTCTCCGCCTGCTCCTGGCTGTTCCTCTTCACAATCAATCCATTCCTTAACCAGAGCACAACACACACACACCTCCTGCCCAGCCTAGCTCTGTAAATGCACCTATTTGCAGGTATTTCCCTGTGGTTCCCAAAATGTTGGAGTTTCCTGGCTCCTCTCTGACACTTGGGAGTACATCCCCTTTCCCTGTCAAATCTGATTTAAAGGTCTGCTTCTAAGTCCAGCCAGAAGGCTGTAGCCAAGTTGGGAGTTGGTCTCTTCTAGGTAACAAGTGATAGGACAAGGAAACAGCCTCAAGTTGCACCAGGAGAGATTTAAGCTGGATACAAGGAAAAATTTCTTCCCCAGAATGGTTATCAAGCACTGAAGAACAGGCTGTCCAGGGAAGTGATGGAGTCACCATTCCTAGAGGAATTTAAAAGACATGTGGCACTTGTAGGGGCATGGGGGCATGGTACCTCCCATGACATGGGGGCATGGTATAGTGGTGGTTCTTTTAGACTACACCAGGGAGACAACTGGCTTTTTTTTTTCTTCTTTTACAGCTGTGGGGAGTTTGCTCACTTTGTGCAGAGCCCCTGGGACCTCACTGCTCAGGAGGGTTTGCACTTGCTGTGATGATGCCCTGGACCTGCTGAACGGGGTGGGACAAAGGCTGGGGCTTCCAGCTGGGTGATGTCCAGTGGCTGTGACACCACTGGAGACAGCTCACAATGGAAGCTGTCAGCAGGGCCACCATCATCTTGTCAGCCAGGACATGAGGGGCTCTGGTGGTTGTGACATCATTCAGGATGGGCCACAATGGGACCCATCACCAGGGGTATCCACAGGGAGCCTCAGCCCCAGTGCAGCTGGACTTGGACAAACGGCAAGTTGTCATGCAGGGGAAAGGCTGAGCTGGATGGGGGACCAGGGTGACCCCCAGGGTGTTTCTAACCCAGAGAGAGAGCTGAGTGCCCAGAGAGACTCTGAGGATGAGCTGGCTGCCCTCAGCTCCCTACTCCCTCCCACCTGATGAGTCCCCTCTTCTCTCACTTCCTTCAGGCCATGTCCTTGATGACAACGTTGTTTCTGCTTCTGCTGGCTGTCCAGCCTGTCCTGAAGGAGGATAACACAAAAGACGTGGCCATAACTAGACAGATGCTGGAGCGTGAGGTGCATCTGCGGCAGGAGATGATTCGCCTCATCCAGGAGATTGAGGAGAACACAGAGGAAAACACATTCTTTTCCACATTGAGCTGGCAGTGTCTGTTCTGGACAGCTCTAGCAGCCCTGGTCCTGGTCACTGTGGTCCTCTGGCCAGACAGGCCAGGGATGCTTCATGAGCCTCCTCAGTTATTCGTAGCCCACTGTTCTGGTGTCCCACAAGATGTCTCCACATTTGAAATCAAGCTGATAATAGGTGAGCAAAATGCTTCCACTGGAAGCAAGAAAGTGTTGTCAAAGGCCTCTAGTCTATGATCCTTTGAATTATTTGTGCACCTTCACAAGGTTAAATAGATCTGTGCAGAGCCAGAAGGCACAAATTTCTATGTGGTGGCAGTGGTAATCTGCCAACAGACTCCTCTCTTTGGAATAATATAACCCTGTGGATTCCTGTCTTTTTACAAGTGTCATCAGAGTGTCATCTCTATCCAGCCAGTCCAGTCTCCCCATCTCTGCTATGTGAATCTTGAGATTTGCACTTTGCCAGGAATATAATTATATGAGAAACAGCACTTGTTGTGAAACCCAGGGGTGGGTACTTGGGCACACAGAAGTATCAGCACTGCAGACTGTGAACAGTGCAGATCTTGGACTCCAGTGTAGCCCTTTTTCTGGCTTTTGGAGCACACTGCTCTGCAGGCATGGCATTGCCACTTCCTGCAAAGCCAGAATGATTCCACAGGGATCAATGTGGAGGCCTGTGGGGCTGCAGCTCCTGTTTACAGTGATGCTTTTGGGCAGCAGGGAATGAACTGCAGAAGGTGGTATCAAGGATGGAGCCATGCCGGACACCAGGCTGCTGTCACACTGGCTCAGGTCAGGATATGCCCAGTAAGGTTTCCACTCATCACCTCACGAAGGTGCCTCAAGGGAGCTGCCCCCAGCTCCTCCTGCAGCCCTCAGAAGGTGCTGTCAGAATCAAAGTTTGCTTTTCTCTTACCTCCTGTTTTTCCTCAGGCGCCTAGGAGAAGCAGGACAACGCCTCAAGACAATGAAGGGAAAGGGTTTGGACTGCTATGTAAATAAAGAGCTTCCTATTGGGAAACTGAAGAAAGGGTTTTCATTAAGAATTCTTCATGAAGAAATCTTCATTAAGAAATTTTCACTAAGAGGGAGTGCTGCTGTAATGAGAAGGTATCTTAAAAGACACCCCAAGTAGTGCAGGGTATAACAAATATCTGCAACAGCAAACACCAAGAAACCTAGGAAAACATCCCAGGCTGTGTTATTCCATCCCTTTAACTGCTTTAACCTTGCTGCTGGAAAAGGATCAGATTCCTTTTCCACCCCAGAATACACATCTCAATTGAGATTTTTTTTGTTGTTGCTGTTTTGAGACAGAATGTGCGTTGTGGGTACAAGGCTGTTTGTGACAGCAGCAAACTCAAATGTTGGTAACAGCTTTTCCAAAGAGAACAGACCCATTTTCCTGCTCAGATTTAATGTGGAGGTTTTGTCCAGCATCTCCAGCTCCATACCCCTGACACAGATGTGGGAGCAGCCCAGGAAGGGATGCTGTGGACCACAAAGGGATGCTGCTGCTCATGAAGGGATGCTGCCTGCTCCTGGCAGCAAGTTGCCATGGCTACAAGGTGAGGTGCTTTGGGGGAAAAAAGGAAAAGATGAACTCTGGCAGGCCTGCCAGTTTGCAGCCTGCCCTGGGAACTACACTGATGCTTTGTGTGGACAGGACAAGGGTAGGAGAAGCTCTAACCTCTCAAAAAGCCCACACCAGGGCTTCCAGCTTGGTTGTCAGATGCAAATTTAAAAGAGGAAAAAATTATTAGTTCAAACCTGATTAGTTCATTTTCTCATTCCTCACATACACTCCTTAGCCTTTCAAGCTTAATTAAAAAGGGGCAAAAAGATTTGCTGGCTAGGGGAGCTCACAGAATTCTCCTCACAGCAAACACCAGATTTTGTGCTACAAACAGAGGAAAACAGCCTGTGTGTCATGAGACTGCAAAGTGTCTGCTCCTTCCTTATGCTGGGTGTCCAAACCTTGTGCTGCTGATCTTCAGGGAGACATATTTGAGACTTTTATGCTTTATTGGGGGGGGGGTTTTGTGGTTATTTTTGTTTGGGGTTTTTTTGGTTGTTTTTTTGTGTGTTTTTGTTTTTTGTTTTGTTGTTATTGTTTGTTTGGGATTTTTTTTTTTAATATTGCATTCTAGAATCTTTTGAGTACTGTGAAAACTGCTCCAGGGGAGTGCAAAAAATTTTCTTCACTTGAAAGAGTGATTAAGCACTGAAACAGTCTCTGCAGGGAAATGGCTGAGTCACCATCCTTGGAAGTATTCAAAGAATGAGTAGACATGGTACTTCACAAAATGGTTTAATGGGCATAATGATATTTGGCTTAAGGCTGGCCTTGATGATCTTGCAGGTCTTTTCCAGCCTTAAGGATTCTCTGATTTTATTACTGGCTTGAGCTTATATTAGTTGACAGCTCAGCTGGCAATCTCCTGATTTGCTTGCTCCTGAAAATCCTTTGGCCATGCCCTCACTGCAGGACAAGGTACTCCTGCTCCCTAGAAGTCCTTCCTGGGGCAGGTTCTGGGAATGGCCAGCTTTCCCCAAAACTGTGATAAAGAATGATGGAGAAAATGTGATTTTTTAGAAAAAGGTATATGGTTCTGTATGCTCTACTTTTCAAACTCATGTAACTGTAGCACTGCAAATCCTATTGAAAATTATTTATACTGTAAAATAGCAGAAAAGTTACGTACACAGAGTTCAAATGGAATATCTAAAGTCTGTGTTTGAGGACTTACTACAAGGCCTAAGGGAAATGGCAATTTGAATTGGACAGATCCATCTTGCAAATTTCTGGAATATTCATTGCCACAGAACCATTTTATCTTTTTTCTTGAAATTTTTTTTGTCTTAGTTTGTCAATAATCTGTTGCATACAAATGTAGCCAACCAAGGTAAAATCAGAATTTTAAGTTAGGGGTTTCTTTATCTTTTCCTCTTTATGTGGAATTCTGTGGAATTAAACCTTGGGAAATATTTTACCTGCCTCTGTAAAAATATTACTGTTCCATTCAGTATTTTGCATGGTCAGGACAGCCTCATGTCTGTTAACAGGACCAAACTACATCAAGGCATTGATTCTCAGGCTGTGAAGGTGGTCATGATCAACTAACACCAGCTACCAGCTTCACTCAGAAAAACAGCAATTATTTTCTCCTGCCTATTAAATACTGCATGTTACTTGTGTTTTCAAAGAGAAAGATTGTGACTTTTTTTGCTCAATCTTTTTATGACTCCTAAATATACTGGTATTCCCACAATGCAATTTTCATAAAGGTACTCTGTTTTCTTGTAAGTTGTTAATCTCCAAAGAGAATAAAAACCCTTTTATATTTCACAATATTTTGATTTTTGTTTGTTTGTTTGTTTGTTTTGTTTTGTTTCATTTGAGAAAACCAGAACAGTTTGCTCCTGTCTGTGGCAAGGCTGATACCTGTTCTTTGTGCTCCTTCCTGAAGGGTTGGTTTCAGGGCCTGCATCATCCAGTACCCCAATAACTTTTTAACCAGGAAGAATTTGGGCACTAAAGCCCAACAACAGTAGAAAGTGACCTACTTTTAAATTTGAGAAGAGCAAGTACTTTGCCCTTGATAAGTACTTCCTTGAACATCAACTGATAGGAGTCCAAGGTATCATAAATTAATGCTATTTTTCTCACAAGGAAAAAGGGGCATCATGCTTTCCTTTTATTGCTAAATAACATGATTCTTCACAATGAGGTAGCCAGCTGATAGCAATCAGGAGAGATCAGTAAGAAGAATTTCCTACCATTTCATTGCATCACTTGTTCAATGAAGCCAGCTGCTGCTGCTTGTTCACTTTATTTCTCAAGATAAAGTCACCTTAGCTTCTCTACTATCTTTAATTTCCTGAATAGTCAATGCCTTTTAAAGAGGGCAGTGCTGGTCTTCCCCAGCCAACGTTCCTTCAAGTTATTGTCAATCACAGAGCTAGAAAAGGCAGATGTGCAGGGAAAGTGACACATTTTGCTGTCCTACTTATGGCTCGAGTCAGGGAATAAAAGTAATGAACAGGATATAATGCAATATGGGAACACCATTGTCACTTAACAGCAAACTCCTTTCATTATTTACAAAAAGCTTTAATGTACTTGTGGATATAAAAAGTGAGTGGCAAGCCAACAAAGGAGTAATTTTGTACCTCTGAGATGCCATTGATTACTCTGACCTAGAGCAGCTGGTGAGAATGTATTTTCTAGGAACATTTCACCAGAATGGAAATTACTGTACAGGAACATGTTGGCTGCAGTGAGGAATCCACACACATAATGCTTCAAAAGGTTTTCCTAGAACCTTTTATTTCAGCACAAAAAAATGTGCACCATGGATGCCCCACCAGCACTGTCACTTTTTCAGCTAGAGTTCACCTCAGGCAGGAAGTGAGACATTGCTTCAGATTTATAGAGGAGATACTACTGGTTTCTAGGAGGAGCTGTTGACTCTCATCACACCTACTGAGGTCTTGGTCCCAGACACAGCATGGCTGCAGCTGCACTGCAGGTACAGGAAGATTTGGAATGCTAACCCACAGCTAAATCCACCTGTGCACTCTTAGGGAGCACTGGTCTCAGCTGGCACTAATAGCTGAGAGGTGATGAGGAGCATGTTTGCACATTTCTGTTCAGCTCTTCCTGCCCACGGGTGTGTTTACTGAGCATCACTGCAAAGCTGGAGCATGAGGCTTTAAATTCACCTGTGGCTTTACCCAAATATCACTCACAGCTGGGTATCACAACTCACCTCAACAGCCAAGCCTCCAGACTTCAAATCCCCACAGGAGGGAGCATGTGCTCAGTCCTTGTCACCCTGAAGGATCATTATCTCAGCTGAAAGTCAATTGCTTCCAATGACAGAAATGAGCTCCACATCTGCTGGAGTTTCTGAGCTGGGCACAAAAGTCCCCTCATTATCTACTAAATGAGAGGTGGATCTGACCAGAGACAACAACAAAAGCATGTCCCCTCTGGAAAGAGTTGTTTAATGGACAGAAGTTGCTTTCCTTTGGCAGTGCAGAAGAGCACAGCCATGAAAACTACCACAGCAAGTCACTGCAATGCTTCCCCTCGTAATCTCTGCAAAAAAAGAGGGACTTGAATACCCTCACCTTTATTAGCAGAAATCCCAGCAGATCCTCTTGTCATTAACGTCATGTAAGAGGATAACCTGCCTCTGGCTTCTCAGACTCTTCTTAGGCTGTTGCTGCTCTTCTTTTCCTCCCTCTACAGGGATATCAAGAATAAAATATAAATGAGCACTCTCCAGAACAAAATTGGCTGAAAATGGTATCTAGGGATAAGCAAATATCAAGAAAAAAAAAATTGCACATCTCTTGGATATTTATTGGCTTCTCAGGGTTAAAAGAGCTGATTTAAGTTAGGAAAACTTTTCAAGGAATAACTACTTTCAAGGAATAACTAACTGCAGCATAGCCTGTGTGTGAGGGCTAGAATATCTTTGAAGCCTAGATCTTCCCAAAGATAATAAATACTCTTACATATTGGACAATAAATACTCATATATTGGACATAAGATTATACACGGCAGTCCATAGTAGTTATTTTTTAATTAAAATATTTGAAAATGCCTGTCAAGATATTGCTTTGGTCAGTGTTGAGAGTTTAACACTGTTCAAATTTCATCTCCTTAGAGGAAACAGTAAATTAAACTGTTCTCATATTGTTCTCACAGTCACTTCTATTAGTCAGAGGCAATCCCTTGATATTTTGGTAGCACAACAGTTCTTAAATGCACATAATACCACTCAGTATCAAATTATTAGGTATCCATAGTCTGAAAAATTTGAAAGAGTATTATTGTATACCTCTTGTGCTGCTTTCCATGGTGTAGCCTGGATCTACCCAGTACCATGCTGTCATATTGTCTCTTCAAATGTCCTGCTCTTGGAGGCTGCCAGCATTATTTGTGTTGATGTACCACTCCAGGGGTAGGGGAGGAGGCAGGAGAGGCTGTGATCAGGTAGAAAATCAAGAAGGGCAGGGTTCCAGTGCCCCCAGTCCAAACTTATGGTGCAGCTTCCAATGGAGTATGAAATCCCCAGGAAGGGTCCCAGACTTCTACTGAAAGAGGGTGTCTTGGTTTGAAAAGACAGGTGTCTGCTAAGGAAGGCAGGAGCCTCCCCTGAAATGGAAAATATAAACTCCCTCCCTCCAAATTGTTATAATTTTGAAATTAAGGGGCTGTCGGGCAAAGATATAGGAGCGGGAATAACAGTTCTTTATTAGGGAAGAAAATAAGAAAATAAACAATGCAGTAAAACAAAACAACATTGCCAGAGTCAGAATACAACCTGACACCCTGTGGGTCAGGGTGTTGGCAGCAGTCCCATTCCATGGTGGCTGCAGCCCTCCTGCAGTGCCAGGTGTGGTTCTGTTAAAGCAGTGATCCTGTAGAAAGGTGGAGTTTTCCAAATGAAGATCCAGTGGTGGTGTTACGCTCCTGGTCTTCCTCAGGGAATCCAGTGGGAAAGGCTGGCTCTGGTGTTCCAAATCTCAGTTTGTATCCAGGTAGGAATGCTTGGCTCCTCCTCTTGGGTGGAGCATCTCCCAATGAGAGAATGGCATTTTATCAGTGACACTCACTGGCCCATGAACAGCAGATGTCCGCCTGGAGGGAGGATTGGTTGTGGAAGAGATGAAGAAAAACTGCCCAATTAACAGAAGATAACTGCCCCATCTCTAACAGACAGGAATAGAACACACCCCCCATTTCCAACCTAAGACAGACCTCTAACCTACCATCATCTGTTCTGAAACACCACTGAAACCTGCCTAGTGGCACTGTGACACTGTCTAAAAGAATAAAAATGTCACTAATTATGATTATTACTCACGGCATTTAAGACACTAACCACAGGAAAAGCTTGGATGATCCACATCTTGTCACTCCAGGGGTAACCATACTCCAAATCCCATAATTGTGCACATCCCTCAGCCACTCCCTGCAGCCCCATCACATCTGCATTGGGGCTGGGTGAGGCCTGAGTGCTGTCCCATCTCCTGACAGAGACACATCATGGGTGGGCTGGATCCAGACAGGTTCTGATGGTTCCCCTTCATTTGGAATACCTCATGTCACCAGTTGGTGCATCTGAATTTTTAATAACTGTAATAGCAATAAAAAGGATCAATAAAAGGTTGGGAATATTTTGTTACTGCAAGGAATTGCATCAATTACAAGCTGTGAAATCTCTCCCTACAAAAGCAGCATGCAAATGAATTATTTGTAACCTCAAGGCTTTAGTCCTTTTTTCCTTGAGGGTTTTTCCCTTTGGGAAAAAAGAAGTTGCCAATTAACTCAATCCTGTTAAATGTGGCATGGAGCAACTTATTGAAGAATGAGCTTAGGAAAAAAGATGGCACAATTAAGTACCTGTAACCAGATACAGGAAAAAAGGGGTTTTTACCTTCACACAAAAACTAAACTCAGTTTAAGAAGTAGTCATAGCAAGGAAGGATCACTCCATACAGGAACCCTTCCTCACACTTTTTCTTGGACATCAGTTATTGATCAACATTAAAAACAAGATATTTTTCTAAGTAGAACTTTATTCTAAACCATGTATTAAGTCATAGGTGTTATGACTCATAAATTATGTTTTTAATACACTTTCTGGATGAAGGAATTGTCTATATTTCTTAGGAGAGAGAGAGAATTTGTGGAAGAAGCAGAAAGCTGTCATGCTCAGTTCAGGACTGCTCAATTCTGATACTTTGCAAACATTCAGAAATTCTGTACAAATGTCCCACAGTTCCATCTTACTTAGAAGGCATCTAAAGAACAACTTCCACAGAAGTACCACACTCCATCGTGCTGGGGGTGGTCCTTTCCAGATTTTACAGTGTTGCCCAACCAAGTAGGAAATTCATGTCCAAGTTTTCCACTGCAAAACACTTCTGGTCCAAGAAAATATTTAGGCAAATCACATAGAAAAATAAGACTGCTCAGTGTAATAAACTCCAAGTAAATATATGATTCAGCAATGTACAAAAAGATGTTTTGCCAGCACATATTGAAATTGATTCTAATGCAACACCATTAAGGAAAGGATTTGATAAAAGGCAAGTAAGTGTCTACCAAGCAGTTTTAGAGGCACAGAAAAATACAATAATGTTGTTACATTAAGTGTTTCTTTTCCAAGCCTCAAGTTATGAGCTGCTTGAGAGGTGCAGTTTTTCCAGGCAAAATGTACTTCTCATTGATAATTTTAGTTTTAAATTGAAAATTACCTTTAATTTTTTTTTAAGAATAACAGTAATATTAGCTGTAGGGAGTTCCTATAAGTGTGTTAAGGGATTTTAACACACCATGAAACCTTCCTCTTCTCCCGGTAACACTCTGCTGAATGGCCCCAATGCCTGTATGTGATATCTCCAGTTTCCTATGCCAGTGCAACCAACAAGAACTCCAAGGATGCCATTTCTAGCTGCTGCTCCTGTTGTCATGGAAACAGGTGTCAGAAGCAGGTACTTTTAAACTAATCTCAGTTTCGTGTAAAAAAAATGAGAAACTGTGATTGCGTATGAGTGCCACCCCTCTTCTGTTGTTTTTTTTTTTTAATATGATCTTTGATAGATGTTTTCTCTCCACTGATTATTTGCTACACTTTTGGTGCACTCATTGGAGTAAGAGCTAATGAGTTCCAATCCATGCTTGTGTGAGGTGCTTGGTACAGTCTCCAGGTAACAAATTACAAGTCCTTACCATATCTTTATATAATTGATGTAGTATGAATCTGCTAGTGCTACTGAAATTGTTTTGAAATTCAAATCTATTTTAGCACATTGCTGAACAGAAAATCCAATCAGTCACTCCTAGTTATTTCCTTGCTGCTTTTTTGATGAAGTGAGACCAGTGTCATACCATAATAGATTGGCTTTCCTCACTTGCTGAGTATCCAAAAGTCATTTCTGTTTGGATCAGGTCTGGCTGGGTCCCACCAGTCTTGGCCAGTTTGGTAATGTCCACTGGCCACTGGAAAGAAAAGCAGCTGCAGATGATCCATTGTTTTTTGGCCCAAAAGGCAATACTGGTCCAGTTTCAAAAGCAAATGTTCTTCTCTGTGGGATCTTTTTCAATAAGCTAATCTAGCAGAGGAGACAAACAATTAGCCAGAAAGAAAAACAGTGAAATTCTGATTTCTGTGATGAAATACAACTTTAATCTTGGAGATTGTGGGTGTGAAATTGTCCATCTAATCTTAATGTAGCTACATACCTGTGAAGAGCATGATTAGATTGCAGAAAACCTAAAATCATAAGGTGAAATGAAGCATCTGATTTACTAAGTGGGCAGGTGTAATCCATATAACAGGAGCAAGTAATCATGGCTTAGTATCAGAAATAAGAGGTGTGTAACTGGAAATGCAGGATATCTAAAACAGGGAGGACACAAGCAACCTAATTCATAGGTAAAATTCTCATTTGCCAGAAGAACTAACCAGGTTTTCATGTGGACACTAGTAGCTCCCTACCTGTTACCTGCCCAATCACACAGTTCCACCTGACAAAATATGAGAACTATGAAACTCACAGGAAAATGTCAGAGACCTCCTAGAAGTGATGAAGATAGCTAAACAAGAAACCACCACATCCTTTTGAACACAGGCTTTAGAAATGTCTTCCACAGATAAAAACTTTTGGTGAGACCTTTACACTGAGCAGTATCTTCCTTAAACAACCTGGACAGTCAGAGGAGAGAAGTGCCACTGGGCTGAGGTACAATAATATAAAAGATAACAAGAACTGTGTTAATTCACAACAAAGTATCTGCCACACCAAGAGGTAAACTGATTAATATCCTGCTCAAACCTCTACAGATGCTGCAGGAAGTGCAATTAGTTCTGTGAAAGAACTAAGTCCTAAGTCCTACTCCTTCATAGAGTTTGTTTCTCATGAATTGTGCTCTTTGGGTGAAAAGCAAATGAGAAGTATAAGCATGTTAAGTATGGTAATACTTCTTATATTACTTATAAGAAGTATAAGTATATTACTTATATTTCTTATAAGTAATATAAGAAGTATTACCGCTTGGGTGTAAATGAGGAAACAATTTCTGGCATTCAGGCTGCTGCTAGGGAAAGCCTGCAATGCAGATTGCAGTGCTTTAAAAGCCCAATGACAAAAATCCAGAAGAGCATGATTAATACTAATTTTTCACTATCATGACTTAAACTAATCTTACAGAAGACCCAAATGACGATTTTTTTTCTGCCCCCCCCCAATTTCACCAAGTCTCTGAAGGATCTGTAATCCACAATGCAGCATACCAATGACAGGCTGAGAGAGCTGGGATTGTGCAGCCTGGAGAAAACTCCAAGGTGAACTTAGAGCACATTCCAGTACCCAAAGGTACTGGAAGGAAGAGTGGCCTTTTACACAGGCAGATAGTGATAGGATAAGGGGCAATGGTTTTAAACTAAAAGAGAAGAGATTTAGATAGGATGTTAGGAAGGAATTCTTTACTCAGAGGGTGGTGAAACACTGGAACAGGTTGCCCAGAGAAGCTGTGGATGGCCTATCCCTGGAGTCAAAGGTTGGATGAGGCTTTGAACAACCTGATCTACAGAAAGGTGTCCCTGCCCATGGCAGGGGGTTTGGAACAAGATTGTCTTTAAGGTCCCTTCCAACCCAAACCATTCCATTATTCTAAGTTCAGCCATCAGTGAGGACACTCACCAGGCTGGAATCACCCTCTTCTCCTGGTTCACCTTCCCTTATGGAACAACCAGCCCTTGCTGCTCCCTGACAATTATATTGCAGTGCCCAAAAATTTATGCAATTTTTAACTTTCCTTCTGCCTTTATTCTGCGCATAGGAAAACAGAAAAAAATTAATTAAATGATACTATTTTGTTTCCCTTGTGAAAAACAATGGAACAATACATATAAGATCATTTTATAACAGGACCTTCATAAAGTATGTGCCCTGTTTTTCAGACTTAACACAAACTAAGGAGTTGCAGGGACTGAACTAACTTGTAATCAGTAAAACTGGGGATAAACCTAAAGATGAGAAAGACAAAAAGAAATCCTTTGTCTTCAGCCAGACAGGCAGGAGCTCCATAGCACACAGACACAAGTGATTATCTCACCAGCTGCAGAGGCTTTAGCTGCCTGCACAAAAAAAGCTCTTTATTAGCAAATGAGATAAATACACTTAGGTTTTGCAAATAAAGCCATAGGACCAGACTAACACTGGGAGCTGCCTCACACCATCCTTTCCCGTTCAGTGTCTGCAGATGATGCAGGGCAAGTTTCTCTTCTCTGTTACCAGAGCTCCCCTGTGTGTCAAACATCTGAGTAACAGCTTTGGCTGCACAATTCACTGAGCATCTGCCTCGGGTCCAGTCCCTCAGGTTCTGGCATGCAAGGGCCATGTGGTCACTCAGTGTACAGTGGAGCATATTTATTAAATGTTGGAGTGTAAACTCAGTACTGAAATACTCTGATAGAAAAGTGTGTAACCTATTTTATTCTTACAGCAGTAGGAGGGTTCTGAGGAGAAAACCAAAGCACCTGGCAAGAAAACCCACTCTATTGTCAGTTCTCAGTCTAAAGATCTCACATCAGGCATTGGGAAACTGCTTTGCCTTTTGACATTTTCAATTTTACCAGATGAATTCCACAAACGGTTTTGGCACTAGGGCAAAATGGCAAAATAAATAGTTAGATCCACAAAGTTCTTGTTCAAGTTAATGGAAATTATAAATATTTATAATGCAGGTTTGAGTGGCAGGTTATGCTTAATTCACAGGCTGTTGAATTCAGTCTAACATGTTTCCTTTTTTTTTTTTTCTTTTTAATGGTGTAGAGAACTCTCCAAATAAGCCATAGGATATCTGGACTCTTCCAAGAGAGACTCCTGACAATATTACCACTTGCAAGACACGGCACTGCAAAAACATGTCTTGAAGAGCAATAGTTTGCAAGGGAGAGACTGATACAGGAGAGCTCTCACTGCTTTCTATAAATAACTGGCTCCCTCAAAGTAGAATTGGGAGCATGGAAAGGCCTTGGGCAAAATGCTGTCTGGCCCAGCCAGTTCCACTCCTGAAGCTCAGGGGAGCATGTGCTTCACTGGGAATACTGCCAACTGTCTGAATGTGTTCAGCAAGTGCTGTCACTGCACTTGTCATGAGAGGGGTGGGAAAGGTTCAGTTCATACCCATCACTCCCTCAGAACTGAAAACACAGCACTGCCTTTTACCAAGAGAGTCCTTCAGGATTGTTTAAACACAGCTGTTGGTGTTTTGTGTAAAAGCACTGAGATAGTGAGCTTGTGACATTTGTTACACAGCTTAAAATGTCCTTTCTGATCTGTGCAGATTTTCAGCTTGTGCAGACCTTCACCATTACCAAATGCAGTATCTGCCATACCTGTGCAGTCAGAGACATATCCAGAAAGCCTAAAATCACATTTGAAGTGATTGCTTTCAGCTGGCCTCTCAGACTTTCAGAGGGCTCAGCCCACAGGGAATAGCCTATGGATATAGGTGGCATGTAACCCCATCTAGATCTCACAGAATAAAATTAAAGAAGTTGTCTGTGGAATTCATATTTCTCCAAGAAAGAAGCACTGATTCCTGCTCCTGATGGGTGAGGAGCATTTACTTTGAACTTGTGGTATAACCAAACTGTTTCTCACTATTTAAGAAAAGATGACTAATTCTTCTTCAGAGATATTTAGCAAGAATAGAAATTCTACATACATGTAGAAGTTAAAAAAATCCTAAGCAATTTACCTTCCTCCAAGTTTTATTTGCCTTGGCTGGCAGCTACTGTTACTGTATGTTTGCTTTTATTTCCCACTGGGTCAAGCACCTACAACGTCACCAACTTGTGACGTTGGTATCATTGTACCACAGATGTTGCATCACCTGTGATAACAGAAGTCACTGACAGTCACAGGACAAATGACAAGGTTCCACCCCCTTCAGTGGGCTGGGATGTCACAGCGTGTTCCATCACAGCACCACAGCAGGATGTTCCTAGGATCCTGCCACAGCAGAGTGACACCCAAACCCAAACAAGGGGCTTTTTAGCCTGTTATCTTGGTCAAGGCTTGAATGGTTGGCCCAAGGATGGGGTTTGGTGCGGGTACTCTTCACATCACTCAACTCTATTTGTTCATTTCTTAACCTGCCACAAGAAAGTATTTGAGATCTGTGAATTATGGGGAATGGGACATAATTTTTTGACTTCAGCACTGTCACGAGCAGTGTTTGCTGTCTGTATCTTCAGGAAAATCCTTCTTCCTCCCATCAGAACATTAGCTCTCACTGGGCACTTAATGTGGGTATACAAAGTCTCCAGTAAACTCTAGATTAAAAAGTAATCAGGCTGACTTGAATTTTAGCCTCCTTCCTTCATGATAGCAACCTTGTTGTAACAAACACCAGAAAAGAAAACAAAATAACATTCTGCATTTCTAAAAATACAGTGCTGAAAAAGTATGAAATTTTACAAAGAGCAACTGATAGGAGGTTATGTTGTCCTTTTCATATACTAATTAACTGCTCATTCTGCCCTGCAAAGCTGACTGAGAAAGGCTTTATTGATAGGCAATGCTCTGGGTTTATAAAATAAATTCTGTTTCCTTCTGGTTTGGCTCAGAGCTTCCTAGCATGAGCTAGGCTGAGGAGGGAGAGGTGCAAGTGTTAGAGATGGACAGAGCAGAGAGCACAGTCCAGCATAAGTGGTTCAAGGAAGCAATGGCTGAGACAAAAGGGGAAAAGCAACCACAATAAATGTGGGACATGAGGGTGGCTGGACTCTGGAATAGGTTGCCCACAGAAGTTATGGGCTCTGCATCCTTGGCCATCTTCAAAGTTCTGGGCAGACTGATCTTGCTCACCCTGCTTGAGTAGAGCAAGTTTGACCAGCGGTTCTCAAGAGGTCCCTTCCATCCTCAGCTGGCACTACAACAGAGAGGTCTGCTGGATCCAGAGGTCAGGACTGAAAAGGAGAAAACATTGCCAAAGCTTGCTAAAATAAGGCCAGGAACCATTTTTATAAAAATACTATGACATGAATGTCTCATATGTTCCAAGGGACCACTCATACAATCAAATTCCTCATGTGCAGCAGCCAACTCCACATAAGAAGTGCTAAAAGTTCCTGTCTTCCTTAGAAAGGAAGTAACAGGGACACTTGAACTATGCCCACATCTTCTAATTCCTTCACACATGAAGACACCCCCCTTCAGACTCTTCCAATTATATATCTATAGGGAGCACTGTAGAAACACAACACTGGCTCATGTTCATAGATTTGTCCTTCCAGACCAGAGTATTCTGACTGATTAAGAACATGCAATAGGCACCTACAAGAACTGTTACCATAAAAACCTGGAAAGTACTCCTGCTAACAAGGGTTCCAACACCTTAAATTTTAGATTAAACAAAGCACAGTGCCAAAGCTGGCAGTTGTTAGAGCAAATTGTCCTCACATCTTCCATTAACCCAGAGGACTGCAGTGATCAGCACAAGAGACCATGGGCTGGGAAGTTTGGTATGGACCTGCTGTATTAGGTTTGAATGGCCTGGTTTTGGTAATAGGGGTGGCTGTCCAGCAAACCCTGGCAGCTCCAAGCTGGACGTGCTGCTGGCCAAGACTGGGTCAGTTAGGAATGGTGATAACACCTCTGTGATAACATACTTAAGAAGAAGA
This sequence comes from Ammospiza nelsoni, assembly GCF_027579445.1. Classification (NCBI taxonomy): domain Eukaryota; kingdom Metazoa; phylum Chordata; class Aves; order Passeriformes; family Passerellidae; genus Ammospiza; species Ammospiza nelsoni. The sequence continues at coordinate 57,659,395 of NC_080638.1, read as the reverse complement.
AATAAATTATTGTGCAGATGTAACTGCAGCAAGAGAAGAGCAGGATGAGAATATGTGATGGGAACAGCTCTGCAGACACCAAGGTCAGCGGAGAAGGAGGGGCAGGAGCTGCTCCAGGCACCAGAGCTGGGATTCCCCCGCAGCCTGTGGTGCAGACAATGGTGAGGGAGGTGTGCCCTTGCAGCCCGTGGAGGAGCACAGGGATGCAGAAATCCACCTGAAACCCACAGGGATGCAGAAATCCACCTGCAACCCCTCAAGGAAACCCAAACCACAGCAAGGGGATGTGTGAGAGGAGGCTGTGACCCCATGGGAGCAGGGTTCTGGCTGGAACCTGCAGACCTGTGGAGAGAGGAGCCCAACTGGAGTAGGTGTCCTGGCATGACTTGTGACTATGTGGGGGACCTGTGCTGGAGCAGCCCATCCTTGTGGGGCTGACCACATGGAAGAAAGGCCCACTCTAGAGCAGTCTGGAGAGAAGTGTTGCCCATGGGATGATCTCACATTGGAGAAATTCATGGAGAACTGTCTCCTGTGAGAGAGACCCCATGCTGGAGCAGGGGAAGGACTCCTCTCCCTGAGCAGTGACAAAAACAATGTGTGATGCACTGACCATAACCCCCATTCCCATCTGTCTGCACTGCTGGTGGGGAGGAGTTAGAGCTGGGAAGGGAAAAAAGGTGGGGGGAAGGTGTGTGTAAGGTCTTACACTACATCTCATTATCCTACTCAGATTTTGTCAGCAATAAATTCAATTGATATCTCTAACTGGAGTCCAGTTGGCCTGTAACAGTATTTGGTGAATGATCTCTCTCTGTCCTTAACTCATGAATCTTCATTATTATATTTTCTCTCCCCTGTCCAGGTGTGAAGGGGAGTGAGACAGGATTTGATGGTGTCTGGCACCCAGACAGGGTCACCCACTACACCTGTGTAATGCTGTTCACTCACTCTAAGCCAGTCTGTTCAGCTTTAAGCCCAAATTCATCTTGAAGTCAAGCTGTCTGGTTTCCAGTCCAAGCTCAGAAGCACATGTTTATTTCATGGTGATATTTGGGACAGTTAGAAAGAAAGCCTGAGCTCATCCAGATGCTCAGCACAGGCTCTGCCACGTGTTCCCTGCAGTGCAGTCTGGCAGGACACCAGCAGCCCACCAGACTCCTCCATTCCCAACCTCCCAGGGCTTTCAAGAGATGTCATTTAGCCAATGGCAAGTGGACAAATTGGCCAATTCTCTTTCACAGAATCTGTCTGCCAGTCCTATGCTGCTCTGGTGGGCACAAGGGACACCAGCAACATCCCAGCTTGGCACAGCTCCTCTTGGAGGCATTCTTCATTCTCTTCTCCTGGCTTCCAGGCCATAAAGAGGAATCACAGGCCAAGTAGACTTCTCCCTGCTGAGCTCACTATATTTCCATTCCTCAGCAAGTCTACAGGCTCTGGATCTTCCTGTGCCCAGGAAGCATCAGCCACTGTCTCTGTCTCAGAACAGTTTGAAGCACAGGCTCATCACATTTTTATCTGCAAAACATTGGGGTTCCAGAGTAGAATTACTACATCTACAAGCATCTGCACTGGGTGCTCAGGCTACAGATGTCAAAATCCAAAGCTTCAAAACAACAGAGAGGACCAGAAAGGTCCTTATTGTGCTTCTTGCCAGCTATGGCTGACATAGGACAAAACATTACCACTGCCTGGCTGGATTATGTAAAGGTCTTGGAGACAGGAGCAAAGGATGGACCATTTCATGGCACAGACTTTCTAATGAGATCTCCAGCTGGTTTATGAATCAGGAAGCTCAGAGAGAGCTCACAGTAGCAGACATGAGCAAGCCTTGCTTTTTTTTGAGAAATCTTTCTCCCAGAGATGTGCAGGACAGGCACAGGAGCTCTGCAGACTTGTGAGATTAAAACACTGGAATCACTGCTTTTCTTCCCTGATGCAGCTGAGCATGAGGGAAGGGACGCACTCCACAGCTTCAGGGCAAACATTAGCAATGTGTCTCTGGACAAGGTGCCTCACCAGGCTCTGCCCTATTTATTAATGGAGCAGTTCTTGGTACAACTATCAGACAAGTCACTCAGCTCTCAGGCAAAAGAAGGGAGAAGTCCTCTATAGCCACACACTGTTAATTAAAAATTTTACCTAAAAGAATTAGGAGGAGGTGGAAATGTCAAGGTAGTTAATCACAGCTCCATTGCTTCAGTTTGTATTCTGCTTTAGGCAATCAATATTCCCTTCTTTCTCAGCTTATCTGAAAAATGTGGTAATACATGACTCACAAGCAGGTTGGGACAGTGAATTAGGCTTTTGTTTACAGCATGGAGTGCCCCAGCATGCTGCAGCAGTATTAGGAATGGTTACTATGTGAGAGAGGGAACTATTTCAAAAATAGTCTCTTTGATCTGAATTCTCTCTTACCATCAAAGAGCTGTGATAACCTCGGGCCCACATTTATCAAGCACTCTGGCACTGTTTTCAGTGGAATCAAGTGTGACATAAAATTCCTCAAACTGTTACCAAGACCTTATGCAGGATCCATAGGAGGTCAATGGGAACTGTTGGGTTTCTGTGTGAAGGTAAGATGATGTAGCTAAAGGAAGCTAGCTGGAAGAATAAGAAAAACAGCCAATGGAAAATTCAGTCAACTAGGTACATCTTTGTGTCATTGGCATAGTAACACAAGTGGAAATTCAGAGATAATCTGAACTGTTATTGCTGTCTTTACAGTGACAGATAAAGAATGGTCAATCCAAAACCCCTGCATGATAGGCAAGTGATCAGCAAGCTGGAGACAGGGGTCAGGAGAGCATCTGAGAGATCTGTTTGTTACTGCAACTTTGTGGGGCACAACCAGCTTTACCTCCTCGCCAGAAATACCTGTGATGAAAGTACCCTTCACAGGTTTTACAAAAAAACCCAGTTTGTTGGAGTTAAATCTGTGCTTGGAAGTGATTTGGTTAATTTGTCTGCCTTTGCACTGAAATGGACAAAGAGCACTCCAAGTATCTGTTCTGCTGGTTCAGCCATCAGACCAGGAACCACCAGGAATCCAGAGAGGAAACACCACCCTCACCCAGGAGAGCACCTTCCATAGCGACTGCCCAACAGCTGGCTGTGTCACCACCTTCCTATTTCAGTGATGGAAAACATGATAAGGCTGCACAGAATAGGAAACAACTACACTTGGGGACCATTTTATGATGGAACAAATCATAGCTCAGGCCATCTGCTATTTCATTAACACAGCTTAGCTGTAAGGGCTGTTCCAAAGAGCATAGACTGAGATCAGTCTCAAGCCTTACAGTCAAAGTTCAGCCATGCTCTGATCAAAGGGAGAGTGGACCAAGAGCATGTGATTAAATGTGTCACTATTACCCCATGACAAATCTGTGTCCCTCACCATGGTAGATAAAGGGACATTCTTGGGTAATGTCATTCATTGTTCAGTGGGGCATCTTTAAGCACAAAAAGTTCCCCATAAATATTTGAATATCAAAGTCTAATACTGATTTTCTGGTGTGCTCCTGAAAACAGGTTTTCTCAAAATCCCTTTTCTGACCAAGGTTTATAAAACTAATCTAACTTGTCTGTTCCACCTCTTTACTAGAGACAATGTCCTATCCTAGCCATCCCACCTAACAGGTAAAGCAGCTTAAAGTTCTTCCTCACTTTGATGGTTTGGGATCAGTTTCTTATGACAAATCACAGGTTCTGTGGCCCTGTGTCATCAGAGGCACAGCTCTTAGCTCACCAATAACATTGAAAGTCTTTCTGGCATGTATTTTGCAGCCCTCAGGGTTTTTTTAAAAGAGCAAGCTTCATAACTTTTGACATGTTGGGTAAGAGGGGGTGGATGCAAAGGTAAACAGTCACACTGTGGGAATTGCCAAATCAAACCCAGGGATCCTGGCAGGGAGGTGAGGGAGGGAGAAGGACCATGCTGGAGCAACACTCAGAGCAGAGAGAACTCTTACACTGAGGCTTCAGCCTATCCCAAAGTAACTGTTCTTATCCCTATCCCAACAACCATTAAGTAGTAAGCTTGCTTTGATACTGAATGCATAAAACACTGATTTTGCTGTCCACTTTGTAAACATTTTCACAATGTTTGTCTCGTTTGCACTGTGTTTCTCTGACAGTTCCTATACATGAGTAGGAATTTTAATTTTTTACTGCATTTCAGGGCTGGATGTGGCTCTGAGCTGGGCAGAAAGGTCTGCTCAGCCATTTCTCATCACATAATCCCTTTTCTGTTTCTTTCCTCTTCCTTTTCCAGCATTTTGATCTCAGGATGAAAATTAAGAATAAATGTTATAGAACATTCTTACTTAGAGACATGATGTGCATAACTTCTGAGGAAAAATCCCAGCTTAACTGCCACATCAGACAAGTTAGAAATACAAAAGGACTTCCTGCTCTGACAAAAGAAGGTTAGTCTGATTTTCTGGCATAAGCATATTTAGAATTCATGAGTCTGTCCCTTCCTGAAAATTAGAATCTGGATCAAAACTAAAGAAGTGATAGAAGAAGTTGTTTGGAAGTATTCTTAATTCCTTTCCTGCAATAAATTTGGGTAATATTCAAAGTTTTATCTGTCATCATGGCATATGTATTATTCAAAAGCTGGGGCATTAAGAAAAGCAAGAAGGGAGGATTATTGCTCACACACATGTAAATCATACAAATTAGCAGTTCTGGGTAGGAATCTCCAGCTCCTGATGGCAACAGTGTCTTCTGCTCACTCTGCAAGTAAGGTCACTTGAATATTTTGAACAAAAAGGCTTTCTTTTTTTTTTTTTTTTCTTTCCCTGCCTGATATTTTTACACTGTAATCCTGGGTGTTAGGTCTATTTTTGACAAAAGTTGTTTTTGTGAGTTTATCCAGTCCTTAGCTGAAGGAGTTCATGTTTTGTGGGGATTTTTTTCCCTTACACTGGGTTATTTTGCCCTCCAAGAGTTCGTTCAGGCCTCAGATAAAAGCAACAGAAGAAACAACCAAGGCACAGAATTTTAAGCAGCCTAGAAAAATCACTTCTCTTGACCAATTGTGTAATCTGAGTTTTGACTGTATAATACTGCAAGTGCCTGTTGCTGCATTCCAGGAGTACAGGGAATACATTATAAAGGGGGAAAAGAAGTTTCTTATAGCTTTTTGTATTTATTTCTATAGTTTTTCTTATTTAACATATAAAACCTTCAAACTATAATGTTTTCTCTCGTTTCCAAGTCACTCCTAAAGAGAAATTTCTGACCTTTTATCCTACAATTACAACTGTGTTAACTTAAGGTAATTTAATCACCCAAGGTAACAATCTCTACCCTCAACAAAAAAAAAAAAAAAAAAAAAAAAAAAAAAAAAAAAAAAAAAAAAGGCAGAAAAGATGTCACTTTTTAGTGTAATAAAGGAAACACAAAGGTAACTTATCCTCAGTTGGGTTTTGGACTATGTATGGTTTACATTCCTCCTAGAATGTCAAAGAAGCAACCTTAAAGCCTCTGACCTTCTAAAACAGAAGGGTCTGTATATTTCTGTCCTCACAGCTCTGTGCCCTAAGTGGAAGCTGCAAGACCTGCATTTCATTCATCTCAGAATCCTAGAGCTCCCCAAATCCCTTTGTGAGCTAATTACATTACGGAATAGCAGGATTGAAAGTTTTCTCAGCAAACTCTTCGGAACAGATACTTTGTTTCTCCAAACTTAAGCATTCTAGGTAAAGCCAAAGTCTATGTGAAAGCACTTCACACAGACCTTTTAAGCCTCAAATTCTCAGCAGGAGCACTGCTGTTCTAGCATTCACTCCTGATTTCCACAGCTTGATGATTTGCAGTAAGATTATCCCATTTCTTTGCTGTACTGCCAACATGTGGCAGATGTTGCTAGATCCCAAAGCAGAAAGAGCACAGATTTAGTGGAGGCACAGCAATGTGCTACTACTCCCCAGCAGCAACCTAACACTGTGGGGTCAGCCCAGCATCAATCCCCACCAGCCAGTTCTCTGCCCCAAAACTCTTTATCACCAGTTTCTTGAGTCATGGACCTGTTCTCTAACTCTGTGCTAGACATTAGCAGGGAACACTGATGAGTTCCTTCACAGTTCTCTGGGTCACAGCATTATCTTGCCTGGGCCAGTCTGTCTCAGTGATATTCAACTGCTTTTCCCGTCCCTAGCTCTGGCTGGATGCTTATCACTTATTTGCCAGATGTGTGAGAAAACCACTGACAATTCTCTGAGAAAGGTCCTAAAATGTGTGCACTGGTCTGCAGAGTAAGGAAAAACATTGGTCATGCAAATAACAGTGCATGTGGACAACTGCATGGATCTGATGGGAAAATACCACCTTCACCAGTTCTAATGGGATTATTTAGTGCAAATACATCCCTTGGAGGACACTGTTAGGAACCGGTTTCTCACTCTTGAAAACTTTTATGAATTTAGGCCACAGTCCCAACCTCCTTTTCATTGCCCTCCTTCTGGTCAGCCACTGGTTTGGCAACTCTATGTTGGACAGATGTGTTGAAATCCTGAAAACTAAAATTACTTTTTTTTATACAAATGAGGGATGCTTTACAAGGGCATGTAGCAATAGAACAAGGGGGGATGGCTTCAAACCGAAAAGTGGGTAGATTTAGATATTTGGGAAGAAATTCTTTACTGTGAGGGTGGTGAGGCCCAGGTTGCCCAGCTGTGGCTGCCCCATCCCTGTTCAAGGCCAGGTTGGGCAGATCTGGTGGAAGATGCCCCTGGCTTTGGGGTGAAACTAGCTGATCTTTTAAGTCCCTTCCAACCCAAACCACTCTGTGAATCTATAACTCTACTCTTAATTTCTACTCTTGGCATGACATAAGAACCACAAGAGGACAAGGAACAGATTATTGTGACACCGATGTGAGATTTCCGTATTTATTCTCTGCGCACAGTCCAGCTCAGCTGAAACGCTCAGCTCCCTCCGGGGCTGCCCTCTCCTTCCCGCTCTCCGCGGAGCAGGGCCGGGCACGCCCGGGAGCGCTGCCTCAGAGGCGTTTTGGAGGCCGCTTTGGCGGCCATTTCAGCACAGCGCTCGGCCCCGCTCCCTTGTACCACAGCCGGGCCGCGGGCGGGACATAGACAAGCCCCGGCCCCGCCGCCCTCGCTGAGGGGCGGGACACGGACTGGCCCTGGCCTCGCCGCCTGCACTGAGGGAGCCGCGGAGGGCGGGACATGGAGCGGCCCCAGCCCCGCCGCCCTCTCTGAGGGAGCAGCGGAGGGGCGGGACGGGGGCAGCGCCTGCGCGGCGGGGCCGGGGTCGGGGCCGCGGGAAGTTCGGGCCACGTGGGGCGGGAGTGAGGCGGCGGTGGGCAGAGTGCGTCCCGCAGAGCGCCCCGGAGCCCCGCCGCGCTCGCCTCTTCAGGCTCGCTGCTCGCCCGCCCTCCGGCTCTCGCCATGGCCCCCGCCGAGATCCTCAGCGGCAAGATTGTCTCCGGGTACGTAGCGGGGCCGCCCGCCCGCCCTGCCCGCAGCTCGGCCGGGTTCCCTCGTGCGGGAAAGTCCGGGAGCTGTGGGGCTCCTGCCCTTCGGTGTGGCCGTGGAGCTGAGGGGTGCCCCGGCAAATCCCCGGGTGTGCTGGCAGCGGGATGGGGCTTGGGGGGTTTTACTCTGGCTCTGTGGACGAAGCAGGTTTGGAGACACCCTACAGCTTTTTCTCTAGCTTGCAGCCAAAGCTCGCTTCTTCCTGGCTGTAAACTGGGAGTTTCTGGACGAAGTACGGTGTTAAAGGTCTTAAGGAGAGTGCAAAGTGCCCCAGAACGCACCGGGTGCTGCTCAGCATGGATGAGATGAGAGCCCAGGCAGGTGTGAAGGCACGGGCTGACCTGCGGCTTCTGTGCCTGCAGGCTGGGCTGGTGGGATGCTTTATCAGCAGGAGTGGGGAACATGTGCTTTAGGTATGGGCTCTGTTTTCATACTCTACAAGCACTTACTCTTCCTCTTTAAAGGAAAATAAGTTGATTCACATGTTGGTAACACATAGCTGAATGGTCACAGGTGTCCTGCCAAAGCTATATAAAAGGTTTGGGAAACCTTAAAAGAAAAAGTGTTCTTGTACTTTTCAGCATTTACGCAGCTAGCAAGCCGTGGGTATAGGTGAGCCTGCATTGTGTCTTTAAAAGAAACAACTTTTGCTTGTCTTTTCTGCTGCCACTCAACACACACATTTGGTAAGAAAGCCAAATAAATGTCCCTAATCCTGGGGGAAATGCAGTGCAGTGGTTCTGTTGCATTCTGTGGAAACAGAGTTCGGTTAGGTAGGTTAGTTGGGTATCTGCTGTGGATATAATCAGGGAATTCGGGTAGAAAGGTTACATTTGAAAAGGTATAAAGTAATCTCAGCAAAGCAGTTAGTCTTCCTCTTAGGTATTGCTGTGTATGACACAGCTACATCTAACCAACAGTGGAGCAGTACTGAAAAGTAGGCCTAATGTGCCTTGAATGTGAATATCCATGAGGAAAGGCTGCTTACATGTTTTTTACCTGGTATTTTTGGAGCCAGTACCACCTGTGTGTTGCAGTCTCTCAGTCTTACATGCTTCATTCCACCTGATGCTTTTGGCATTGTTGGGGCCAGCACACTCTCTAATGCCTGTGCTTGCTGCTGGTGGGTAGGTGATGATTTGTAGGTTTCTTTCCTGTCATAAAAAGTCACCCCGAAGTGCAGTTGGTCCTGGAAAGATGCTACTTGGGGTACAATTCACATTAAAACTTCTAGCTTCCTTGGTGTGGCATGTTGCATTACTTAATTTTAAAGATATAGGAGTGAAATTTTTTATTTCTGTTTGTTTTCTGTACTATATAATAGCAGCTATAAACTACCAGTTATCAGAGGACATTCACGATGTGCAAATAGCGGGAAAGAGGCATGAGCTTTTAATAGGCACATGCAGGAGAAAGGTTTGATTAACTTCCAGCACATCTCTTAAGGTGTTGGGCTGAAGTCTTCTTCCAGACTCATCAAATCTTGACCTGAAGACACCACAGAATAAAAAAATAATTGCAGTTGCTCAGCTGTCCTTCACTCCTTTTATTTGTGCTGTATTTATGTTCAATACAGCAAAAGCATCACCTGCTGCCTGTGGGCCTTAGGTAGTTCTGCCTTTTTCTGGTGGGGTTCTTGAAGGAGTCATGAGGGATTGGGCTGTCCAGCCAGGAGACAGCTGTGCCTTTCCTCCAGACCCCTGGAGAAGTGCTGGTCCAAGGGATTCTCCCTGTTCAGAGTTCACCTCCAGGCCAAGAGTGGCAGCAGCAGAAGTGACAGGCATGTGGTTTTTCTAGGAATTTTCAACTGAACTGCCTGTTGTAGAAAGGGAATGTCTCTGACTTTGTATCAGCTGCAAAACGTTTTCAGTTACTGTCTTGTAGGGGGTGGGTTTTGTTACTTTACCCTTTAATCAAGAAAAATGTTTATTTGTAAGTCAGTCAAATATTGACAAATGAGTTGAATCAAACAAGTAATGTTCAGCTATGTAAAGCTGGGCTACTGTGTGTGTTTTAAATCAAAGCTCATAAGTATTGTGAACTTTCTCCTCCAGCCACCAAGCACCCCTTCCTCCAAATAGATGTAAAAATACCTAATTCCCAATCATGCCAGCTATTTAAACAAAAATCAGGTGGATATTGGCATTCTTATTCTTGTGAAACATGTAAAGGGAATAAGTACTTTGAGAGAGTTTCCTTGCCTCTATAAATAAGGAAAACTTAATGAAGTGATAAAGGCAGTTCACACCTTTGAAAGGCTCAGAACAGGTACAGAGGAAAATTGACAATTTCAGTGGCTTTGAGTATTTCCTGTGAGGATGGAAATGTGTTTAGGCTGGGCATGGGAAGGAGAACACAGCAGGCATTGTCTTCTCTGTAGGATTTTGGTGTTGATATTAATGCATCAACATCAAAATGCATCTAGTCTTCTTCTGTCAATACAAACAAGAAGCTTGCACAGTTTGTGAAATATATTAAATATTGGATGGGTTCTGCATCAATCTGAGTTGGCTGGTTACCTCAGGATGGATTTCCTCTACTTCTCTGAGTGGCTGTTTAGTAATTCTGCCTCAGATCTTGCTACAAGTTAAATTTGCCTCATTGGCAAATGAGTTACAAAAGATGAGTTATTGTATAACAGCACAGTAAACAAATGACTGATGGGAGGAGGAAAAGCAGTGCTTTAAGTGTGCAGGATATGGTGGGTTGAAGGTAATAAAAATACAGTATTCTACACCTTTTATTGCTGGTATTCCCAGAAGAAAAAACAATCTCTGTTTCTTTGTCTAAAGAGATAATCAGGGCAAAACATGGTAGTGACTCTTCTTTACAGTTTGTGCCCTGCAGTGAGTTCAGACTTTACCATCTGAAAGAACCCAGGTTTGGGAAACTCTGGCTTGGCCCAAATTGGTTGGTAGGAGCAGGAGTGGACCAACATTTCTGCTCTGGAAGAGTGGCTGATGAGCTGTGATGGCAGAGAAGATTTGGCCCCTCTCACAGCTCCTAGGGGTGGGCCGGGTAGTGCTTTGGGTTTAGAGTGCTCAATTAAGTGGTGATCAGGCTGAACTTACAGCTGGGGCTAACAGTGCAGTAAACAACTCCTCAGCCTTTTCAGTCTGGGCCTTTTTTTTTTTTTTTTTTTTTTTCTCCCAGAGTTCCTATTGTAACTCCAAGTAAATCTAGTCTGAAATGGAAAAAATTCCCTGATCCCTGAGCTTTCTTTTACCAGATCCTACCCACAATGTTTCAGGCTTGCACGGAAGGGTCCCACACTGTGGATGGGCTGAGTTAAAGTGAGCTGCCAGTGCTATTGGTGGCCCCAAATATGAGCAAGAACCCCTTGTGTTCAGTGCTGTGCAGACTCAGTTTAAAAAAATTGAACCCTGCTCTAAAGAGTTGATAAGAGAGGAGAAAACATTGTCTGGTGGACAGCAGGGCCACAGATGTGTGGTCTGTGCACATCAGCACCAGCTTACAGGGAAGGCAAAGAACATCTGGGGACTGCTGTGCCCCCTTTGTGGAATGAGTAAATTCCCAATATTGTTCCTTCAGAAGGCAAACCTTTGTAGATAGGCCTAGAATATTGTGTGGAGTGCTGGCAGCCACTAGGTCCAAAGGTGGATTGAGTCCTTTCCTATTGCTATTGTGTTTTCTGATTAAATCACCTGATAGTAGGTATTATATGCAAGTATCCATTTTGGGAAGCAGGCCTGCATGCATGTTGCAGCGTGGGAATGTGGTCTCATAACTCATGTTTGGGGCAAACTTTTCCAAGTTTTAAGGACTCAGCTTTGTGTTAAACTCTGTTGTTCTATTGTCAGTCATCCACATTTGCAAAGTGCCTCAATTGCTGTCTCTCAGACCCACCTTGGACATGATGAAAAAGTATTTAAAAATCAGAAATGTCTTTGTGTGTTTATCTGGTCTGAAGAGAGCTCATGCATGTATTTGTGCTGACCCAGCCAATAAGGTGGTTAAAAAACCTTGTGAGTGTCGAAGTGGTAGAAAGTAGAAGGCATTTTTCCTAGGAGATAATGACAGTGTGTCAGGAGCATGAGACAAGAGGGTGGGAGATGTGAAGTCATTCCAGCTCTAAATGATGTCTGGAGCCAGCTGTTGAATTGCCAGCAGTGTTCAGATGGTCTTTCCCGAGGTATTTCCTATCCCAGTGCCACTCATTGAGCCAAGCTGTCAGTTCCCTGAGGAGAGACTCCTCTGTGCCTCCTTTGGGTGCAGTGGAATGTTCTGTGACATTCTTCTCTGCCGTCCCCTCACAGCATTTTAAGACAATGCAGTTGTCCTGACCTTGGACATGGTGCCATGGTGGTTTGGAGATGGGAAAGTTTGTTTTTCCACATTATGGTGTTGGTCATGGGAGCAGTGGCAGTGCTGGTGGCTGTGAGGAGGAATGGCTGCAAGAACAGCAGCTCTGGCCAGGATGGAGCAGGACCTGGGGAGGACCATCAGCCTCATGCAGCTGTCTCTGCAGGGCTGCAGCAGGAGCATTTCTGCTGCATGGTTATGAAACCCTTGGGGAATCTGTGATCCAGGCAGTAGAGCCAGACCCTCCCCTTTGGGGACAGGCTTCTTCTGGAGCATCAGTGTCTCTGAGGAGGTGTTTCCAGGTCCTGTGTTTGGCACTCTTTACATAGACTTCTGACCCTGTTACTCAAAGGAGGAACAGAAACGCACTGGGGACACACAGTGTGGTGCTGTGTGTCCTCACCAGCTGGGCACTGAGTCCATAATCCCACAGGAGGGTGTGAGGTTCTGCTAATATGGGAACCATGTTCTCTCCATTTCCAGCAGAGCTAAAGGAGTGTGGTTTGTCCTTTGTCTGAATTACTGGGAAATTCACTTAATAAATTTAAATTCAGTTCACTGTTGCAGCCCACAGACAGAAATGCTAACAAGTTCTTTAATCTCTGGAGCTGGCTGTTGCATTGTATGCTTAGAACCTTGTGCTGTCCTTAACCTGTGTGGACCCTGGACTTTTGTTTGCTGCATGAATTTGTTTGTGGAAGGGCACGTGGGGCTTAGGGTCAGAGAGAAGGCTTTTGGGGAAGCAGACACATAGAATTGCAAATTTGCTATTTGAAGACTTAAAAGAATCTTCATACAGCCAGTAAAAAGTAGTGTTGATTTATCAATATGAACTTTTATCTTTGGGAAGGCCTGAGGTCCATAAAAGAATTTTGTAGACTGTATAACTAAATAGCTGCTGGTTTGCAAAGATAATTTTTATGGCTTTGGGGAAAAACAATGATTTCTTCTTTTTTTCTTGAATTTTCTCTTAAACCTTTGCCCGTGTGGTGCTTTGAACACTGGAAGCAGTGGCACCAAACGCTAGGTGGCTGTCTAACAAATGATTCCTTGATTGAAGGCTCCTAAAGAAAATCACACTGACAGCACCACGTTTGTGTGTGTGCTGCCTTTTTTCGGGAGGTGACCTGGCACCTAATTATGGAGAGTGACAGCAATGCCATGTGTGAGCAGTTGTGGCTGCTGGGGGTGATAGCACACCACAGCCCTGCTTCACAGAGGAAGTTGGGTGGGCTCATTTCTCTTCAGCTGAGAAGACTGCAATAAAAGTAATACCTAAACCTGGGGCCCTTTCTAATATTTCATGTTTGTTTGTATTTCTTTTTGTTTGCTGGCCACAAACCAGCGCTGGAACTTACTGGAACACCAGAGATCTCAGAAATAGTTCCCTTGAGGAGTTCCCCACTCACTGGCCACGTCCAGGGGGTTTGTGATGCTCCTCGAGATTGTTGTGTTGTTAGAGGCTGCTCATGAGCCAGCTCAGGTGCTCCCTAGGGGCTTACAGCTGCAGTGTAAGGAGAGGCACTTGGGGATTTTGCTGCCCAGCAGATGATTTTTTTTGTCACTTAAGCACAAAGAATTGCTGGGCTGTGACTGTGGTCACAAGGGTTTTCAGGTGAAGAGAGATGAGAATGTTGATTCTATGATCAGAAAGCTTGATTTATTATTTTATTATATATATATTACATTATAACTGTACTAAAAAGAGTAGAAAGAAAGGTTCTCAGAAGGTTAGCTAAGCTAAGAATAGAAAAGAATGAATAACAAAGGCAGCTGGCTCAGACTGAGAGCGAGAGCCACCTCTGCCATGACTAGTCAGTAAATTTAAACATCTACAGGAGACTAATCACAGATCTACTTGTTGCATTCTACAGCAACAGATAACCATTGTTTACATTTGTTGCTGAAACTGCAGCTTCTCACAAGGAAAAATCTTAAGAAAAGATTTTTCACAAAAGATATCTGTGACACTGGGCTAAGGTTTGCTATGAGACTTTCTGACCTCATCAGCTGGTCCTGATGTCAAGTGTTCTACTGAGGTGACAGCCAAAGAAAGGCTCAGATCTGGTTTCTTAATAAGGCTGAGAACAGTCACTTCCACTGAGACTTTGAACCACTTGGGCAGATGCAGGTACCTATAAATACTCTGAACCCACTCCTCAGGTGCAGCAGAGCTCTGGCCACGTGATCCAGGATGCAGCAGGAGAGATGCATGATTTGGGATGTAGCTGGAGGCTGTGACTCCCTCTGAGATGAGGCTTCAAACAGCCTTAGGGCTGCTTCTGGCTGGGCAAGCTGTGCTGTCCCCTGGGATCAGGCTGCTGGGCTGAGGAGCTGTGTGCTGCTGCCATTCCCCTGTCTCCTGCCTCTGGCAGCTCTGATTTGGAGCTCAGTTGCAGGGTGGAGTTGCCTCGCTGGCTGTTTGTTTTCCTCTGTGCAGGAATCACAGGCTCCCAGCTGGCATCAGCTGTGTCCCCTGTCCCTGTACCCTTGCCATTCGCATTTTTAATGAACTGGCACCAGCAGCACCTGCTCCAGTCTGGGAAGTCTGGTCCCACTCGGGCAGTAGCACACCTGGTGATACTGATGTGAGGCTAAATGAGCACAAGGAGAGCTGTGTTTTACACAAAAGGCTGTTTGGTGCAGGGTGGATTTGCTGAGTGTGGTGGTGGCACCTTCTCATCTCAGAGAATGGGGATGGGACACAGGATGGAGGTCACATGGACAGACCTGTCGAGCCTCCCATGTCCTGTGAGGTTTTGCTTACCTGGCTTTTGCTTCTGAGTGTCTCTTAGATTTGCAGTGCCGTGCCACAGGCTCCTTCCAGTGCCATGAGCCTGTGAGATGGACAGAACTGGTCAGTTCTTTCAGAATCCTGACTGCCTCTGGTGAGGAGATGGAGCAGTTGGGCCTCCCCTTCCCTGGTGAAGCATTCTGCCTGTGGGGCCAGAGGATGGTTGAGAAATTAGAGAGGAGCACAAGGCTGGGGAGAGGTGATAACAGTGACTTTTGAGCTGTCTGTGGCTGATTTCAGTGCTGGGTACTCGTCATTAAAATGTTCCATGGTGAACTGGGTGTGAGTTCACATCTGAGCTAGAACAACCAGTCAGTGCTCTGCTTCAAAGTTGTGATTTTTTTACAACTGTATCCTTAAACCTGCCTTTACTGAAGAGTTGGCCTGAGCTGTGAACCAGGGTTTGGTGACTTTTCCTCACTCCTGTCCACCTCCCATTCTCCTCCCTGCTTTATCTTTGGGTACCTCCTGCTTTTTTAGTTATTTCCCAGAATTTTACCATTGTAGATTCATAACCCCTTACCAGGACAGCTTTTGTGACAGTGACAACTGGTGCCTCTGGGATTCAGGTAATTTTAGTACAGCATTGGTGAAAAGAGGATTTCCTTTTGAGAAATGAGTTTGAAGTCCCAAGAGTTTCCATGCCAAATTTTGAATCTTTTTTTTACCCTTGCATCCTCTGACAGCATGAAGAGGCACAATGTAGACTTCAAAGAAATAAAGTTATTTAAATAAATCTGAATGAACCTGGTTCCAGAGTGTCTCAGTGATTTTTTTTACATCAGTTTTATTTGGAGATTGCTGGGAGCTGTGTACTCAAGGCATAAGTGCATGTTTGCCAGTCTGCCCATCTGTCACTTTTACAACTCCTGACTGTATCAGAATTCAGCCCTGTGATTAACTTCTACCTTGTATTTCTTTTCATTTTTTCCCCTTTTCAGACAAGTGAGAGAGAGACTAAAGCAGCAAGTTGTTGAGATGACTCAGAAATTTCCAGGCTTCAGACCAGGACTTGCCATTTTACAGGTATTGTTTTCTTTCATGCCAACTACAGAAAATATGAGTTTCTTTGCAGTGGTAAAGGCTGATGAGCTTCATCAAGGCTGCCTTGAAGTTGGTAGCATTTTATTAGGAACAGTGTTCTCTGTGAGATGGTGCCAGAGTCCTGCTATGTCTTTTTGCTAAGTATCAGAGCCCAGCGACATTTTTGGGTTTTTAAGTTGTTTTATTTCTTTCTTCAGACCCTGTTCTCTGTTGGAGTGTTGTGTTTGTGAAATGGTAAAATCAAGCTGTTTGCCTGTTAAGAGCAAGCAGTGCTTGTAAACTCCATTTGAAATCTCTGCACTTGAGTGAGCCCTGAAGTTTGGCAGCTTTCAGAGATGTGTTTGTACCAGAAATCCTCCAAATGGGAAGTTTATTAAGTGATCTGGTCTGCTGTTATGTCAAAACATGGAGAGAAAAGAGGGGTAGAAGAGGGGAGGGAACCCAAACAAAACTAAAACTACCTTTGGCCAGGATGACTTTGAGTACAAGGGATGGAACAACATTCTTTTGCTGAATTGAATGTCCCTCAGAAGTGAGCAGGTGTTAGAGTCTACCAGAAAGGCTTGCAGAGGTAAAAGCACTAAAAAGCACATAACAGGTACAGGGGTTTGACCTGTGTTTGGCATATTTTTTTCTTTGCAGCTATAAAAAGATGGAAACTGTTCTTAGGTCAGAAGGTGACCAGCAGTAGCAAGTGTCATGCTGCAGGAAGGACCCGTGTGTCCACAAAAGCTAGAGGGAATGGAAGTGGCTGCTTAGAGCAGCGACTTTTGTCCTTTTTCAGTACTTTGAGCCCCTGCAGAGCCTTTGGTGCCTGTCTGTGGATTCCAGTGCTAATACCACCATAGCACACAAAGGCCACACTCCTCTTTGATGCCAGGAACAAATTTGTGCTTGTGTTTTGTTTTGGTTTGTTTTTCTGGTTTTCCTTTCCATTAGCTTTAAGCGGATGGTCTCTACAGAAGCTTTGTCTGCAGATGCTTGGGAGGAAGGAGGGTTTAAAAATTTAGTAGTGCTTTGATGAAAGCTGCTGAACTGTTCACCTCATAAACTGTGTTGAAAAATTGCTGTCTTGTGGTGCTATTGGGTTGTTTTCCTGGTGGGCCTTGTATTCAGTCCTGGATTGTCTCAGAGTCCTTTACAACCTGTTTGCTCTTTGGCTATCTGACACTTTTGTAAGCTGTCAAACAATCTGGACTTGGAGTTCATCTCCTAATATTGGTATTTGCAGCTGTCTGTTTTTCAGTGAAGTCAGGACAATGAGCTGTTTTTATTTGTAGCACACAATACATTATGTGCTCTGTTCTTGGAAGGTGTCTGGTGTCCTCTGAGCTCAAAGAATAAGTCAGTTAATCTTTATTTTTTTTTGTCCTGTAGTCAGTAATTCCTTATTCACAAAACATATGTTTGCTGACATCTCCTGCTTCTCTTCCCTTTGTGAAGCAAACCTTTTCCTAAATCCAGCAGACTTTACAGGGGGAGACTGCCACTTTATCTGTACCTAGGAGGAAGAACCGATGTGTTCTGGGTGATCAGGTCATTCCTGCAGCTTGTAGTCTATGTGAGAACCAGGGATGGCTGCCGAGTACCAGGGAAGAGAATTTCAAGAGCTTGCTTATCAGCTTTTCCCTATTTGACCCCTATTTTCTTAAGGTTAGAAGGAATATTACCTTTAACAAAAATACTGGATGATGGAAGTAGTCTCCTGAAATGCAGTTGTACTGTGAGCACTCAGTGCTGCCAAAAACTGCAGGCATTTGTTCCACTTGCTGCTTTTTCTTTGTGCACCACTTTGTCCTTGTTTTGGTTTTTGTTTGGCAGGAAAATTCCCAAGGTTCAAAACTGCAGGGGAAGAAATGTCTCCATCAAAGCACACACATACATAAAATTAAGATTCCCGAATATCAAAGAGGCCCAACGTTTTTGAAAGCCTTAATCAGATAATTGAATGTTATCAGCACCTGCTGATGATGTTAATTAGCTAAGGATTTAACTTTCTCAGATCAGATGGCAGGCAGTATTTTCTGCTTTGGGGATCACTGTGTTTTTAAGGTTTTTCAACAGATACAAATAGTTTGTGCAGGAGATCAGAAACTTGTCTTTAACTGCCTTGTTCTTGAAAGAACTTTCCTGTTAGCTCCAGCTGTTCATATCCTCTATCAGTGTGTTTTACAGTAATTCAGGAATACCTCTGTCTCCTTGATGTGGATCCAAGGAAGCTGAGGGTTAAGCCCATCTCAGCCTGTGTCTGGGTCTCTATTCTGTGCTTTTCATCCTTAGGTTGGAAATCGGGATGATTCAAACCTCTACATTCAGATGAAGCTGAAGGCTGCTGCTGAGGTAATCCTGGACTTTTAGGACTACTTTTTACCCTCCTACAGTTGGTCAGATCTGAATATGAAAAACCAGATGCAAGTCAACAGTTTTGTCTAAGTTTTTCCAGTATTAGAGAAAGCAGTGTTGGCCTGAATTCTCAGTTACAAGAATTGTGTAGGTGTGTAACCTGAGAGCCAAGGGGGGTGCTCTGGTCACAGCAGTGTGCCTTGCTGCCACTTTTTGTGTGATCATCACAGATTACATTTGTCTCAAGTGCTGTGTCTTTCCTGACCCTTGGCCTTGTTCTTATCTTCCCTGCCTGTAGGAAGATAAGAACAAGGTACCTGCAGTTGCTTTGTGCTTGTCACAGGTAGAGCATTACTTACTACAACAGGGCAGGGACACAGATCAGTGCATTTTTCCCTAGGTGATACCTGGCATTTCTGCTGGTATTTTAAGGCAGTGTGCTCTCAAGCAAAGCTGATGTTGTTCATGTCAAAAGGTGAATAGGACAGTTAGAGGACAGAGTCAGTAGGCAAAGCACTAATCTTTCTTTAATGATATTTCTAAATTGTAGGACTTGGAACCTCAGGAACAGGAGAGAGACTTGGGAAATGTGACAGAATGCAGCTGTGATTTAGCTGGATAGAGAGATTAGCCAGATCAATTGGATGTCAATTCAGAAATCAGATAATTTGTTGTTATTCTCATTTGCAGATTGGGATCAGTGCCAATCACATAAAATTGCCAAATACAGCAACAGAAGCTGATGTAAGTAATACAGCCAGTGATGAAAAAATACATAACTTCAGTGTTGTGCTGAAGATATCTTTGCCCTGTCATTGTATAAAAAGGGCTACTTGCCTATTGCTACTAACTAATGAAAAAAGAATTGGAACCTGGTGAGGTGTTTTTGTGTTTTTTTAAAGAAAACTAAAACCCTACATGTAAAATTTAGAGACTTTAGGAGCTTTTTTTTTTAATAAAGAATGTAATTGGTTTATACTTTTGGGTGGAAAAGCTAAACATAAAGTTTGTATATTTTAATCCAGATAAGATTATGTTTTTTCTTTTGCATCAGTCATATTTCAGTTCGTGAGCCATTAGTTTTTGATGTTTGCTGTTGTAGGTGCTCAAGTGCATTGCCTCTTTGAATGCAGACCCAGCTGTTCATGGCTTTATAGTGCAGCTGCCACTTGACTCTGATAATCCCATCAACACAGAAAAAATAACCAATGCTGTTGCACCTGAGAAGGACGTGGATGGGTAAGCTGGTTTCACCCCTGGAGAGCATGACAGCTACTCCAGAAAGAAACCTCTTTTCTTTATTTTCTCTTCAACAGTGAGGGTGGGTAACTTACTTGGCCTTTATTCTTTCAAAATACAGCTTAAGTAGCATCAATGCTGGGAAACTCTCTAGAGGGGACCTTGGAGACTGCTTTATTCCATGTACGCCAAAGGGATGCATGGAACTCATCAGGCAGACAGGTAAGGAGGTTTCCATACACTATCCATGAGTGCAGGAGTCTTCAATAAGTGCAGAAATCACACATTGTGAGGCTCTGCTTCATAGCTTTTGCTGAGATACCACATTTCATCTCTGCTGCCCTAGATAGTGGAACAACTAGGTTAAAATGGTCTTCCCTTCCTCCCTCCCTCCCTCCCAGCTGCAATTCCCTACCACACACAACAAAGAAAAGCAGAATTCTGAAGTACCAGGGCCAGAGTTAAACTGACCAAGACTCCAGAGCAGCTTGAGTTAGTGTGTACCAGGCTGCACAGTGACCTCTCTTTGCTCTCTGTGACTGTGTGTGGGGCAGGTGTCCAGGTGGCAGGGAAGAGAGCCGTGGTGATCGGCCGCAGTAAGATCGTGGGGGCTCCCATGCACGACCTGCTGCTCTGGAACAACGCAACAGTCACCACCTGCCATTCCAAGACCTCCACCCTGGCTGAGGAGGTAAGGGCAGCCTGCAGTTATTTGTCCAGGCCACTCTGCTTCATGTACTGTGCTGCTGCTGTGAGTCATTAGGTCTGGGGTGCCTTTCATCTGAATTGGTTTCCCAGTTGTGCTCATTGTGTGGTTGTGTAAATACTTCCGCTGGAATTAGGATCTTGATTATTTTTGGCACTTAATTAGAAGGGTTTAATTATAACAATAAAATTATTATTTTTGTGGTCTTTGAGCAAGTGCTGAGAATTTAATCATCCCTTCCTAATCTCCATGTAGGGGTTGGCAAAACAGCATATGTTTTTGGTTTTTTGATTATTTTTTTAACCAAAAAGACCAGGTGGTGGTCTGCTCTAATGACTGAGAAACATTAGGCCAAATGATTTCTCAGTGGGTTTATTTTTTTCAGTCGATTTTCTATGACAGGGAGTTGGTACCATTTCCCTCTTCAGCAGTGAGAGTGACAGAAATAGTGTTTTGCTGTGCTGCCACCTACTTGGATTTCGTAGAGCCATCAGCACTGCCAGGCTCTGTAGGCAAGTATTAAAGCTGAAAAAGGGAGTAGGAGTGTTTGAATATAACTCGCAAAGTAGATCAGAAACACTGCAATGCTTCACACTGTTAAGTTGCTGTGCAGTAAGACCATCATTAGCTTGATTAAAAATTGAAGTGCTCATATTTAATGATATCTTAAAAATAGTTTATCTCCCTTGAAGATTAAAGGAAAAAAATCCAAGGGATAGCAGCTTCCTAAGCAAATGTGAATGAAGCAGTGCAGGAACTGACAATGAGCTTTAGCTGGAGTCTTTAACACCAGCTTCATGGATCTGTCAAATTTACTGAATAGTCCCAGAATGAATATTAGTGCTGAAATGCAGTCAGCTTCCCCTGGAGTTGTGTGTTATGCAGTCCTGGACATGAAAAGCACAAGACAGTGCTGTCACCAGTGAAGTGCTGCTTAGTTCTGTGCAGGGGTTGTTCTTGGCTGAGCAAGATGAGTTCTTGCTGTCTGATGAGTGCTGGGTATATTTCTAGCACTGAATGTGCAGGGATATTTGAAGGAAGAGAAGAATATTCAGAAGGCTTTAATTTTATCTAAATGTAGCCTGTGTGATCCACTTGGGAATCATGGAGGAGTTAGAGGAGGTTGTGAAGTGTTGACTAGCAATAGTTCAGGGTAGGAGTGTGAAAATAGGCCATTATTTCTAGCTGCAGGAATCTGTCCTTGCCAAGGAACTGGCAGCTACCTTTAAATGCTGAGAGTGCCCTTCCATGCCTCCAATGGCAATGGGTGAGCACAGTTCACTGCAGCTCAACCTGATTTTACTTGCTGCAGAAGCAGCTCTGCATTTTTCCCCTGCCAGTGTGATACACAGTTGTTTGTTGTTGTTAAATTTCTTTTGTAGGTTGGCAAAGCTGACATCCTGGTGGTTGCGGCTGGTAGAGCTGAAATGGTAAAAGGTGAATGGATCAAGCCTGGTGCCATCGTGATAGACTGTGGAATTAACCATGTGCCAGGTGTGTGGGCAATGTGTAACACGTGGGGATGTGTTTGTTTGTGTATCAATGCAGTTGCTAAGCTCATGAATTCTGTTTCCTTGGTGTCTCTGGTCCACATGGACTTCTTTCTCCTCTAAGTCTGTCTTAAGTAGTGATGACAACCTCTGGCAATGCCAAAGTAACCACTGGTCTGAAGCACTCTCCTAAAGCAGATCAGAGGCAGTTTTGATTCAGCCTTCAACGAGGCTGATGATTAATAGAGGAAAGAGGAGGCCTATGACATACTGCAGCAGAATATCCATTTAATTTGCTCCAGCTACATGGTGAAGTCTTGTCACTGT
This sequence comes from Ammospiza nelsoni, assembly GCF_027579445.1. Lineage (NCBI taxonomy): Eukaryota > Metazoa > Chordata > Aves > Passeriformes > Passerellidae > Ammospiza > Ammospiza nelsoni. Next base: position 57,637,618 of record NC_080638.1, on the reverse strand, counting down.
TGTCACTCTGGAGCTCAGGGCTTTGCTGTCATTACTTCATGCTTGGATCTGTTGAAGCAGATCCCTTTGAAGTACAGAAATGACAAGCAGTCTCTTAAAGTAGCTGTGGATTTGTTGAATCACAGCATTAACTTCTTAGGCTTGAATGGTTGTTGTCTTGAAACAAAGCAGATTGTGCAAGAGTATTGGTGACAATGGCTCAGGCAGAGAATAAAGTGCTTTAACATAATGGATTTTAGGGTAGGGTTTCACTTAGCTGCACCTTCCTTATAAAGATGCTACAGACAGTCTGGCAATTTCTGTTTTCATCTCATTTTAAATCCAAATTACAGATATTGAATGATATGGAAAATTAGTCACTCTTACTGTGCTACACCCACAAGGCTTTTAAAAAGTAGTTTTCATAATTAATCAGTCATTTTATTGCCATTATTTAAGAGAATGTAAAGAAATTTCTGTTCAGTGGTCTTGTTACTCAAAGTTGACATTAGGCTGCTTTTAAAAACATTAGTCCTCTATCTAATTAAAAAGTCATCTGCTGTTCTGTTTGTTGCTTGTTGGTTTTGTTCCAAACAACCCAAACTTGGGCTATTTGCCAAAACCCACAAGGTCACTGCTGATGTGCATGAAGCAGAATGGGCTGGAGTCTCCCCAGCTGACATGTTGCAAATAAAACCCCCATTGTGTTTCTGATATATGATGGTTTGACCTTTTCTCAGGCTTTATTTGAACCTGATGTCTGAGGACACACCCCTGTTCCTTTGCAATCAGCCTGCCTTGAGCAGTGCTCTGACATCTGAGCTTCTTGTGCAGCCAGCCCAGTCAGTGTCACATGGAGTACCCTTAATGGCATTGAGATTTGATAATTGAGACTTGATAGAGTTTCATGGAAACTGTCACATTTTAAATGATGGGTATTATAGGCTCTGGTTTGGTTTTTCTTTTTCCTGTGGTTTTCTGAAGCTGCTGAGTTTTCCTGACTTTTTTCCCCTCTGTTATGTTGAGAAAAGGTTTTCAGCTGAATCTTTTGGGAAATGAGTACCAGAATTGTAGGAATTGCAGTGCTACAGCAAGAGCAGCAGCCAGCTTGCTGCCTTCTCCAGCCAAGTCACTGTGCAGATAGAATATTGCTGCTGGCTGTGATGGTGCTTTGAATGCGATGGGGTGAGAGCACATGCATCTTACCACAGGTGTAAGTGCACCCAGCTCTAGGTGCCTCCCAGGTGCAGCTGGAGGACATGGCAATCTCTGGGTATGCCTTTGGTTTGCTAGTCAGGGTACCCCATGCATGCAGATCCCAAACTGATTTGATATACCAGGACATTTCCTTGTGCTGTCCTGCCAGGCTGGAGTTAGCACAAGTTATAGCCATGTAGCACCATACAAGTGCAGCTGTTGTGCTTTTGAATGGAGGATGGCCTGAATGCTCCAAGGGTGCTGGTTTGGAGGCTGGAAGAGACACTTGAGCCACATCTGGCTTGGTGTACTGCAATTAACAGAATTTCCTTCACGTAGACAGAGAGGAACAAGCAGTCTCCTGATACCTCTACTAGAGCAGGCAAGTGCCTCTTACTTTCCAAAGTGGGTCGTATTGGTCTCTCCTCACTGGTGCAGTTGGAGGGCTGGTTCAGCAAATACCTAGGTGCCTTTTTCCAGGCCTGTAGAAATTGCTTAGCTGCAGAAAGGGAAAGCAGTGCAGGTAGAGGATATTCCCAGAGATGGCAGTCCCTGGAAAATCCCTCTCTGAGTCCTGATGGAGGAAGCACCTCTGCTCACAGTTGCCTGCTGTGGGATTTTGCAGCCCTGGCTAACAAGAAGCCATGAGAGTGGAATATGAGAGCAGCTTTTTTGCAGCATGGTTATAGTGTCACTGATACTCCCTGTAACTAGTTTGTATTTTTTAAGAGTGGGATGATGAATATTGAAAAGGTGAAATTATGGGGAGAGATGGCAAGTATTGTGTGTGAGCTTTCTTTCAAAAGAATATTTTGCAGGTAATTGAAGAGCTGTGCTCTGCAGTGCCTGTGTGAGGTGCAGATGCAGAAGCAGGGACTGGGGGTTTGTCTGGCCTGTGCTAATCTCTCTGTCTGTGGAACAGATGAGGCAATTTGGAGTGCCAGCTTGTTTTCCTTGTTCTTGGGCTGAGAGCCTTCCTGGCCAGGATGGCTGATGAGCCTGCTTGGCATCCTTGGAAGAAAATAAAATTACATTATTTACTGTTTGCAGCCTTAATTAAATTGGTCTCTAGGGGGGAAGGCCAGGCTGGTCTGCAGTTCAGGCAGCAAACTGACAGCAGGCTGCAGAAACACTGGTTACCAGCTGTGATGTTGTTCAGGTTTGAGCTTTAGGGAGAAGCAGCGTTGCTTAAAACACACAGCAAAGCATCCAAGCTGCTAATTGTCAGTAACAATGCTGCTAAAAAATAATGTTGGCTTTTGTTCTCTCTTTGGTTTTAACATAATCTGCTGTTGGGGAGTTTGGTTTCTGCTCCACTCCTCCCCCTCACCAGATGTATATGAAAGTTAGTGATTGTGTTCTGTTCAAATACACACTTATTGTATGCAATATAACATTTCAATACAGCAACATTAGAATCTATTTTCAGATTTTCACACTGGTTAGAAGCTCCCTAGAGTCCTTTATCTGAAGTGAGAATCTGCCATTCCAGGAGCAACTTCAATTTTCTGGTTTCATGTGCTGTAATCAGTGACTTCCTTAGGTGACTGTACTAGTTTATTAATTCATTTTGTCTGTTCCTCTCTTTATTGGGTGAGTTTAAAGGTCACCACTGGAAAAAAGGACTATGTCTGCTTCTGAACTGTCAGGTCATAGAGTGCAGCAGGATATAGCAAAATACATTGCCTGAGAGAAAGCCTCAGTAGAATAATCTTTCTTAAGGCACCTGTGAAGTTTGTTTTGACAAGACTGATCTCTGAACTGCAGTATTTACTGGGCCATCATTAAACTAGCAGTGATAACTGAAAAGCTCAGCACTTTCTGCCTTCAGTTTCTGTAAAACCAGGTGATTTTATTCAGTAGTAAGGCCCAGATGCCCTCCAAAATGGGACAGAGCAAATGTAAACCTGGGGGTTTGGAGCAAGTCAGCCATGTTTCATGTCTCACCTCTTCATGACTGTTGGTTTATATCTCATTGAAACTGCCCTGTGGGCAATGAGCCACTGAGAAAAGACTTGCATCCTCCAGGAAAGGGAGATCTGTCTGGCTGAGGATAAGTGGTGCTTAACAGGAGGATGTGTTGCATGAGCTGTTGACACTCTGCAAGTGAAGTATGATGATAACAGCTTCATCTTGTGATGTTGTCTTAGCTGTTTTATCTTTCTTTGCAGCTTCCTGGGTACTCAGCTTCTATTTTGTTTGCTCCAGCAGAATTAAAGACTTCAGCTTCAGTCAGTGCTGTCTCCTCTGTTGCTGTGCTGAAATGTGATGTGTAACTTACTTTTCTCCTTAAATCCCCAGACAGCACAAAGGCCAGTGGAAAAAGAGTTGTGGGAGATGTGGCATACAATTCAGCAAAGGAAAAGGCTTCCTTCATCACCCCAGTTCCTGGTGGTGTTGGGCCCATGACTGTGGCCATGCTAATGCAGGTACTGAGCAGACTGTGGTCATCTCCTCTGTTTGCTTTGGGGGGTGTTGCTGCTGCTGACCATCAGCACACTGCCAAAGCTGCTGTGCTCCCTTCTTGCTCTTGAAAAACCTAGTTAGGATTTCCAGCTTCTAGTTCAGATAATTTGGATTGAGTTAAGTAAAGAAGATGATGGACTTCAAGGAAATGTTAGAACAGAGGTTTCTGGTTGGTCAGTATTGGGAGGTTTTTTAGGGGTTTTTGAGTGTGGTCTCTCAAAACCATAAGAAATGGGACTGTCTTATAATGCTCTGGCTGTAATCCTGAAACCTTCCTTAGGGTGACTGGATAAAAAGGAGAGTAGCGGTATAAACCAGCTCCCTCTGTTTCCATGCTTTGCTGAAGAAACCCTGCTGACACAGAACATCAAAAAAATCCAGCACACTGAAAGATCAGGAGAGAGATAGATATGGTGGGATTGTTTTCTTTTTAAGAAAACAGCAAGCAGAATCTCATTTTGTATTATTAGCAAATGCTTTAATAAAAGCACTTTTGTTTAATCCCAAACTGAGACAGATAGGAAGGGCAAACCTTTGTCTGGTCTCTTTGTTAACCAGTGCAGTTCATGCAATGGTGGTTGCTTTAATGCACTCACTTGCTTGTTTTAGAGCACTGTGGAGAGTGCACAGCGTTTTCTGGAGAAGTTCCAGCCTGGAAAATGGACCATCCAATACAACCAGCTTACCCTAAAGGTGCCTGTTCCAAGGTAATGCTGTCAAATTAAAGCAGTCTGAGGTCTTCCTGAGGAAGCAGAGCTAAGCTGCAGTGGTGCTGTGATATCTCTTGAAGTGCCTTGAAGTCTTCTTGGACTGTCACAGACTTTAGGCCAGCTAGATGATTGCTGATTCAGGAAATAGTGAAAACCTTGTCTTTTGGAAAATTTTCAGTCTAGCATGCCAAAACAGTAGTATCTTCAAATAGGAGTTGCTCAAATCCCCAAGGAGCAGCTGAAAATATGCAAAATACCATATGGGATCATAACACATTGCCTACAAAAGGCATTTGGGGAAATGGAGAGGTTGAGGAGAGGGGTTGTTGTTTGTTTTGGCCTTTTTTTATTTTTAGAAAGGCAGCTCTGAGAATGTGTCTGTTGTAGTGTACCTGATACTTGCGGGATTGATTTATTTAACTAGTGGGGGTTTAAAGATTGACTTCTGAAATATAGAGTGTTTGTAGTTTATTCCACACAGAAGCTGGGAATTTGTGGAAGTCTTTGTCTAATAAACTCATCTTGCTCTTTTTCTTTAAGTGATATTGAAATCTCCAAGTCCTGCATGCCCAAGCCCATTGAACAAGTTGCAAAAGAAGTTGGCCTTTTCCCTGATGAGGTGGAGCTCTATGGCCAGACCAAAGCCAAGGTCCAGCTCTCAGTGCTGAAACGCCTGCAGAACCAGCCCGATGGCAAATACGTCGTTGTGACTGGGTAGGGGCCTCCTGAGCTGACACATCACTTACAAGATGAAAAGAAATTTTATTAGCATGGCTTGTTGTTGAATTGTCTTTTGGTGGGGTGACTGTATGGGGTGCTCTGGTTTTAGTAAATCACACTGTGAAAATGTAGTAGCTTGGGAAGTAGATGGATCACTTGTGGCAAACAGTGGGGATGTAGCTTAACATTTCTCTCCAGCAGATGAATTGTTTTGGTCTGCAGGTCAGGGTTATGAAGGGTAGACTGGTTCCTAGCCAAACTTCCCCTGGTCTAGTAGTCTGCTTTCAGTAGGAACTAATAAATTGTTTCAGAGCAAAGTTGTCAGCAGTTATGTGATAATTTGCCAGTCTCCTTCCAGTTTTGAATTGATGAAGATTAGCTGAAGTGTGAGCCAGTTCAGAATTTGAATTCTCATTAACTGCAATCACTGGATGACTGTTATATCCCTGGGATTTGATTCTCACCCACTTCAAGGGTGTAATTGTGTCTTTTTTGCTTTGTTGCTGCAGAATAACTCCCACTCCCCTGGGAGAGGGGAAGAGCACCACCACTGTTGGCCTTGTCCAAGCCTTAGGAGCCCACCTTCACCAGAATGTCTTTGCCTGTGTTCGGCAGCCTTCTCAGGGGCCAACTTTTGGCATAAAAGGTATGATTGTTCTGTTGCTTGCAGTTGGCCTAAATAGACAAAAATGGCATTCAAAAATACTATTCTTCTTCTCTGCACTGTAGTTTTACATTATTTCTAGTTAAAAGTGCATTTATTTTATGAAAAAAGAGCTTTGGGTAAGTTCTTCAGTTTTGTCTTCAAGGTACTGTGTTGGGACTTAAACTCAGCTGCTCAGTGGTAGCTGCCCTGTAGGAGCCATTAAGCAAACAGATGAAATAGCACTGGGCTGGAGACACCTGGATTGGTGTGGTCTGACTGTTGTCTCTCTGCAGGTGGAGCTGCAGGTGGTGGCTATTGTCAAGTTGTCCCAATGGAAGAGGTAATTCTTTATACAAAGCCTCATTGCCCTCACAGCTCACAGACCCTGAAGAGATACTGCAGTCAGATAACTTAGAAAATGTATGAGTTTATGACCTAGTGTAGCACTTGATAGAACTGGGTGCTTGATTTCAGCAAAGCTTGTTTTTTTTTAGCAAACAACCATCCTTGTGTCGTTTCAGAAATGTGCCTTCATGGTCAGGGAACTTCATAGAGCTAGGAATTCCCAGTTCCTCTCTTCCTTCCCCTTCTCTGCCTTGAATTGCTGTGTACCCTGGAGCAAAGTACATCCTGTGCCTCATTTTCCCAGTGCTGAAATGAAGATGATAATGGCTTAATGAATTTTGGAAGAATATTGCATAGTTCTGTCAGCTGTAGTGGCCACAGACTCTTTCTGTGAGCTGTTTTGGAGTATTTGTGTTTTAGATTACTAACATGAACTGGGAAAAAGGAATTTGGGAATCAGCAATGCCAAGACCTCAGCCTGTGGGGGGCTGGCACTGGAGCATATTTCTGGTGTGACTTGGCAACAAGTAAAATTCTGTGTTTGGAGGCAGAGAATTAAAAAGCACGTGTAGCATGTGCTCTCGTGCCTCTCTCAGCTCTCAGAGTAATTGCCTGTAGAATTCTGCCTTTGTCTCATGCATTGTAGATTGACACGGGACAATTTCAGGAAGAAAAGTAAAAACGATCAAAAGGAGCTGTTTGTTCTAATTGATGCAGCAAGTCCATAAAAGATAAAGATGTTCAAGAGGCAGAATATTGATTTAGTCACGTGCCAAGAGCATGTGTGAAGAATAAATGTGACAGGAAAAATAACCTCCTCCTCTTTGGGAATGTTAGTAAGACAAGCCAAAATACCTGACTGTGTGCTGCAGTGGGAAACAGCCACACTCTGGGAGCCAAAGTGGCTGGAACGACTTTTTTAAGTATGATCCACATGATACAAATACACAGAGTTTTGTGGGAGTGGTTTAGTCAATGCATGCCTGGTTAAACTCACAGTATCTGGAGTCACTAGTTAAAATAATGACCTTGATACATAATTTAATAATTCTGCATGCAATTTTTATCCTATGAAAAAAAATAGCAAGTGAAAAACTTTTGAGTTCATACTGCAGAACAAAGGTAATAATAATTGCTTCTTGTTGGATGTATGCAGAATGAGAACACAATTATCATTTACTGATTAGGATTTATAATCAGTGTGTGACTAGCTGCATTTTGTTTTGGCTTTGTGGGTTTTGAGACCACAGTAACAAGGCTTCAATAAAGTAGTGTTGTAAGGTATTCTGTCATATCACCTTTTCTAATATCCCCTTTTCATCTTCTTCCTTTGCTGTTTGGCTAGAGATGAAGAGGGTTGTTTTAACCACACCTTTTACTCACCTGCCATAATCATTGGATCATTTAGGTTGGAAAAGACCTTTAAGCAAGTCCAACCACTCCTCCAGCACTGCCAAGCCCACCACTAAATTGTGTCCCCAAGTGCCTCTGCATGTTTCTGAAATACCTCCAGGAATGGTGACCCCACCACTTCCCTGGGCAGCCTGTTCCTGTGCTTGACAACCTTTTCCATGAAGAAATTTTCCCTCATAGCCAATCTAAATCCTTCACCAGCTTCACAGCTACAGTGCAGCCAGATAACTCATGTAGGCAAACCCACTCAAACTATGTTTTAATGAGATAGAACTAAGAAAACTACTAGCAGTGTCACTGTGTAGTACGTGGTCTACAAGCTCTGCCTGTGATTCTCTGTTTGGGTGGTTACCTTAAGCAGAGCTCCGTGCAACCACAGAGCTCCACTGCTAGTGCTGCACAAGGTTGTTAGTTCCAGTTTAGCTCAGACTCCCTTGTGGGAGCAGCAGCCACTTCAGCTAGTGTATGTGTGAAACCTGCTGTGCAAATGAGGGGGTCAGTAGGAGGGTGAAGGAGGAGCAATGCAGAACACAGAGTCTTCTGAGTGGGGTCTTTTAAGGGCCAAGGAGCCTGTGAGAGCTGTTATGGTGGAGGGGAAAATAAAAAAAAAAACAAACAACTTTTTATTTGGGAGCTTTGTTTTAGAAGTTTGTAAAATGACATGAGTGTGGGGGAGGCATTTTTATGTTTTAAAGAAATTCTTTCCTCTCTTCCACATACTGCACTGAGCAATCTCTCCCCCTCCACCCTCACCCACTTTAACATTACTATTAATACTCCTCTTTCCATCTGTCTACGGTGAGTTGGAATAAATGAAAATTGCAGCAGGATGAGGTAACTGATATGTTCCATGTCCTCTAGTTTAACCTTCACCTCACTGGTGACATCCATGCCATCACTGCAGCCAACAACCTGGTCGCTGCCGCCATTGACGCGCGCATGTTCCACGAGCTGACTCAGTCTGACCAGGTACAGTCCTTCCTTACCACGTGTGTGACCCCAGCCCACTTTGGCCAGGCTGTTCTGGGTGTGCCAGCAGTGCTGATTAAATGCTTGTTTCATTTTGCAAGGCTCTCTACAACCGTTTGGTGCCGTCTGTCAGTGGTGTCAGGAAGTTCTCAGACATTCAGATCCGAAGGCTGCAGGTGAGCTCACTGCTTTCTCCTTGGTTTCTGGTTCCATTTACTTATCCTTTAGGTAGGCAAAGCTACATTACAGAAACCCCTGTGTTGTCCCTTAGGCCATTCTGCTGGCATTTGTTTTTTGCACAAAGTGTGCAGAAGTGTGGTAACCCTTCATACAGCACAGAAAACAGATGTAGGAAGGGGAGGAATCATTGCTATAACTCTGTCAGATACTCTATGATTACCACAATGGGAAGAAATAGAGCTTAGTGTCCTTTATTAGTGGTGTCACTTCAGTGTCCTTAATGCAGTTTAAGAAAGGACCAGAATCAGTCTCTGTACCTAACACACAGTTACAGCTAGAGATTAGTGGCTCCCATGTGACAGTTGTGTAGATAATGCAGCACACAAAAAAAATGCAATTCATAAAATTCAGCACAAAAAGAGAACATACAGAATTTTCTTTGTTTTATCCAGATTGAGAAAACAAAGAAAAATGAAAACAACCACCTGTTCTCTATGTGGCCAATTTCTCCTCTACAAAAAAAAAAAAAAAAAAAAAAAAAAAAAGGCAAAACCAAAAACCACAAACAAACAAAAACCAAAAACAAAACACGAAAAAACCCACAAAAAAAAAATTAAAAAAAAAAACCCAGAGAATTCCCAGTTAGATAAGTAGCCCTGTCATTGAATGGCAGTCCCTGAGCAGCCCACAGCTCCTCTGATTCTCAAAACTTAAGGGCATGTGCAAGTTCACATTGGCTTCTGCGAAAATGAGGATTTGCAGATGAATAGTTTTGCACTGGGCTTGAACCTTGCAGCTAGGAGGAGAGACTGAGCCCTGCTGAGCTCATTCAAGGTACAAGCCTGTTTTGTACAGTGTTCAGGCTGATTCAGTTGCCCATTTGGAAGTCAGGAGCAATAGTCAGACTACTTGGGAAGGTACAACTGATATATTAATTGGCTATAATGTCTTAAACCATTAGAGAGTGTGTGGTTTGCTTCCATTGCTGAGCAAGAAATGATGTCATACTGCTTGGTGTTCCTGATGGACTGCAGGGAACTCTACCCTAACCACTCTTCTGGTTATTAAATGTCAAGATGCGAACAGAATGCTAATACTCCAGAAAGATGGTATCTCTGTCATTGTTGTTGTTTATTTCCTTTTCCAAATGATATGCTTGAAGAGGAAAAGAACAGACTTTCTTCTTCCCTGCTGTTCTTCAGAAGAAAAATATGACTTAACTGTCTGGTTAATTAAAAAACCTTGCTCGTTCATAAATCAACTGTATCGTTTCCCTCATGCCTAAGCTTGTGCTTCTATCAGGCTTCTTGAGATAATTCTTCTCTCAATTAAGCAACTTGGCAAAGTGCCCATCCTCTCAGTATGTTCAAGATCAGCTTTCTGGGATGCTGACAGCCTTGTGACTGAATTGTTTAATTCCTCCTTTGTGCTGCTTTAACCAGCGTGCTGAAAGCCGTGCCTTTAAATCCGTGTGGCTGTGTGCAGCGACCCCAGGCAAACTGAGGAGAAATGGATGTGAGCATGTGAGGCTAATGACAAGGACAAGGCGTGGAAGGAAGTGCAGAGCTGTCTCTTACTCTTTCTGTAGGTGCCTTGCACAAAGCTTGGTGACACCCTGCCCTAATGAGCTCCATTGTCTGCTTTGTCCTTCCCAAGCTGGACAGCAGCAAACTCTGTCCAGTATATGCTGATATGGATCATCTTAGGTTGTTGTGGGGTCTGGAACAAAGGGTCACAAAAAGGCAGCCCCTCCTTATTTCTGAATGTGCAAATGCTGCTGCCAAATCCTCAGTGGTGCAGTAAAAGGTTCATTTCTGTTAATATTTTCACTCTACCTCTTATTTGTCTTTTCTTCCCATAGAAACTGGGCATTAACAAAACGGATCCTATGGCTTTGACAAAGGAAGAAGTAAATGCATTTGTGAGACTGGACATTGACCCAGGCACCATAACATGGCAAAGAGGTACTGGAGACATTAAATAAAAGAAAACTTGTCAAAAGAGACATTTGCAGTTGCAGCTGAAACTGTGATTCCTGGGAAAATGGGAAAGGGGGCAGAACTGGTTCCTCCTTCCCCAGGTTTGGTGGGATAGTTGCCTGCAGCTAGGATCACATATCTGAAGGGTCTTACACAGGGGCTTGAATCTGCTCTGAATTCACAAACATTGAGTTTGCTAATGGTGACAGTTTGTGTTTCTGGATTTGTCAGTCACTGAGAGAGCTGAATTTGGCAACTGTAGCCAACAGCCTTTTTACCTTACTGTTCTGTGAGTAAGAGGGTTCTGCTCTGGAATTAAACTCAGTTCCAATCTGCCCGCTTGCTCTATCAGGGACAGCAAACAAGACCAGATTTTTTTAAGGTTTTTAAGGATAGTTGAAGGTAGAATCATTCTCTGGTCTGGCAGATTAAACATTTCACTGTCAAAAGAATTGTAAAAGTGGACTTTTTTCCTGAGCTAGACTCCAAATGTATTGCTTTTTCTTCTTTCTTTTAAAATACAGTATAAAATGTATTCTCCAGAATTTGCTTCATAACCTCTAATGAGACTAAAGTAGTCTCCCTCATGGGAAATACTTCATAAAACATTTGGAATATTTCAAGCATATAGAAGGAAACAGCAAATTTAAGCCAGTGTTTCATAGTTTGTGTTTCCAAGGTAATTTGACTTAATGGAGCTGTATAAAACAATTCTCACTAAATAATAGTATCTGACCATTTTATCACTTAACTTTTAAAGTGTTAATTTTATTTCTCTTTGACTGCAGTAGTTTCCTGGATTTATATTGGTTAATGATGGTGAAAAATCAATTGGAATAACATTATCAGTTCTGCTTTTCAGAGAAGCTTTGGTCTGGTGGTTAATGCACACAAAGGGATGCAGACTCCCTCTGAATGCAGTGCAGGCTCTGGTGTATCTCTGGGTATCTTAATTTCATTGCAGTTTTTGTCTAAGAATCATGTTGAGAAGCACTTGCCATTCTTTAGGAGAGGATGATTTCTCAAACTGCCATCTTCTCTTCATTGATGACCTGGCTGGGTGTTTGTCACAGGGCAAAGATGAGAATTTATGGCTTGGCAATGTGACATCTTACCTCTCTGCATTCCTTGCAGTACTGGATACAAATGACAGATTCCTTAGGAAAATCACCATTGGACAGTCTGCAACAGAGAAAGGCTTCTCACGGACGGTAATTGTTCCCTTTTCTCACATGTTTAAAAAGTGCTTTGAAAAAGGTGTTCCTGAAGGAGGTTTAGCTGTAGCTCCAGTTATTTTCATCTTTGACCATTATCTTGTTAAATAGAAAGCAGAAAGTCTCAACTGAACAGTTAAATTTTAACTGTTCAGTGCTTGATTTTCTCTTCCCTCCTTCCCTGTTGTCTCCCCAGTATTGGCTTCCCAAACTGGGATGTGTGTGGCATTACAGTGGTGCAGGAGTGCCCTTTGTAAAGCTGCTCATGACAGTGGTTCATCTTCACTACTGCAGGTGTTTTGGGTGGGGTTTATCCAGCCAAAACTAGACACAGAATCTGAGCTTGTCTAGATTTATTGTATAATCAATAGAGTAAAAGAGGAAATTGGGCTGTGACTCCCCTCATCCCTTAAGTAACTGTTACATTTATAGTTCAAATGAATTGTGCTCAGAAAAGCCTCTTTCTTTTCACTTGAAGTGTCCTTAGGGTCCTTAGCTTCCCTAAGGTGGAAGTGTCTGCATTTTGTCAGATGAATTTTACCCTACATTTCCTATAGAATCTGTTTTTTCTGCTGGTGGGCTTTTTGTCTTTTACTGTATTGTTTAGCAATGATCAGATGAGTTAGTGAGCTCAGTCTTCAAAAATATAATTTGTTAGTGTTACGTGTTCTTACATGAATCACTAATGTTCGTGCCAGGAGAGACACGTAATAGCAACAGAATGAGTAGGTTTTGTTTAATTTTGCAGGAAAAAAAATCCAGTTTAAAATGGCCAAATGAAAGTGTTCTGAGAGCAATGCTTTGGATTACTTGTATATTCTATGTCTGTATTTTTTTCTTTCTTTTCTTTATTACAATGGTGATGATTTGCCTTGTTTCAAGAATTGAACAGAGGCAAGAATTGCTGGGAGGGAATCTTAATGAGTTCATATCCTTCATTCATCTCTTGCAGGCTCAGTTTGACATCACAGTGAGCAGTGAAATCATGGCAGTCCTAGCCCTGGCTGATGGGTTGGATGATATGAAAAAGCGATTTGGCAGAATGGTGGTAGCTTCCAGCAAAAAAGGACAACCAGTTACAGCTGATGACCTTGTAAGAGTCATTGCCATTAAATGCCTTTTCCTGTTATTTCTGAAAGTCCTTGGATTAAAAAGCAGTGAGATAGTTGCATGAAAAATTAAATAAATTAACATATAGAAGAGCAAAGATAAAATCCTGGCCCCTGCAGTTAATGAAGGTTATTTTCCTTCAGTGTGGCACCTTCACACCTTATCCAGAAAAGGGGGTGTGTGTGACCTGGGCAGGGACAAGGGTCCTGTGGGATGTGCTGTGTGTCAAGTTGCACCTGGCACCAAAGGAGTTACAGGGAAATACGTGGTGGCTTCTACATAAAAAGCATGTTTATGAATCAGGACTCAAAATGCATCCTGCTGGCCATCCTGTTTCTTAGGCTCCCTGGAGTGAGGAAAACATTGAGCAGGAGCAAAGTGTTTGCATATTCAATTAGAGACAATGAAATATCTTCTTCTGGGAGTCTGTGAATGCTATAAAAGCCAAAGCATTTGCAAAAAGTGTGTGTTCTCTGTAAGGCAGCCTTTGATAGGGACACAAATGTTTAATTTCCCTTCATGAAATGGTGAATGTCATAGTGCTGGTGATGCCTGTTACCAGTGTGTAAAGCAGCCCTAAGCAGCCATTTCCAGCTGCAGCACTGTTTTGCAGCTCTCCCTCCAATAATTGTTAGTTCTTGGCAGGTCTGTGGAGTGTGTCAAACAGCATTTTCCCAAATGGTGCTTCAGCATGGTGTCAGGGCAATGCCCTGTGTCCCAGGCACTTCTTCCTGACCTGTGTCCCCAGCTAGGTGGGACAGGGCATTAAGGCTTACCCAGCTCTTGCTATCTTGCTGCAGGTTTTTTGTTTCCTTATATTCTGGGGGGGATGTGAGAGTGTTGTTTGTTTTACTTCCTCCCAGGATCGGGCTAAGAAACAGTAGATGGATGGCCTGACTCTGGCCTTGCAGGAAAAGTGCCTGGCTGGAACAATTTATCTGTAAATCCCTATGTGAGACATTGGTTGGGAATGAGAAAGAGCATGAGCCAAAGTTCTGTAGGTAGCTTTGAGATTTTAATTCCTACACCTAGCATGCTGCCAGTTTAACTTGAGTAACTGACTTAAACCCTTTTTCTGGAAAACAAGAGTGTTTCTTACTGCCCATCAGCCTTGTAGGCAGATGGTGCTTGGCTTGGGAGTTTCTTTGACTTTTCTGTGGAGTCCAGGTGATAGAAGTCTTTCATCTCAATTTTTTTTTAACTTTTTAAAAAATCTAATTATATTTAATTCTCTCCATTCCAATTGCAGAATGGAGGATGGTATCAGACATCCAACTTGTTCTCTGGTTTGTTATGTTTGCACTTGATGGCAGCCAGTGGCTGATGTTGTTAGGGCCATATTACCCTCTCCTCATGCAGGCAGAAATGTGATTGCAGAGACCAGGCTGGGTCCTGCTGCTGTGATGCAATCAATGTCATGAGTGTGCTACCAGGAAGTGCAAAAAAAATCTGGGAAGGAACATGGAATCAAAAACTGACTTCAGGTTTTAGGGATGGGATGTATGAAGTGTGCTGAGCAACGTGGGTCTGAAATGTCACCACGGAAATCCTGCTCTGCAGTTTTCATTATTGTGGAGATGAGTGAAGTTTAAAGCTTTTCCATTAAATGTTAAATAAGCTTTCATGTGGCAAGATTGAAACTAATGAAACAAAGCAGTGAATGTCTTAGAAAGAAATAGTCTTTCATGTCTTTGAGTGCTGCAATTCAGTTGAAATTGAAAGGGAAGAAAGAGATTATGGGTCAAGGTTTTCATAACTGCTGTGAACATTTGGCTCAGGACTCATGACAGCAATTTTAGTTACTTTTTCAAGTGCTGGATAACAGCTGGTTTGGTTTCCACTGGACTGTCAGTCACAAAAATGGCCAAACCCACATCTTTTCTTCCCAAAGCACATGGGGATGAAATCATAAACTTTCATTGCTCAGGAAGCAGAATTCAGCAGGGTACGTGGCTGCACCTGGGAGGAAATGTGGGCTCCAATGTTTGCCTTTCATGTCAGTCTGGTTGTTCTCATCAGCATAAAGGTTCACTTTCAAAGTTATTTCTGCACAAGTGACTTGAGCAGGATGTAGCAGGTTGTTATGACATTTTAAGGCCAGTATGTAGACAAAGTTGCTGAAAAGAAGGAAGAAAAATCCAGGATAAATGGACCTACAAAATCTAAGAACATTGCTTTCTGCTGCTGCATGGGCTGCAGTAAACCATACTTACTGAGAGGTTACTGCCTTGCTGCTCTTACCTGCTGACCTTGCCATAGCATTGAAACATGAATTAATTGTTCTTTATGCCTTTGCTACAAAGTCATGGCCCAGCAAGGTCAGAACCAAGAGGCTGCTCCCACCAGAAATCACAGCTCCTCTTACAGGAATGTAAAGGTCATTTTTGTGCTTTGCCCTGACTGGAGTTCATTCTATGTTGAGCAACTTCTGGTACCAAAAGCCCTTGAGGACAAAATCAGAGCCTTTACACTGCATAGGAGCCATCTCAAGGTCTTGGTACATCTGGGAACTGATTGTCCTTTTTTCTTTTAGGGAGTAACTGGAGCTCTGGCTGTCTTGATGAAAGATACTGTTAAACCAAACCTCATGCAGACACTAGAGGTGAGCACAGGTTATTTGGTTCTTGGCTCTGAGAAGGCACTTACTGATTTAGTTAATTCATCACAGTCAGTGTGGCTCTGCTCAGCTCAGAGTTGGGGGTTTGCTGTGGTTTGTGCTCAGGGCTGGGTTCCTCCTAGGTCTGCCACTGGCATATGGGATGACCCTGAGCAAATGCACTAAAATTTGCTGTGTCTTTGGTCTGTTGTCTTTAATGTCAAGAAGTGTTTTGGGAATTTAAATGGTGTGGATGAAGGAGAATGACAAAGAGTTGCTGGGATTTAGCCATCCTTTTCCTAAGCGGATTAATACCTCCACTTGTGGAGATTATTATAATCCTGTTTGCCCTGTAGTCCTTATTGCTGATAACAAATGTCTGATCAGAAGGCTTTAAGATCTGTCTTCTAGAAGTGTTTTTCTTTGCTTTCAAATACCACAGTACTTAGCTCCTGACATGCTGCATATTTGCAGAATTGCACTTTCTGATTTCCTCTTTCTCTCTCTCCTGCATCCCCCTTGTTCTAGGGAACACCAGTGTTTGTTCATGCTGGACCTTTTGCCAATATTGCACATGGGAATTCCTCTGTGTTGGCAGACAAAATAGCATTGAAGCTTGTGGGCAAAGATGGTTTTGTTGGTAAGTGTGGGGTATTTTGTTTGCTTTTTGTTTTGGAGGGATCTGCCTTTTTTTATCATTACTTTCTTTAGGCTTTTTAAATTTTTTTTTACCCTTGGAAGAAGTTTCTGATTTATATTCTCAGAGTATGATTTCTCCACCCAGAAATCCTTCACAAAGTTCTTTTTATTTCCTACTCTAGTTACAGAAGCAGGATTTGGTGCAGACATAGGCATGGAGAAATTCTTCAACATCAAGTGCCGCTATTCTGGTCTCCGGCCTCACGTGGTGGTGTTGGTCGCCACTGTCCGAGCTCTGAAAATGCACGGGGGAGGACCTGCAGTAAGTGCTGGGGAAGGTTTTCAGTGGGTCTGAGGGGGTTTCCTGTTGTTCTGTTCCAGTCACTTAAAGCCTTGTAGCATTTGAGCAGCTTGAAATTCAGAGTTGTAAAGGAATTGATATTTCCCTGTTTGTCAACAGCCTCATTGTAGTATGTTCCAGGTTCATACCTGTTTATTTTATTGCCCTAGTGAAGTGCCTGCGTGCTGGGCCACTTGTAACAGTTCCAGAGTGAGTCATGTATTTTACCATGCAGTCTTTTTTTTCTTCCTTTTATTTTCTCTTAGAAATAAAAAGGATCAGCATGGAGTAGAGTGTTGTATCTTGATAAGAATCAAGTGGGGATTGCTGTCATGGATAAAAGTCTTACGGGACTCCATTTCTTTCCCTTTTTCCACAGGTCACTGCTGGGGTACCTTTGCCAAAGGAATACACAGAAGAGGTAATCTTTAAGCTGTTGTGACAGTGGACCAGCTAACTGTGGCCATGACATGATGGTGTCATGCAGTGCATGCCTGGATTACTAGTGTGTCACTTATTTAGCTGCCACAGAAAGGCTTCTTCATGCAAGCTGTAATGTTCTTTTTTTTTAAATGTTACCTTGGCTCTACTTATTCAAATATTTATTGTCCTTGACCTAGCCAGTGTTCAGAGCCTTTTTTCTCCTTAACTCACTCTGTATGCTCAGTTTTTCATAGTAGTATCTACTCTGTTTCCCCAACCCTCTCAATGTGGAGTAATTGCTTAGCTGAAATACTGTCTCTGAAAATATCCAGAGTGCCTCTCTAATTACTCTCTTCTTAGCAGCAGATTTTGTTTTTATACCCCCCTCATTTGCAAGCAAGGAAAGTGAACTAAAGTCTCACCTTCCATCCCTATGCCTTGAATGGTTGTGTACCCTTTGGATAATTGATCAGACTCTTTACATTGCTGCAGCTCGTTCTCTCATGGAGCTTCTGTATATATTATCCTTTGCATAGGAAGGGGTGAAATGTCTGAATTTCCAGGAATAGTCTCTGATGCTGCAAAATGTAAATATATGTAAACTAAAAGCTGTTGCCACAGACTTCAAATGGATTTCATGAAATTCACTGCTGGTGATATTTAATATATAAAGAGAAATGTGTCAGAGAGGAAACTGAGGCTTTTCTGTGGGGAGTTAATGAGAACAGGCATTAACTTTTTAAGCGTAACAAAAGGTGATAAAAAATGTTTTCTCTTACCTTGACTTGGGAGCTGAAACCAGTGATCACCAGAAGTAGTCACTCATTTTCCTGTCTCCTGTCCAAGAGCTTGCAGTGGTCTGGACTGTTCCAAAAGCTGCACTGGGGATTTGCCTTTGTGGTTTCATTCCCATTTGACATTTTTACCGTTAGTTTCTGGTTTAGTGGGTTTGGAAAAAAAGTTTCCGTGCCCCTGATAAAATACACTTTCTGCTTGCTGCTTCTCCACAGAATCTTCAGCTGGTGGCAAAAGGCTGCAGCAACCTCAACAAGCAAATCCAGAACGCGCGGATGTTTGGTGTCCCGGTGGTCGTGGCTGTCAATGCCTTCAAGTGAGTGAGCTGGGATGGGGAGGTGCAGGGTGTAGCACTGTGCCACTTCATGTTCTATGTTTGACACAAACTCTCGTTCTCAGTGCTGTTGATGTGTTGTTGGCAGCATTTCCATACAGTCATAAAATCACAGAATGGCCTGGGTTGGAAAGAACCTTAAAGATCATCCGGTTCCACTCCCCTACCATGAGTAGGGATACCTTTCACAAGACAAGGCTGCTCAGAGCCCCAGCAGCCTGGCCTTGAACAGGAACACTTACAACACTTGGGCAACCTGTCCCAGTGCCTCAGCACCCTCACAGTAAAGAATTTTTTCCTAGTATCCAATCTAAACCTACTCTGTCAGTTTGAAACCATTCCCCCTTGTTCCTGTCACTACGTGCTCTTGTAAGAAGTTTTTCTCCAGCTCTCTTGTAGGTTCCCTTCAGATACTGGAAGGTCACAGTTTTGCATTGTTGGAAAATGCATGAATTGGGCTCTGCATGTTGTACTGCACAGCAAACAACCACTGTGTGGTCTTTTTATGCAGTAGAGGTACTTTGAGCTGTGGTGTTAAAGCTGAAGACAGCCAAGGAGGAGGCTGTGGTGGATAACCCCTGTGCAGCTTTCTGCTGGCTGTGATTTCTTGGGACACATTTTGATCTTGTCAAGAATGAACATTAAATTAACTGTGTGTGCATCCTGGTACAAACATGCAAACTTTCTCCTTGCAGGACAGATACAAAGGCTGAGCTGGCCCTTGTAGTCCAACATGCAAAGGAGGCAGGAGCATTCGATGCTGTGGAGTGCAGTCACTGGGCAGAGGGAGGGAAAGGAGCCCTGGCCCTGGCCCGAGCTGTTCAGAGAGCATCCCAGGCACCCAACAACTTCAGGTTCCTCTACAATGTGGAGGTAGGAACTTGCACTATTGCAGAGATGCTTTGTTTATATCAGTTGGTTTCACTAGCTTAAGTTGTTTAGGGCTAAAAGGCTGCCTGAGAAATTGAGAAGAAATGTGGTATTAGAACTGAAACATTGATTGCACGAGTCTCACAGACCTAGTTAGTCAGTTCTTACTGTTTTGGGTACCCATTGAAATATGTTTTGAAAGCTCTCAAATTACTCTGTATTTTGTTCTACATCAAATGGAATTAAGCCTTATGTCTGTAGAAGTGCACTTGATGATGTGTGGAGGATCTGAAACTGCTGTGATGCTGCAGGGCTTTGTGCCCTGGCCACGCTGACTTGCCTGTCTTTTTTGTTTTTCTAGCTACCTATTGTAGACAAGATCAGGCTTATTGCCCAACAGGTCTATGGGGCAAGAGACATTGAGCTACTTCCAGAAGCACAGGAGAAAGTTGCCCTGTACACCAAGCAGGTGAGTTTTCCACACCACCTAGTAGCAGTGGTGCTTTCCATTCAAAATCATCATACTGAACAGGGGTGTTGAAGCTGTGTTACAAGGGAATCTTCACTCACATCATGTCCTTATCCAGGACTCATTAAATGTTGCTATGGCAGACAAAGAAAAGGATGTAGGAAAGGAGAAATTGACTTTGTCTTCTAGTGAAGAAGACAGAACTCACTCATGTGGCCCAGTACCACCCATCTGTGATAGTTTTGGGGAGAAGGGGTAGGAGGATTTAATGATCTTTCCCTGCTATACTCTCCAGTCTTTCAGCATTTAGAGAATTAGGGAATTACAACTCATTACGCTGGTTTTAAATAGTCTCTGATTATTTTTCTGTCTTGTTCCATTGAGATCAAGTTCCACTAATCAGTTTTTGATTCCATGTGGATTTTTCTCAGTCACAATTATTTTGGGGAAAGAGTTCTGTGGGTTATACAAGACTTAATGTAGAAAGTTTTTTAAGTTTTGAACCTACCATCTGGTTGTTGAATTCAATGTTTTCAGGTTGCGGTGTTGCTTTTGCTCTTCTTAAATGTGAAATTGTTGTCAATTTACCTGCTTCTGCATTATTGAAGGTCTTTGAAGAGAAAAGCAATGTGAGGACTGGGAGTTCATTGGCTTCAGGGTGCTGTAACCAGTTTTCCTTTTGCAGTCCATTTACTACTGGTATATAGAGCTTCTCACTTTCGTGCTTCTTATATATTCCTTTACAAGTCCATCCCAAAGGCATGCAATTGCCACTTCCTCACAACCTGCAGTTGTATTGATCAAACACTTCCAATTAACTGACTTCATCTGAACAAAACTTTAACTCTGAGCTGTTCAACATTTCGGGAGGAGAGTAGGCTGAAGAGAGTTGGCTGTCAAGGTTGTATATCCGACACTTCCATACCACTAATTTTTTCCTCAGCTGGATGTGCCAAGGGACGTGGTGGTTCTTTCTTTAGTACTTAATGGAGGATGGGGAGAGAATTTGAGAGAGAAGCAATGGGGATGTAGCATGATCAGTGGATCTGACAGGCTGAGGATGAAGCACTTGTTGGGGAATAAAATGCCTGATGTCTGCAGAGAGTGGCACAATAGAGCAATTAGATTTTTGTACTGGAAAAATTACTGGTTTTTCCACTTATGTCATTCATTTTCTTTCTCTTTTCCCAGGGATTTGGAAACCTGCCAATCTGCATGGCTAAGACTCATTTGTCATTGTCTCATGACCCTGAACAAAAAGGAGCACCTACAGGTTTTGTTCTGCCAATCCGAGACGTTCGGGCCAGCGTTGGGGCTGGGTTCTTGTATCCCCTGGTGGGAACGGTATGTGGCAGCTGTGGGTGAGGGAAAAACCTCATGTGCATTCCAGGAGTCACTTTCTGTTACGTGTCCTACATTAGGAGAGCCCTTGTCATTTACACTTGGTGTTTTAACAGTCCAGTGTACCAGGTGCCTTAATAGGGGCTTTTCTCAGGGGGAAGAGGGAGGCTGAAATAGACCATTTCACATTTGAATAATTAGCAAGCCCCTGCTGTATTTCTCAGGTCCCACATCTCTTTTTCTCAGTTTTGAGAAAAGGGTGAGCTCTGTAGTTTTGTGAGTTGCAGGAACAGCAGGCTGGTAGAGGGAGAAATCCTTGGCCCACCTGGTTGCTGTTGAGGCTTTCCTTTCTTGGTGAAACACTTTGCAGGTGACCTCTGTGTACAGCTGGGGATCAGGGCACAGCAAGCTAAGCTTACAGAGCAGATGTCTCTGGATGAGACCCCTCCAAAGCAAAGCTGAGGTCTGCTATCAATCATTCATCAGGCTCCCCTCCTCTTTGGTTCTCATGGTTTTGCTGACCATCTGTTTGCTGTTCAGCCTGCAACAATTCCAGCAACTCATTTCACTGTGCCCTTCAGTTTTTAGTTTCTGTTCTTTGATATGATTGACATATTGTCAGCTGAGAGGGGAGAGAGTAGCAACAATGGAAACAGGATCCTGGAGCAGCTTTGTTGTGAATTGCCTGGCAGAAAGAGGAGCTGTGTGCAAAATGAGCCCACCTTCAGGTTTGCATCTCTAGAAACAGCCCTAGGATGAAAGGATCCACTGGAAATCTTACCTGGGGAATCTCTTCTGGGCAAATGTTGAGCAACTAGTTAGATTACCTTAGGGCATGAGGCAGGTGGAGCAAGCAGCTCTTCTTCATGTTTACTAGCCCTGAATCTTTTCCTGAGGTCTTCATTTCAACATGTTTGTTGTAATAAAGTTTTAGAAGCATTAGGGTGCATGACTCAGTTGATGAAGTTTGCTGATTTAAGAGTTGGATCCTTTCTTCCTTCAAATGCTAGCTAGAGCCAAATATTGGCTGCCTTTTTCTTTGAATTTTTTTTTTTTTTTAAAGGTAGTTAAGGTTTCCAGATTATCCAGCATAAATAAGGTAATCACATCCTGATTAAAGTCTGGCTCATCCATGTTCTAAAGACTAATGTGTGTTTTGGGATAGAATGAAAGATAGCATGCCTGTTCCTGTTATAAATGGCATTTTTTGCAAGCCAAGATTTAGTCCAAACAATGATTTATTTTATTATTTATTCCATAAGCATTGGAGAAGGAAAGGGTACACTGCATTAATGAGTAAACAAGAGGGAGATGTTTTCAGACATTAAAACTAACATTTTGGCTCTTTTTCTGATGTCTTCAGTTTCTATGGAGTTGGACTTTTTCCTTTCTGCTCCTGTACCCATTTCCTAATGTTTTCTTGGCTATGTAGCAAATCATGGTGTTAATTCTGCCAGAGTTAACAATAAGTCTTCTGGCTGGGACGTGATCACTCTTCTGTGATGTCTAAAGCCCAGGGAATGGATGTCCTTTTGAGAAACAATCTGGGGCATTTTGAATCAGATCCTTATTTTAAACCCATTCAGCAGGGGATGTGTTAGCCTCAGAATAAATTTTAGGCAGCAGCCATTGAACTGTGAGCTGAAAATGCAACCAATATGTAGCTCTATGCAGAAGCTTTTAGGATAAATGTGAGGTGAAATTAATCACTGGTGTGTGCCTATTCTTTTTATCTGAAGTTAATCACAAAGGCACATCATGTTTTATTTTTTTCTCAGGTTCTGAGGTTTAGAATTTTCCTTTCTGGCTTAAAGTTGAAACTGTTGTACCTCCATGAAATGCTGTGAAATTTTTAAGGAAATACAATTTCAAAGGTTATCTAGATTTAAATGAAATAAATCATTGGACTCAGATTGATTTGGTTCTTTTCTGGTGCTGCTGCTGAATTGAAAACAATTCTGTTATTCAGCTCTGTTTTTTAGATCCTAAATGTCATTTATTTTGAAAAATCCACAAGAGCAACAAATATATGTTTGGTTGGTATTGGTTTTATTTGAAATCATGCAAGGGGTTTGATTATACCCAGGTGGTCTAAGTTTTTCTTAGAAGTAAATAGTGTGAATTGCCCTGTGTTCCTTTTGAGCACATGTGGTATTAAAGGGGAGGAGGATAAATGAGAAAAAGTTCATTCCTTCAGCTCTGAAAATAACTGCATGAAGCATTGTAGACACTTGTACAGAAAATTAGTAGCCTGGATGGAAATTATTCTGCACTGCATGGAAATTTGGGGTTTGAGCAGACTGCCTTGAAGTAATAGATAGCAGAGTAGCCACTGTGGGCTGCCCTCTGGATAGGAAAGGAGGAAAAATTGACTGTTCATTTCAAAATAGAAAGTGCAAGAAATGGCAAAGTCAGGCACATTTTCAGCACCTCCTACTCTATTGAATGTCACTCTCTGAGCTCCTGCTGTGGCCCTCTGAATCTGGAGGTGGAGATCTGCAAGGCTCCATGAGTCTCCAGTGGTACATAAATAAATAGGAAGTTTCTTGCTCTTCGTGGCCAGAGACTGAGAGCTGAGAACAGGAAAACCCCTCTGGGCACTTTGAACCTCTTAATACTTCTGTGAGATGTTCTTGAGAGCAAAATATTTATACAGCTGAGCACAAGGACAAGGAATGGGGGTCCTCTCTGTGACCCTCTTCTTCTCTGTCTGGGAAGGCAGTGGCTCTCATAAAAAGCTAATGCAGCCCCAGAATTCATTACAAAGAGGGGACTTTAGTGATTGTTACCTCTGCATAACCCATGAAAGACTTGCAGTGGTACAGTACATGGGGGACTGGTGTTAGCACTTGTAAATGGCTGAGGAAAATGGGCTGGGACTCCAAAAGCTCCCTGACCAGTTTTGAGAACTGCAGAAAAGACCTCACCAACAGAGCTTTGCCTTCTTGCTGCTTAGCTTATTATCAAAAGGAAGATGGGGAAGTAATTTGATTAGCGTGCAAAATACTTGCTCAGGGAGAAAATACCAGGTTGCCAAAGAGATGTTTAATCTAATGGAGACAGGCATAACAATACTGACTGTGAAAGCTGAGGCAGGGTGATGCAGATAGAAAATGAGACCTTTCAAGTTCTCCCTTTTTATAAAAGCATTTAATGACCATTGACACAAGCTACCAAACATGGTCAGGGACCCTTGTAGAGTCCATGTTCAGCCTGTGTGTGCTGCTGGGCTAAATGCTGCCCCAGGGGAGGGGAAATGCTGTCAGCTGCAAGGATAAATCAGGTCAGGTGTAGTTCCTGCCAGCCTTGTTCTGCATCCCTGAAACTGGGTACTCAGCAGTGGGACAAGTGCAGAGGACTGGCCTGAGGCAGTAGTGCTGGCAGCTGCTTTGTGAGCTTCAGTTCTGCCTCTGAACAGCCCTTCTGACTGTGTTCAGTAATTATTCCTAATTATTTAACATGTCTAGTTCTAGATTCTCAAGGAATTGTAATCAACTGAGCCTTTACAGCTGGCAAAGTTGTATTAAAATTTGTATCTTCACTTTAGTACTCAGAAAACTTCAGAAGTAATTGTCTCATCACAGCAAAGTCCATAAACACTCCTTCAACAGTGAACTGGTCAGCTGCATAGCCAAGTATTTTGCCAGATCTTGGGCTCAGTTACTTGCAGCTGCAGAAATCAAACTAAATCCTCAAAAAAAGCAAATCTTCGTATCTGTTTACTGAGCCAGGAGTTTCTAGTTCTCATGGGGTGCTTCAAAACAATCCGTGGCCATCATTCTCTGGTCTGTTGGTGTTCAGGAGCTGTTGCCATCCAAGTCTTCAGTGTTGGATCTTGTGCCCAAAAATGCTGCCACTGCCATTTAACATTGTGTCTCTTGTTGTCCAGATGAGCACTATGCCAGGACTCCCTACAAGACCCTGCTTCTATGATATAGACCTGGACCCAGTGTCAGGAGAAGTAAATGGGCTCTTCTGAAAGGAATGATTAAGGTTGGTGCCTTCTTGAAAGCCTTCAATATTTGGGCTTTATTTTTGCAAAGATCTTGAGATAATGGAGTTAAGCCAATCCCATATTATGCCATATGTTTCCAAATGACATTTCATTATAATTCAGCCTGAAAGTTGCCTGCAGTACTATATAATAGTAATTAAATTTTATTTTTGTTTTTAGCTCCCAGAAGAACACCTGATGAGTCATGTAAATGGAACTGTGCTCTGATCTTTTTTAAAGTCAGAATAAGACATCAGTGAGAATATAGTGCAAGAAGTGACTGTAAGGAGGAGTACTGAAGAATCAACCAGTAACTTTTAATCTGTAATAATTTTTAAACTACTGCCTTCCAAGATAGTTGACACTGAGCATATAAAGCAAACTTCCTCTGCAAACCTCCCTCTTCATGATTGTAGCTGAAGCAGAATACAGAAGCTTGGCTTTAATGACCTCTTTTGATTCAGTGACACGATTTTAATAATTAAAAATCCTAAAGCTGGAGCTGTTTGAAACAATCTTGGGACTTTAATTGTCTTAACCATCAGGGTTTTGCACATGTATTATCTTTAGAAGTCTTGCTGGCTGCAGTTTCCCCTTTGTGGAATCCTCTGTTCCTGTTCTCACCACGGGAGAGCTGCTGTGCCCTGGCACTGCTCCAGTGTCACTTGAGAGGAGCAGGGAGGATCCCCTTTGCTCCCCAGGGCTCTCCACAAGTGCTTCCCCTGCCTTCTGCTGGGAGTCTCTCCTGCAGGCACCTGAGCCACATCAGAGACAGCCCAAGCCCAGCTGTGACTGCTGTGTTCTTCTCTTCATGGAATGAAAGCTCTGCAGAGCAGATCTGGAAGGACTGGCCCATATCTGTGGCTTCTGCCAAATGTGTCCTTGGAACCATTTCCTGCTCAACCATAAGTGCAGTTACACCATTGACAGGCCTTGTTTCACATGGTACCTTTCTGATCAATAGAGAATGTGAATAGTGATCAAGTGATTTGTAGCAGGTTTTATCAGCAGGCCAAAAATCATTTTGTAACATGAAGATAGCATTGCTGCCAATTTTTTAACTAATACAAATAAACTGGCAAATACTTCAAGTGCTTTTTGGGTTTTAATGTATGCACTGAGATTACTGAATTAGCATTTATTTCTGTGATTAACTACACACAACAGCAATCATTGTATTGACATGTAGGAGTGATTATTGCAGTAATAAGTAGCCTGCAATGCACCAGGGTGTGTGTGTTTTAATCTGGTTCCTTCCCTGGATGATGTATGTTGTCTGTAGGAAATAAACTACCTGAATTATTCTGTGAATGTGAGATCCTTGCATCTGACTGCAGAATATCTGAATTAACAGTCATGAGGCCCATCTGCTTGTATCAGAACTGAATCTAAAAACATTCCAAATTTGGTGAGAACTGGGAGGATCAGGATGTAGGTGTGCACCAACGTAGGAGAGCATTTGTAGTACACAGATACTGTGTGTGAATATATATATATATATATATATATATATGGATATGGAGAGAAAGATCTCTATCTCCTCAGTTATGCAGGAGGGAAGAATAATTACATAAAAGTTACCTGGTTGTGACACAAGCAGACAGAACACTTAAAATGGTTATGAGAGCATTTGAGATGCATTCACAGCCTCCTGAAATGTTCCTTTTGATGTAATCCAGCCAAGGGCTTCCTGGCAGGCTCAGTCCCCTTGCAGGGGGTCAGGAGGGGCTCCCCCAGTGCTGCCCAGCCTGGCTGGGGGTCCCTGCAGCCCCTGGGCCCAGCCTTCCCTGGAGCAGGGTGCCAGAGAGGATGCTGCCAAGGCTGCTGTCAGTTCCTACATTTAATCTTCCCTGCTACACTGCTTTTCCTGCAAGTGCTCTGTGTTCCACCTTCATTTCATGCTTATGAAAGATGGGATAAGTGCAAATTTATGCTAAGATTAGCCTCCTTTTAGTTTAGCATGAGATCATAGCCATGTGCTTGAGAGAGATGGTTCAAGAGGTTGCTAGTCCCCCTCCTGCAGTGAGGCACAGCGCCGGATCAGGCACGAGCTTTGAAGGGTTTGCTGCACAACAACAAAGCACAAGGGCCAAAAAAACAGCCCCAAGCATCTCCAGAGATCAATGGGGAATGTTTTCTAACCTGCACTTCCAACCTCTCTTTTCTCCTGCAGGATGGATACATAAATAGGTTATTTTTTTAATACTCGCCTTTGCAGTTAAGGGTGCCAGCTAGGTCTTGTCCTATCAAATAGGACCCAGAGGACACTTAATTTCTCCTACCTAAGTACTCACTGGTTCTCTTCCCCTCCTGTTGCTTGGAGAAAAAACTAATTATGTACAAATTTCTTCTCTGTGGGCTATTTGTGGGTCTGCTCCTTAGCTGGTGGTCCACAAATCCGTCCCTGTGCTGGGCTGTTGTGAGAGCACTGCATCACATCCTGTAAGAAATAACACAGACTTATGGTTTTAGGTAGTGCTGGGGACAAGAAAGAGGAGAAGGTGTTGCTTGGTTGGCTTATTATGTGTCACCAGCACCACAGAAAGAAAACAGGATCCAGCTGGGCCAGGATCTCCTGTCCAGCTTACCCAGCTTCTGACCTGATGCTTTGTTTGGCTTTTATTTCCCTTTCACCACAGCCACTGGTGCTGCCATCTGCCCCTGGAGAGTCGGCAATAATTGGATTCCATGCACAGTGCTCCCGAGGGGATTCATGGCAGCTTGCCTCCATCACACCACCACATTCCCCAGCCTCGAATTACCATCCTCATTGTCTGCTTCCCTCCCTCCTGCCTCCAACTGCAACGAGGGAAAAGCTCCTTGCATTGAAGGGCCTCACTTGGCTTTAATAAAGCAGTGGATCATAATTAGAACCCACCACCCACCTCAGGAGAGAAGCTGTTTCCAAATGAAGTTTATTATCCTGAGTGAATGCGAGCAAACACATCTCAGAGGGGAGCTTTTAAGAAGGCAATTCCTTGTGATGCTCAATGCACTTTTTCAGCCCTCCTGGCTGGCGTTTCAGCCCAACTAATCCATTTTGTACCTTTTTTCCCATGAAGAAGCTGAGGAGGGGGGAGGCCATGTGTGTTTTTCTAAGCCTGGCCTACACTGGAAGCCACTTGCAAGTTCAGAGTGCTGCTTTGCTCAGTTTCTCGTGTGCAAACACGCTGTGAAGCAGTTAATGTCTGTAAAGGCTTTGTGGGCGTCAGCTCCCCGTGGAGATGAATGGGGACGTTCGGGCATCTCAACTGCAGTTTCCTGTAGTTCATCAGCTGCACTGGGAAGTCCTTTTTCTGAAGGCTCTCCCATCAATCATCACAGCTGGAGATGTGATTTTTTTAAGTCAGATCTCAGCTGCTTTGGAGAGAAGAAAGGCTCCGATGAAAGAGGCACTTTCTCTGGTGTTTTGGGCATGGATTAGTTTGAAGCCAAGAGCTGGCTGTCCTTATCTCCACCTCCAAAGGTGTAGCTCTTGCAGCACCTCCAACAGTGAGTGCTGAAGGCTGCGAAGGTTTTAGGTGGGACACAAAAAACAGCTGCCAAGAGCAAGCCAGGAACCTTTCCCACCAAGCCAGGAAACCCCCAGCGGTCCCTCCTCCCCGCGGAGCGTGCTCCGGGCTCCCTTGCCGCTGGGATCCGAACGACAAACCGCAGCTCGATTGCTGGGAGGACCTTCACCCCGAGCTCAAGTTGGTGGTTTTGGGGTCTGCAGCTGCCGTGCACAGCCTGGGAGGGGACGGAAGGTTGCTGTGCCAGCGGGCGGGGGATCCCGCCCCGCCAGGGGAAGGGACGCTGATCGGCGAGCGGGGAGCGGCGCTCAGCCCCCGGCGGCAGGAGGCGGCGAGCAGGTGCCGGCCGGGGCGGGGGGCGGGCCGGGGGCTGGCGGGGGGCGGGGGGCTGCGGGAGCGCCCTCCCCGCCGGCCCGGGGGGCGCGGCTGCGGCGGAGGCGGCGGCGGCAGCGCAGCCGCGCGGAGCGGAGCGGGGCCGGGCCGGGCCGGGCTGCAGGTGAGGGCGCGGGGGGCGCGGGGCCGGGGGCGGCTCCGCCTCGGGGGGACCCGCGGGGGCGGCGGCAGCAGCGCGGTCCCGGGGCCGCCTCGGCGGTCGCTGCCCTGGGAGCCCCGCGTGGCCTCGGAGGGGTCCGGCCGTGGGGGGACCCGGCGGGGGAGCGGCGGTGCCGGGCGGGTCCTGCTGCGCCCCCGCGAACGCCCCCAAAACTTGCCGGGCGCGGGGGCGGCGGAGCCGGGATGCGGGATGCGCTCGGGGCAGCGGCTGCTGCGCTCGCACGGCTCTGACAGCTCCGCTCGGTTCCCCTTAAAATAGCCTCATTAAAATCATAATAATCTCTTAAAAACCCAGATGTGCTGCGGGGGAAGCGTGCCCCGGAACCCCCTTTTAATCACCCTACTCCTGAAAAGCAGAGCACGAAATGCCGTGTAAAGCCCTGCCCGGAGCCCCCGAGCCCGTCCTGCAGAAGTTGGTCTGTTTGTGGTAACACCTTTTTGCATCGTTCTGTCTAAAAGGTTCTGGTCATATTTCGAGGCAGAGCTTTTTTCCTTTTTTTTTCTTTTCTTTTTTTTTTCTTTTTTTTTGCTAAGGTTGACACACATCTTACAACATCATGTCTTTGATGAGCACACACGGTGTTAATTGAGGTTGCCATGGGAGGCATGCACGTAGTATAAATAAGCTCCCTTCTTGCCATGTGATTTCGCTTTTGTATTCCTCAAGCCTCCTTTTTGTATTCTCTGTTTTTGCATATTGTCATATGGTGCATTAAAGATAAAAATATCTGCTGTCTCAGGGTGTAATTTCCCTAGCTGGAACTATAAGTGCATATGGAGCAGTGGGGAAAGGATTTAGCAAACCGTAGGAGAAGGAAATATGTGTGTGCCTGTGTAATAAGTATTAACCATATTATGGGCAGTTATATAAAAAAAAGTCCTTTTTTACCACATAAAATAGCAAAATAGTACTTTCTGTGGTGGAACATCACTGGGTTGACATCTTGTGGCCTTATTTTGCCTTTGGGTATTGATGCTAATTAGTGAAAAAAAACGTGCTATAGTGCATCCAGCCCTGGTCTGCCTCCCAAAATGAAATGTTTAGGGAGAAAAAACTTTTTAGTACTTTTAAAAAATTTTTCTACGGGTCTTATCACACATTTATTGTGTTCCAGATAAAAAGATGAAAGCCTCGGTCATGCTTTGCAGCAAATTTCATGTAACACGCGAGGGGAACTGAAGCAGAAACCAAAGCCAAGGCAAAGCAGCGTCTGACCTTGTCACTGGGGGGCAGAAAACAGCCACTGCTTCCACTGGTGCTTCCATCAAGCTCCCTGGGCAATGTGGAATTGCAGAGAGCTCACAAAGTGCAAGTTCCTTCCAGGTCCGTGGGGTGAATAAAAATTGTTAATTCTTGGCTTGATTTGTCATCCTTTGGGGGAAAAAAAAGGTATGTCAGCCTGGCCATTATACAGTTAGACCAACTGGAAGTGGGTTGCTCCAGAGATGAGAGTGACTGAGGCCAGCAAAGCCAAGGAGAAGCCTGTTCAGCTGCACATCTACCAGGGATTCCTTGGAGAGGTGATAAAGTGAGTAATAAGGCAAAGTGGGAGTTATAAAGTGGATGTGACGGCTCCAGCAGAACTTCTTCTCACTGCCACATAGGCTCGTTACAAAGCAACAAACGTTATCTGGAAATCCGTTTGGGGAAAAAAATGCACTTTGAGCATCTCTGCAGTTCTTGTGTCTGAAGCATTGATCAGGAAAATCGGCAGCACAACGCCAACAAAGGAGAAGAGAATATGGTGAAGGCAGCTAAGGAAATTGAAATGGAGAACCCAAGAGAGGCAGAGACTCCCAGCACAGGGGCCACATGTTCCCCACCAGAGGAACAAGCTAAAAAACCCTCCATGCTGTGTTTTAAGAAGCGAAAGAAGTCCTGTAAGAAGGGGCTGACTGTGAAGGATGCGTGTGAAGGAGCCTCAGAGGAGAAAAGCCAATGTGTCAGCGCTGACCAAGGGGAGGCCAAGGCTTCCAATCCACCACGATCCTCCAGAGGAACCTGGGCAGCCATCAAAAACCTTGCCAGGCCTCAGAGAAGGCAGAAGTCCTCCTCACGGAAGAAGGTGCCCTCTGATTCCCAAGTGCAGCTGGAGGTGGACGCTGAGGAGAGCTGTGCACAAGAACTCCCAAAGAAACGGGCGAGTTCTGGGGTGAAGATGCCCTGTGTGAGGTTCTCCAGAGGTAAGAAAAAACCCAACCCCTCAGAAGCAGTGGAGGAGTCAGAGGGCAGTGCTCAAGCAAATGAAGTGATGGGTGTTGTGAATAAGGCTATTGAGGAGCCAGAGGATTTGGCTCCGATGGACAAATCTGAGTCCCTCAGGCCAGTCTCTGCACAGGAGGAGCAGGATACGGTGAAGCAGGAGCAGCATAGAATGAAGGAGGACCAGGATACAGTGAAGAAGGACCAGGATGCAATAAAAAAGGACCAGGATTCAGTGAAAGAGGACAACCATACAGCAAAGGAAAGTGACACCTCTGTTGGGAAGAGTGAGCCCCTGACAGAGCCCACGCGGGATGCAAAACATTCGGAGTGCACTGTTCAGCTGGAGATAACCAGTTCAGAGACATTTGATGAAACAGCCCAGGACAAACTGCAGGAAGAGAGTCTGCCCTCAGCCACAGATGATGAGGAGGGCAGGGAAGTTGCTCCTGAAGTGCCTGCTTCTAAAGATCAGCCTGACAATGCCCCTGAAATCACAGAGTGCCAGGAAATCCCTCATATCTCCAAAGAGATGCCTGAAAGGGATGAATTGGAAAAGAGCATAAATCTTTCTAAGGAGTGCAAAGCTGAGGAGACTGTAACTGATTTCAGTGAGTTGACATCCAGAGGTGATGCAGTGAGTGTGCAGGAGGCGGCAAATGTGCAGGATGCAGTGAGTGCAAAGGATGCAGTTAGTGTGCAGGAGGCAGCAAATGTGCAGGATGCAGTGAGTGTGCAGGAGGCAGCAAGTGTGAAGGACGCAGTCAGTGTAAAGTATGC
This sequence comes from Ammospiza nelsoni, assembly GCF_027579445.1. Classification (NCBI taxonomy): domain Eukaryota; kingdom Metazoa; phylum Chordata; class Aves; order Passeriformes; family Passerellidae; genus Ammospiza; species Ammospiza nelsoni. The sequence goes on along the minus strand of NC_080638.1, from coordinate 57,605,842 downwards.
TACAAGTGTGCAGGAGGCAGACAGTGTGAAGGATGCAGTGAGTGTGAAGGATGCAGTGAGTGCACAGGAAGCAGTGAGCATGCGGGATGCCACAAGTGCGCAGGATGCAGTGAGTGTGCAGGATGCAGTGAGTGTGCAGGATGCAGTGAGCATGCAGGATGCCATAAGTGTGCAGGATGCAGTGAGTGTGCAGGATGCCATAAGTGTGCAGGATGCAGTGAGTGTGCAGGATGCCATAAGTGTGCAGGATGCAGTGAGTGTGCAGGATGCCACAAGTGTGAAGGATGGAGTGAGTGCACAGGATGCAGTGAGTGTGCAGGATGCCACAAGTGTGAAGGAAGCAGTGAGTGTGCAAGAGGCAGCAAATGTGCAGGATGCAGCGACAGTGAAGGATGCCACAAGTGTGCAGGATGCCGCGAGTGTGCAGGATGCAGCAAGTGTGCAGGATGCAGAGAGGGTAAAGGACACAGCAAATGTGCAGGATGCAGCAGGCACAAAGGATGCAGCAAGTGTGCAGGATGCCATGAGTGTGCAGGAGGCACCAAGTGTGCAGGATGTCACAAGTGTGCAGGATGCAGAGAGTACACAGGAGGCAGCAAGTGTGCAGGAAGCAGTGAGTGTGGAGGAAGCAGTGAGTGTGCAGGAGGCAGAGAGTGTGAAGGATGCAGAGAGTATGCAAGATACAGCAAGCCTGCAGCATGCCACAAGTGTGCAGGATGCAGTGAGTGTGCAGGAGACAGCAAGTGCCCAGGATGTAGCAAGTGTGCAAGAGGCAGCAAGTGTGCAGGAGGCAGCAATTGTGGAGGATGCAGCAAGTGTGCAGGATGCAGCAAGTGTGAAGGATGCAGCAGGTGTGCAGGATGCAGCAAGTGTGCAAGAGGCAGCAAGTGTGCAGGAGGCAGCAAGTGTGCAGGAGGCAGCAAGTGCGCAAGAGGCAGCAAGTGTGCAGGAGGCAGCAAGTGTGCAAGAGGCAGCAAGTGTGCAGGAGGCAGCAAGTGTGCAAGAGGCAGCAAGTGCGCAGGAATGCTCCAGCCGTCAGATACTAGAAGCAAATGCAGGCCCTGGTGTCAGCATCGTCATCACCATCACTGAAGCTGAGGACTCTGACAACACCGACTCTGACCAGGCCTATGAGCCTTCCCCAGTTTTGCACCAAAAAAAGCAAAAAGGGAATAAAAAATCTAACAGGAACGCTGATGTTGGTCAAAAAGAGGGCCCTGAGGCTGGTGGCGGTCCCCAGGCAGAGGAGAAAGGTCTCGGTGACCAGGGGCACAGAACTGGGGAGCAGTATGAGCTGCTCCTCATAGAGACTGCCTCCTCCCTCGTGAAGGCGGCCATTCAGTCATCCATAGAGCAGCTGGTCAACGAAATGGCCCTGGAACAGAATAAGCACAACAGCTTTCTGTGATGGCAGCCTTGCCCAGAGAGAAAGGGCAGAGGGAGTGATTTCAAGCTCCGTTTGGCCTGCGGGGTGTGTGGAGAACTGGGAGAGCTCCCGGGGCCGCAGCGTGGTTCATTCTGCATGCCCGTTCAGTTGTGTCCATGTGAAACGATCCCGGGACGTGGGCAGGCCCTGCTGAGGGCAGCGCGTCCCCTGGGCCTTCAGACAGCGCCACTGGCCACAGCTGCGGAAACATTAAGGTGTTACAGTGACTGTATTTCCACTTATTGGCACATTTCTGTCACGGCCACATCTCTGCTGTCCCCCATGCCCTGTTTCCCCGCTGTTTTCGCTGTAGATCTGTGCATACCATGTGTTGGAAGAAAGGCCCTGAGAGGCAGCAAGTGGCCGACCTGCTGCTGGGGTGGATTCGGGGCACGCTGAAACAGCTGGAGCCTCGCTGGGCCTTTATTGCAGATGAGGAAGAACGAAGTGTCTGCAATATTAACAAGAAACCATCAATGCCAGGCTGTGCTTTGTGCTGTGACCGGCCCTCGCTAGGCCCGGGCGCCAGGAGCCGCGGTCAGTGCTGTGGCCCGAAGCCGGCGGGTTCCAGCGAGCTCTCTCCTTCCTTCCCTCGGCCTCTCCCCTGTCAGGAGCAGCCTGTGCATCTCCAGACACGCTAAAGCTCAGCATCAGCCTCGCCCTGCTGACCCCGGGCTGAAAGCGACAGCGCCTCGTCTGCTGGGGGAGCCTTTCTCGCACCATTGAACTCGACGGGCAGTATTCCCTGCGGGATCACGGGCTTGGCCCGGCAGGAGCAGCCCTGCCGCCGGCAGCCCCTCGCCCCCCTCGCCTTCCTCCATCCCCATCCTGGTGTCGTGCTGAAGCTCTCCTCGGATGTAGCATATTTTTTTATCCATGGCATGCGATATAAATAGCAGTGAGCTGCATGCGTGTTAGCAGTCAGCAGAGTTGGGGAAGCTGCAATGTGCTGCCGGCACAGGCTGGGATTGCTTTGGTTTGGTCTGAGTGCCGCTGGCATCCCCGGCTGCTGGCGGAGCCTGTCCCGCACCGCTCCCCCCTCAAAGCCCTCCCGCCTCCATCCAGCCCAGGC